>NW_020954720.1:497258-533618 GCF_900497805.2 Vombatus ursinus | reverse complement strand
CCTTCCTTCCTTCCTTCCTTCCTTCCTTCCTTCCTTCCTTCCTTCCTATTGTCTTTCTTTCTTCTTTCCTTCCTCCTTAAATGTTAATGACTTGAACTCACATAAAATGGAAGAAAATAGCAGAATGAATTAAAAAGTGGAATACGACAATATGCTTTTGTTTTTCCTCACAAGAAACACACTTGAAATGTTACTGATACAGACATGAAATAAGGAACTGGATAATTTCTTATTGTTAAATTCCCTGGTAGCCACCTAGGGATTCTCCCCTGGATGAAAGAACAAAAGCAAACTTAGCAGTGTCATACTTTGGAGAGGTAGAACTTGACAGTCTGTAACTATATAGTGACAGCCATCAATCAGTCTACAAGTATGACTAAGACAAACATTCAAGGCAGCATGCTGCAGTTGAAAAACTGCTGTAGTTAGATTCATGGACATTCAGATACAGATTCCACCACTTATTGTGATGCTTGGACAAGTTACTTTACTTTTATGGTCCCCATTTTCCTCATTTGTAAAATAAAAAAAAGTGGGGGAAGGAGTGGGGATTGGATTGAATTACCTTTATGGTCCTTTCAAAATATATTTCCATGATCCTATGATTTCTAAATATCTCCATACATATAGACTATTGGAAGAGATTCAAAGCAAATTCTATGGTACTACAATCATTTAGATAATAGACTATAAATTCATTGAATACACGAGTTACTTTATGTCTGTTTTCATATTCTGGGAATTTTTTCTGGCATGCAATAAATATTTAATGAATTATTATTGTTTGGTTTATTTATCATTGTACCTATCAGATTCTCACCATTTTCTTTCTTTAGTTACTGGCCTAGTAAGTCATCACTCATCACAACCACTTACTTCCTTGACACATAGTAACTCTATCCAGCACATTTTGCATTACAGAGGAAATGGCCACACTTTTTTTCATGCCCTTAAATATGTCCCTTGGAATTGAAATCAATCCCTTCTAACCCAAGCCACCTTTACAAAATTGAGAACCATGAGGAATCTCCTCACCCTCTCAGTCCTACTATTTTCCAATCTCCTGTGACTTACTTGGTGTAATGAAATTTTCCTAGTCTATCAGATAAATAGCAGGATATGGCATTTGTGATATTTCACATATTGCTCTAACCTAGGCTTTCTCAAATCAGGGTCTGTAAATTGTTCTTTCTCTTTTTTAATACTTTGATAACTATATTTAAATGCAATTGGTTTCATTTGTAATCCTATACATTTTATTTTATGCCTTTAAAATTATTATTCTGAGAAGGATGGCAGAGGCTTCACCAGACATCCAAAGAGTTCATACAACAACACAATGTTAAAAAATTTCTTTTCTAACTTTAGTTTAGACTTCTTGTTGTTGTAGAGGACCAATGATATCAGGTGGGTGACGTCTTGACTTGCAAGGAAATTGGATTTAAGTAAGACAGGGCTGTGTAGTCACCAGTCTCACTCTCTACTTCAGAGAAACTTACGTAATCTCTTATTTATTACACAAGAAATCACATCTGTCACATATTACCTAGGAAAATTATAAGCCTTGTTATATTTCTCAGATCTTTTTTTCAGATATTATGTTGTTTTTACATTGTATAGAAAATGAGTATTGGTGCTATTATACTAGAGTTCTTGGATTTTAAAAAGCTTGTGCCTACATTGAAATTATAGTTCTCTGACAAAGAAAACATAACAAATATACAGTAGCATACTTCAATCATAAAATTTCTCATTTGGTAAGTGCTATATAACCCTCTTATTTAACAGATGAGGAAACTGAGACCAAGAAAGATGAAATGTTTTAACTTAAATTATGCAGCATTCTATTTGAAAATTCAGGATTAAAGCTCATTTCCTAAATAGATGGTCACTATAGACAATGCTGAACTATTCTGCTTGGGGAAAAATGCTATGAGGAAAGGAACATTATGATCTTAGATATTTACCTTTAACTTTGTAAAATACAAAGATAACCAAATTTATAGTAGCTATGTGATTTCAGCCAAACAATAATTTCTTCAATGAAATCTTATTTATTAAGTCTGAGTTCATTTTATGGAGCAAAATGTATGAAGGATATCAAAACAACCCAAAAGTCATTCATTTAGAAATTTATTTTTCAATACTGATTCTACGGGAGAGATTTACATAAATGCATGGAATATAGTTTTAGACTTCATGGAATGACTGCTTCTCTGCTAAAGAGTAAATATCTGTAATAGATCACAGTGTCCTCTGGTTTAAGGAATATATCTTATTCATCTTTTGAATGCCTGAGATCCAGTGTGTGGCACATAGTAGACACGCAATAAATATTTATTGAATGTTGAATAAAACTAGCATTCAGAAAAAAAAACATTCATACACAAATGTCTATGACCCAAGTAAATTTCACTTTGACTGTGTTAATTGAGGGATCGCTGGGTTAAAAATAAACAAAATCCTATGATCTGAGAACTTAAAAACATGGCATCATCAAAAAATATAGACCTAATTTAATTTTGTTACTTCACTTCTCTTTTTTCAATCTGGTTGGGTTTTGTTTGTTTGTTTGTTATTGTCTGTTTTGTTTTGTTTTCCTTTGAGGAGAGGAGAGGCCTCCCCTTTCCCTTGACCTCACTAAGCCTTCAGGTAATAGATATTTACAAGTTTGTATATACAATTCATGGAACAACACATGTTCTCAAAAACTGAGCAGTTAAACCTTTTGTGTTCTATTCCATAAATTATGATTGAACAAACAGTGCTTGGTTCTTGAAGATATATAAAGTTAGGTGAATCTGACCTTCATGGAGTTTATTATATAAAAGAGGATATGGCATAGATTCAAATACAATGATATGTGATTGTCACATTAATTGTTCATACTGCTATAAGAAGTCCAAGACATTTTTTAAAGTAATTATTCATTGGGCAATCAAGGTGGACTTCAAGTAAGACATGGTGTTGAGGTTGGGCTTTCAATTATGTGTAGGAATTCACTTAGGCAGACAGTAAATATTTTTTTTTCAAGTACTTTATACAAAGCAAGATTCCAGGTTCAGACACAAGTGAAAAATCTCTTTCTTCAACTAACTTAAATGCTACTGGATGAAAATAATATATGGACAGAAAAGTAAAGACAAATAAACAAAGCCAATGCAACCAAGATTAGGAGAGAAGCAGAAAACTGGGAAGGAATTTTTACAACCAGTGTCTCTGATAAAGGACTCATTTCTAAAACATATAGAGAACTTAATCAAATTTATAAGAATACAAGTCATTCTCCAATTGATAAATGGTCACAAGATATGAACAGGCAGGTTTCAGATGAATAAATAGTCATATGAAAAAAATGCTCTAAATCACTTTTGGTTAGAGAAATGCAAATCAAAACAACTCTGAGGTACCACATCACACCTTCCAGATTTATTAACATGACAAAACAGGACAATGATAAATGTTGAAGAAGATGTGGGAATATTGGAATGCTAATGCATTGTTGGTGGAATTGTGAACTGATCCAACCATTTTGGAGAGCAATTTGGAACTATGCCAAAAGGGTTATAAAATGTACATACCCTTTGACCCAGCATTTCTAGGACTGTATCCCAAAGAGAGAATAAAAATGGGAAGAAGACCCACATGTACAAAAATATTTATAGCAGCTCTTTCTGAGGTGTAAGAATTGGAAATAGAGGGGATGCCCATCAATTGGGGAATAGCTGAACAAGTTGTGGTATATGAATGTAATGAATCACAATTGTACTATAAGAAACGCTGAGCAGGTGGACTTCAGAAAAATCTGGAAAGACTTACATGGACTGATGCTGAGTGAAATAAGAAGAAACAAGAAAACATTGTACACAGTAACAGCCATATTCTGCAATGACGAACTTTGGTAGACTTGGCTCTTCTCAGCAATGCAAGGATCTAAGACATTTCCAAAAGTCTCATGAGGGAAAATGCTATCCACATCCAGAGAAAGAACTATGGAGTCTGAATGCAGATTAAAGCATACTATTTGCCCTTTTTTATTCTGTTTTGTTTTGTTTCTCCTTTCTTATGGTTCCTCTTATTAGTTCTAAGTCTTCTTTGCAACATGACTAATGTGAAAATACGTTTAATAGTAATGTATATGTAGAGTCTATATCAGATTGCATGCCATCTTGGGAAGGGAGGTGAGGACAGAAGGGGAGAAAATTTAAAACTCAAAAGCTTATGGAAGTGAATGTTGAAAACTAAAAATAATTAATTAAAAAAAAGATAAGTAAAGACAACAAGAACTATATAAAGTAAATACACAATACTTTCCAAAGTAATGACACTATTCACTCAATGATTAGGGCAGTTTGACCTGTGTTCCAAATCTTAGGAGACTAAATTGACCATGACAGTCTCTGGAGTTTCATTGGTCCATAGGGTAGAATGATTGAACAGATGAAAATTAGATAGCAGAGGCTGGGTATTCATAGTGGTCCACATGAGTCTGCACCCACCTGTCACGTGAGCTTTTCACAAATAATAACTCCAAAGCTATAGGAATCTGATATATTCCCTTGCAGAATTACAGGAGTGTTAATTTCAATGTTAACTCTCTTGATGCTTTCCCCTCTCTTGCTATATTTCAAAATGGGGATTTGTGTTCAATCTTAAGGCATGACACAAAGTTTCAAGTCACATGCCATAACAAAAGGAGAGTTGTCTCCTCCTAACTAGGAAGACACAGATTGGCATCCTGTACAAATGTTGACCAAAGATTATTTTCTCTTTCTTGGGATAGTGTTAATCTCATGTTTAAAATGGCTTTGTTCATTATATGTAATCATAGAATTAATGACTCTTAAGGGTCACTTGGAGGTCACTTCTTCCAACTGACCTCCCACCCAAAGCAGTAATTCTCTGTGTTCATTATGATGATATAGTGATATGAAAACCAATATTTTATTGTTACATTTTTGTCTTGATAAACAGCCATTTTCTTCTTAAATAACACTCCTTTGAAAGGTAGTTAAAGAGCAATAAATATATACCCTTCTGGAGAAGACACCTTTGATTTGATGTCACTATAGACCATACATTAAACATTTACATGATAATTATAGCTCTCATTGCTTTTGTAATTAACAAGTTTATAAGGATGCTATAGTCTATTATTCCTTCTTCTGACTTTAAGAAGAGAAACTTTAAAAGTTTATGAGGGCAATAGACAGGTATGAAGTCACATCATGAAGACTATCATTGAAAACTTCAAGTTACCAAATCAAGGTGTTTGAAAACCAGATAAGCATCATCTGATAGTCAAGCTGTTGCCATCATTGTGGAGGAAAATCAAAACAAAACAAAAGGGATAATGACATTCATCTAAACATAAAGAAAAAAAAAGAAAAAAAGCTTAGAATGGTAGAACCCTGTCACTTGTAAATAAGAACTCATGGTTAATGGAAAAAGAACAGATAATTCTTTATTAGTGATATAGGCAAACTTGGCATATTCTCTATTTCTATTGGAAGATGGTTTTCCTTATCTCTGTGAAATATTCATCCCATTCACTTTCTTCCCTTTTCTATTCATGCATTCATTTGATGTTATTTTCTTTAATGAATTGTTTTTATTTTAATTTCTTTTAGTCACCATTTGAACTTTCCCCTTGTTAAGCACAAATATAGTATAAACTCTGATTATTCTGCACCGTACTTCTGTACTCTTCTGAATCTATTCATCATGCCCCCAAAACCTTCTTTCTCACTAGACTGTAGTCCTCTGGACTTCTCAATTCTACCTTCTTTCCTTCCCCTTTCACTTCCCTTTTATGTGTTATTTTTCTCATTAGAATGTAAGTTCTTAAAGAATGGGAACTTTTTTTAAATTTGTATTTATATTCCCAGTGCTTAGCACTATTACTGGTATATAGTAAGCACTTAAAAAATCCTTTTATGATCACTGACTGTTCCCTACTATAGCTTTATTAACTGAAATCTACTCAGGATTGATATACAGAGATGCCTTTCAGTTCTGATATAATGGAATTTTCTTATCTGTATAGCACCAAATTTATTTGCAGTATATATATATATATATATATCTTTGGAAATGAAAAATATAGAATTAAATCAATGAGCTAATGATTTTTTTCATTCTTTTTATAAGTGTGGCATTCCCTATTTTAAGTAGTTTGAAGTTTAACATGATGATTTTGAGATCATGTAGTTAAAACATTTTAAATGCCTAGATCATCTGGTAAAACACTAAGGATGCTTTCTCACTTATATTTATTTAGATAATAGGGTGGGGGCAAGGGGAGTAAAAACACCTTCCCGTAACTGCATCTAATTTTAAAGCACTTTTTGATCAATTTTTTTCTATGACTTCTTTGTCATTAAAATACCCTGGGGATGCAGTTTTGAATAAAACTAGCTAAATGATTAAGCCATACTTGAAATGAAATCATTTGTTTTGGAAGAAATATTTAATAGGATCCAAATTTAAACCAATTCAAACTGTCCACAATAATAATTGTGGTTCTTGTTACAAATGTGTAAACAGAAAGGTATTAAACTTGGCTTCTATTTTCTATTCTATAAATTAAAAACTACTCTATAAATATAAAGCTGTCTCCAAATTAGCTTTCTGTTTACAAAATAACTTTAAGGTTGTCAGGTTTCATTACCAATATTGGAAGATTAAGTTCCAAATTATCCTGGATGGTGGGGGGTGGCACACAAATGGGAAAAAAGCCATATACTTAAGTATGGAAACATGAAGTTATGAACTGTGCTAAGCACTTTACAAATGATCTGATTTGATCCTCACAACCACCCTGGGAGATAGGTGCTATTATCATTCCCATTTTACAGTTGAAGAAACTGAGAAAATCAGGTTAAATGGTTTGTTCAGGATTTTACAACTCAGAAGTATTTGAGGTCACATTTGAGCTCAGGTCTTCTTGACTCCAGGAACATCAGTTCTGCACCACATAGCTCTCTTTAGATCTGTGAGTCTACTTGGCAAACAAAACAAAACAAAACAAAAAAAACAAACCCCCCCCAAAACAAAACAAAACAAAAAACAAACAAAAAAACCCTCACTGCATTGCCCTCAGTAAATCATTTCCTTTTCTTCAATTTTGTTATTTTCATCTCTTTAAAAATGGGTAAGGGAAGGAAGATGGTAAAGTGAAAAGGGTGCTGGATTTGGAATAAGAAGAATGGAGTGCAAATAACAGCTTTGATCTTTACTACTTATATTACTCTGGGCAAGTTCCTTTCACTCTATGGGCCACTGTTTCCCCATCTGCAAAATGTGTGTGGTAGACTAAATGTCTTCCAATGTACTTTTTAATCCTAAATCTATGATACTATAATTATATAACCTCTAAGTTCTGTTCCAGTTCTCAGTCTATAGTGAAATTATCTTTAAGGTCCTTTCCCACTTAAAGATTATTAGTGGTTTGTCTTCTTCAGAGAAGAGCCGCTCAAAATCAACTGATCATTGGATAATATGTTTGTTTACATTCCCTCTTCTGCCAAACAGATAAGTGATATTATTAGTCTTATTTCCTAGATGATGATGAAAGTGATTAAGTATATTGCCCATAGTCAAGTAACTAGTAAGCATTATAGAGAGGATTGAAGTCTAGTTACCAAGGCAAGAAATACTTTTCAGGTGGAACCAAATAGGAAAGATTCTTTGTGGATGGTGAAACATGGGTTAGGTACTGAAGATAATGTGATAAATCAATAGGGAAAGTGAGAGACTGAATTCTGACCTTAGGAAATTATATATAAAATGATTAGCTAGTATATGACAATGAATTTGGGTTGGATATAAAGGTAAGCTTGAGTTGAAGAGCAATAGTAGAGCAGGTGAGGCAAGGGACATTTTCACAATGTGGTGTTTATAGCTACAACTGACAATGATTCAAATTTCTTAGCTGTCATATATTTTTCATGATAATATCATTGCTAATGATTATCATCCCCACTTATCATAAGACAATAAGGCATTACAGAAGATCATTTGAAGGTTATACATTAGTTCTAGAAGATCTGACATGTTTCTATAAGGATCTTAGGTAGTGAGAGTAACAATTCTGGACATTACTGAAAAAAATATCTCTGTTTAAACTGAATTATCTAATTAAATGGCTACATCAATCAAATTCACTGTTTGTTTAATATTCACCATCTCTTTGTCAGAGTATGTACTGGAAATAAATGTTCATCCTCCTCAGATTTGCAAGCATGTGCATGGCATATATCCAGGACAAGTTACCAGGCTAGCTTAGAAAAAACAAAAACAAAAAGAAAACTCCATACATTTCCAAATTCCAAGATGTAAGTATCTATGTTGTCAGGATTTGCCTTTAACATACATACACATACACATACATGTATCTGTGCATATATTATTTTGTATGTGTATATATACATGCATACAGATATACACAGATATATATATATATATAGAGACATAGAGAGATATGAAATCAAGATGTGCAACTGCATATTATGTATTATTAGGTATCTCAGAGTGATATTTTAAGACTTTTTTAAATTTTGAAATAAAATTGGTCACAGAATTCTAAAATTATATTACTTCAATGGCAAGGCATTATTTTATCCAAAGGGGAATCAAACAATTTTCCAGGCAATATTTCATGTCTTAAAAATAACTGACTTATGCTTTTCTTCAGATTACTATGATGTGAAATAGAACAGCAAACTCCTTATTTCCCCTAAGACTTGGAGTCTCTATAGACACAATCTGTTAGACCATTATGGTATTTGAAAGATAGAAAGGGGCTTAGATTCTTATAATCTAGCCACTGCTTAGATGATTCCTAAAATCTAGCCACTGCTTACTCATGTTCAGACTCCTGGAGAGTCTGCCAAATATGATGGATGTTATAATAAACCTTGTCTTTGGCTGAAAAAAAAAGAAAGATAGAAAGGAAAAGTTCATCAAAAAAAAAATACTGATTTTTTTTTTCCTCCCAAAAGGTAGGATAAGACTGTATGTAAGCACATAGAAAAAAATACTCTTTCAGGGATTCATATACTAAGATGATGTGTGTGTCTGTGTGTGTGTCTGTGTGTGTGTGTGTGTGTGTCTGTGTCTGTGTCTGTGTAGGGTAAGGTAACATGCACACTATATCTCAAGTGAGTCGAGGCACTTCACTTATCTTTGGGGTCTATTTTCTTCAGCTGCAAAATGAAGGAAATGGAATGATAGCCTGTTATGTTTGATATGAATTCCTAGAAAAATTCTAGAACACATTATTGAAGGGTGATTTGTAGGCCACATCTTTATCATCATACAATTTACTAAATATATAGAATATATGATATCCTTCTGTGCTTATTTTTTGTTGTTGATTATATTTAAAATTTTAATTTAGTATAGTATCCTGAAAGGTTCTTGTCTAACAAAGTGTCATCCACTTATTTTTCCTTAAATGATATAGCAACAGAGATAATTTCATTTGATAGTACTCCACTTATAAAAATCATATTAGGCATAAACAGGAAAGTATATATTTGCCAAAAGTATTCACTATCATAGAGTAAATTCATCATGCAGTTTGAGTTTAAAAACTCCTTTCCTTGTGGATGGTGGAGTCTACCAATGCTACCGTTTGTAAACAGTATTTTGTTTGTTTGTATTAAGACTAAAAATAAAATATGCAACTTCTTTACACTGGAAAAATCAAGTGGATAAAGAACATCTGTTGCCCAGTTTTTGTCATTCAGTTGGATAGACAACTGACAGAGCCCATCCATCCATAGAGATAGATGGGGGTAGGTGGGAGGGCAAGAGGGAGGGTGAATAGGTCTTGAATGAACAATACAAATAGACAACAAATTGGAATCTGAATTAAATAGGAGGACAGCAGTTTGTATAGCCTTTGGGAAAATTCAGAATTCCTTAACTGACTTCAAACTTTTCCTAAAAATAAAATATTCCTTTTAAATAACAATATTCAATTGATGGCATGTAACTGTGAGTTATAAAACACTATGGCCTCTGAAGAATTAGAAAGGTTTATCCCATGGATGACAATGGAGAGATACATAATGGGTGTGAGTATACTGAAACATATGTTAAGCAAGAAATTTAAAGAACTAACATAAAAGATGTTTTCAGGGGAATGTAAGCTTGAATAAATATGGTCATATGGCAAGGATGAGGAATAGTCAGTTGATAGTATAATGTCAGAAGCAAAGAAGGAGGAGTTCTAATATGTTGAATTGGCTCTGTTTAGTAAATTTATGGTGTATATAGAGATATATAGAAGCTTTTCTCTCCAAAGTTACCAATGATATCTTACTTGCCAATATAATAACTTTTTCTCAATTGTTATTTTTTAAATTTTTTTTTTGCTTAGGCAATCAAGGTTAAGTGACTTGCCCAGGGTCACACAGCTAGTACGTGGCAAGTGTCTGAGGCCAGATTTGAACTCAGGTCCTCCTTACTCCAAGGCTGGAGCTCTATTTGCTGTACCATCTACCTGCCCTCAATCCTTATTCCTCTTGATCCCTCCTCAGCCTTTGAAACTATCATCCTTTTCTCCTTGAAATTCTCTTCTCTTAGGTTTTCTTGGCACTAATTCTTTTTTGGTTTTCCTGCTACCTCTTAGAACTCTGTTTTTCAGTATGCTATGCTGAATCTTCATCTAGATCATGACTGTTAACTACAAGGATTCCCAAGGCTCTATTCTGGACTCTCTTCTACTCCACATTATTTCAATAAGTGATCTAATCAGCTCTCATAGACTCAATAATCACATCTGTACATATTATTCTCAGATTTATTTGTCCAGCCCTAACCTTTTTACAGACCTCTACTTCCTTTCTCCAACTGCCTATTAGACATTTTGAACTTGATGTCTCATAGATATGTCTAACTCATCATTTTAAAAACTCAATGCATTGGATTTCTTCCCAAATCCTAGTCTCTTCCTAATTTCCTTATTACTGTAAAGGATACCACCATCTTCCCTGTCACTCTGGTTTACAACTGAAGTACCATTCTCAACTCCTCACTTTCCCTCACTTCCTATATCCAATTAATTCTCCAGTTCTGTGATTTCTACCTTCATATCACCACTACTATGTGCTTTCTTCTCTCCTCTGATAGTCACTAATCTGTTACAGGTCTTCATCAATTCAGGCCTAGACTACTGGTATCCACTGCTAGTTGATTTCCTAGTCTCAAGTCTCCCCCTACTCTGGTACATCTTTTACTTCATTTGTCAAACTGATTTTTCATAAGCACTGACCATATCATCTCCCTATTCAATAAATCTAGTGGCTCCCTATTATTTGTGAGACCAGCTACAAAATCTTCTCGCTTTTAAAGCTTTCATACTCTTTCTTCCAACTTTTCAGTTTCCTTACACATTAATCCCCTAAATCAACTCTGGGAAGGAGTTACAGTGGCCTCCTTGCTGTTCCTCATCCATGGAATTCCATCTCCCAACTTTAAGATTTTTCCTTTTTTTTCCATATGCCTATAAATCTCTCTTTCCTGATTTGTTTCCTTACTCATTCCCTGGGTTTCTTTAAGTCTCAGCTAAAATTTAAGCTTCTTCATGAAGTCTTTTCAAGTCATTTTTTTCTTAGTGCCTTCCCTCAAAGGCTATCCTGAATTTATCTCATACTTCTTTTTTTGTACACATTAGTTGCATGTTAGTTTTCCAACTATATTGTTAGAATATTGTGGAATATTATGAAATATTCCAATAGTATTCCAACTATAATTTTGGAATATATATGTATATTCCAACTATATATGTATATATTAATATATATTAATACATATATTATATGTATATAATATTCCTACTATATTTAAAGCAGGGACTATTTTTTTTTTATTTTTGTCTTTATATCTCCAGCATTCAATTTAGTGTTTAAAAAAAAAAACAGAAGAAATTTGGTCAATTTTAACTGACCAATTGGCTGAAGAAACAAAAGGTTTTGACTTCTGATCTAGTCAAAGGCATGGTGCAAATATGAAAAAAGAAAGGCAGTCCCTGCCCTCAAGTTGCTTATGATCTAATAGAGGAAGACCACTCAAAAGATTAAGTTTATAAACTTGGGGTGGAAGAGAAGTGGCACCATACAGAAGCCTAGTGGAGAAGCCAAAGAATTTGAAAATGACTGTAAAAGGTAGGAAATGAGATGTCTGAGAAAAAAAATCTGAACAGTGCTGTTGAAGGGAACATCCATATTAATAAGCTCACAGATCCATGTCCATATCTGTGTATTTGTTATCAAGTTCTGAGAACCACATTTTAACTATGACATTGATGAACTCAAAGCTGTCAAAAAGTGTCTAAGCAAGAATGAGGAAGCAGGAGAATATGCTAAATAATGACCAACTGCAAGAAAGTAGGGAGGTTTAGCTTTCAGAAGAGAACTCTTAGGCAGTATTTGATAACTTTTATTTTTTCCCCAAATATGAAAACTTGTATGGAATAGAGATAAGACTTAAAAGTTCATAAAAATACTTTTTTTTGATTCATTGTTTCATTCTTTCTGTTTGGGCCCAAAGGGAGGAATGGGAAACAAAGGGGGAAAATTCAGAACAACAGATTTAGCCTTGATTTATGGAAAATGTTTTCTGATAATTAGATGATCTTCAAAAGTGGGAATGAGCTTCATAATGGTAGTGAGTACTATTTTTTGGCCTTGCTTTTTTTGTTGTTGAGTTGTTTTTCAGTCATGTCTGATCCTTTATGACCACATTTGGGGTCTTTATGGAAAAGATGCTGGAGTGGTTGTTTATTTCCTTTTCCAGCTCATTTTACTTTTGAGAGAACTAAGACAAATAGGTTTAAGTGATTTCCCCAAAGTAACACAGCCAGTAAGTGACTGAGGTCAGATTCAAACTCAAGAAAATGAGCCTTTCTGACTCTAGACCTGGCAATCTATTCACTGTGCCACCTAGCTGCCTTTTGCATTGCCACAGTTCTTTAAGTAGAGAAAGGTGTACTATTTTGCTGGAATGTTGTGGGATTAAAAAAAATCAGATACAGCTAGGATAAGATGGCATTTTAGGTATTTCTCAAATCTGTAATCCTCTGACTTTTGAAGAAAAATATTCTTTAATTATAGCTGTTAACTTTTGTTATTTTTATGCCACACTACTTATCAGTCTTCCTTGAAGCTAGAAGTTGAAACTACACTCTACTCAGTTTTTGCTTTAGGATTACTTCTTAAGGGGACACAGCTAACTGTGAACACAGTGAGCCTTCTCTGTCATCATCAACAACAAAAAAAGATATACTTTTGATTCAGGCAGGTGCCCTCAAGTACCTCATTTTCTAAAACCTTTTTGTCTAGATTGTTGACCTTAGTCGTATACATCATATATTATACACATTATTCTGAATACTTACCCAGAAAACAGTTTTGCAAACTAATTTAGATATTGGCATGCTAAATAAACTAGCTGATAAGCTTCTCATTAGGGATTGTTGTAACATAGTTAAACTTCAGAAGACCCTTGACTTTTTTGTAATTTCATTTTTTCTAATAAAATATATAATTTTGTTGGGAGTTTTGTGTTGCTTATTTATTATCTCATTTCTTACTTGAAAAATCTTTCTGGTTTTTGTCACTACTGAATATTATAGATGGCTTGCTTTCCCCCTTAAAAGAGTTTTACAGCAGTTGTGTTGTGCTGACAATTTTTGTATCAAGTTTCAGCACATCAAAACAATGGAGAATTTAAGCCTGAAAAAATTATGTTTATAATGGAAATTCAAAAGAACTTAAAATGTTCCAAGGACATTGTCAGAGTTCAAATCATATTTATAAAAGTTATTTTCTTGTATTTTGTTTACTAGTATGTTTGGCGCCTTAAAAGGCAAATTGGTTTGAAAACTAAATTTGTTTTTTTTTCTTTTTGTGTTAAGAATGATCAAAACAACACTTCAACAACATCTCTTCTAATTGCCAGTTTTATGTAAAGGTGATGAAAATTTAGAAAATTATTTTTTCTGATATCTTCGATTCTAAAACCCTGGTTTGAAAGTGAAATGCAGGCATGTATTAAGGACTATAGTTGAGTCATCTAAATGAGTAGAAACTCATTTTCCTCATCTCTAAAAGGAAGTAATAATACTTGCACTGACAAATTCTCCTGATTATTGTGATGAAATTGCTTTTGCAATTATGCACTACATAAATATGAAATTCTACAGCTGTTCTTATTGTAAGTAGGGATGAGTGGACAGCTGAGTTTAATGATCTTCAATAACAATTTTGGCTAGCCTCTAGCAAAAAAGTCTACTACAATCACAATTCCTAGTGTTAGGAGTTAACCTAAGTATAACACAACTCTTTATGGCTAGACATTCTTGGAAAATGAGTGACAAGAAATTATCTAATTTATAAAAATATCAGAGCAAAGTCATATAGATAGATAGTGGCAGAATCAAGATGTCAAATTAAATCTCCTTTTCCTGGTCTAGTATCCACAAGATAATTAGCAGAATTTCTAAATAATAAGCGTGTTTTCATTTGGTCATACATAGGAAAAGTAATTATATACATATACATGTATTACATACACACAAAATTTTCTATTGAAGAAAGGAAAGCCTGTTATCTATCAAGAAGACAATTCAGTGATAGCCAGCTTATAGCTATACTAATAAATAAGTATAGAAATCTAGAAATTAATATCCAGAAGGAACAAAATTCCTGTCCTGGGTTTTAAAAGAAATTTTCAGAGACTGGAGGGGTGATTAGTTTCTCATACTTATTCTTGTGTGTGTATATTTAGTTGTTTAAGTCATATCTGACACTACCCAATCACATTTGGGGTTTTCTTGGCAAAGATACTGCAGTGGTTTGCCAATTCCTTCTCCAGCTCATTTTAAAGATGAGAAAACTGAGGCAAACAAGGTTAAGTGACTTGTCCAGGATCACAGAGCTAATAAGTGTCTGAGGCTGGATTTGAACTCAGGAAGATGATTCTTCCTCACTGCAGGCCTGGCACTCTGGTACCCAACTATTTCTAAGTAAAATATTTTGCTAACATATTACTTACATAATCAAGTAGGATTTTTTTGAAAGACATAAATCCAGCCAACAAAGTGCTCAGACAATGGAGAAAGGGGATAGAAAATGACTGCCTCCTATGTTTCTCCTGAAATATAGGATCATTTATGAGTCTTCTCATCTTATTGTCTTGTCCTATTGTGAAGACCAGATGGTAATGAATCTTTCACATCACTGATCTTTGGTGATATTGCCTTGGAGCAACAATACACATTTGACAGAGTGCTCTTCAACAATATAGAAACTTGAACTGAGTTGTTTTTGGTTGGATTAAAAAAAAAGCCTTGCTTCTGGCATTACTTATCATCAAATTTTCAACTTCATTCAGGCTTTGAAGGCCTGGGCAGTATGGACTTGTCAAGGTATATATTGTTGAGCTTGGACAGTATTTAGGGATTCGTGCTTGGTCTTTTGAACATCTTGTTCTTTGCACATATCAAAATCATTAGAAGATGACTACAATCTGGATGTAAGCCCTGTACTGAGAAGTTTATCATAATTGCCACACAATAATATATTCAACTCAACAGTAAAGAAAATAATATATTTGATGATAGACAAGTACTTCCTTCTGATTTTATTAATTACACCTCTTTATTGAATGAGACTAGAAAACTATAGCATTTAATTTAACACTAAGTGGCCAAATTCTCTTCAAAATAGTTGCTTAAGTAATATTTATAATTGTAAAATATATTTCATTTATGAGTTCAAATATCACAAGTCTTCAAAGAGATAGGAGTAACAGATCATCTTACATATCTCCTGAGGAACCTGTATGCAGGACAAGAAGCAACAGTTAGAATTGAACATGGAATAACCGATCAGTTTCATATTGGGAAAGGAGTACAACAAGGCTGTAGATTACCATCATATGTATTTAACATATGTGGAACATGTCATGAAAAATGCCAGGCTGGTTGAATCAAGACCTAGAACTATGGTTACTGGGGAAAATATCAACCATATATAGATGATACCACTTTGATGGCAGAAAGTGAAGAGGAATTAACAAGCCTCTTGATGAGGGTGAAAGAGGAGAGTGAAAAGCTGACTTGAAGGTTAATATTAAACAAAAATGAAGATCTTGGCAACTGGTACCATCACTACCTGGCAAATAGAGGGAGAAGAAATGGAAACTGTGTCAGATTTTATATTCTTAGACTTAAAGATCTCTGCAGATGGTGACTGAAGCTATGAAATTAAAAGACCCTTCTGCCTTGGAAGAAAAGCTATGGAAAATTTGGACATTATAATAGAAAGCAGAGACATTTCCTTACTGACACAGGTCCCTATAGTCAAAGGTATGGTTTTTCCAGTAGCAATATATGGCTGTAAAAGGTGGACTATAAGGAAAGCTGAGTATCACATAATCTACACTTTCAAATTGTGGTGCTGGAGAAGACGTCTGAGAGTTCCTTGGAAAGCAAGTATATCAAATCAGTCAATAATTAAGGAAATGAATTTGGGTTATTCCTTTGAAGGTCAAATACTGAAGCTGCTTCAGTATTTTGGTAACAGGACTTATTGAAAAAGATCTTCACGTTGGGAAAGATTGAAGGTAAAAGAAAAAGAGAATGGCAGAGGACGAGTTGGATAGACAGTATCATGAAAACAATGAACATGAAATTGGACAGACTTCAAGAGATAGTGGAGGATAGATGTGCCTGGCCTGCTATGATCTATGGGGTCAAGAAAAAATGAGACATGACTAAATGACTGAACAATAACAACATTAATAACAATAATAATAATATTTTTCAATATTAGTTTTAAATAACAGAATTTTATTGAAGTAACAAATATGCTATCTATGCAATGTGTAACCAAGAGGTAATTCTTTACACATTCACTCAATGTTTTAATTTAAACCAAAAATTAACATCTATTATCTATTTTTTATTATTTGGTTTTGCCACCTGGAAACACATTTAAGTTAGCTCTAGTTTAGAATTACTTTGTAGTAAGTTTGTGTAATTCTCATGGGATTTTATTGATTCAGATCAAAAGGTTACAAAATAAAACAGTCACTCAGTAATATGATGAAGTAGAATTGAAATTTGATAAATGACATAAAATAAATAATTATGTCTTCCTAAGATAAGTGTGTACCACTTTTATTTTTTTACTTTGGGGAAGACTTTTTCAATACCTGAAATATACTTCTAAACTCCTCCACTATTTCAGTGATGTACCTGCTTTAGAATTTATTTTGAAAATATGATTGTCCTGTACCTATTTCTTAATTTCCCTATGCCTCTTCAATAATTTATTTATTTTTTAGCATGAATTATTTACAAGTGTTTAGAATCTTACTGATTAACTTAGTAAATCATTTCAGGTTAAAGGGTTTTGTTTGTCATCATTGTTATTGCTTTTTCCTGAATAGGCATTTGTGCTGTTTAATTAAAACTTTGGTCACACATCTCTTTATATAAGAAGTACAGATAAAGCTGAGCCTCACATATTGTACCCATTTATATTATTAAACTTCTTTAGATATCTGATTAGTAATTTGTAGGCATGCAAATTTAATGTCAGTACAAGTGACTGACTTTTCAATTACTCCCTGTATATCCCCTTTTCTTGGATGCATTGGCAATATAATACCATGACAATATATTATACTTGACACATGAAGGTACTACTATTGACATCCACAAAAAAAGTTGGGGATTTCATTTTGCAACCTTGCAAAACCTTTTAATATAGTTCTGCTCTAATGTAGTGTTCAAAAGACATGCCATCAACACCAAGTAGAGTAATTGTACACAGAAATTTAACCAATCTAAATTAATTGCTACAACGAAAAAACCAAATGATGCTAGAAAGTGCCTTTGTCAGCTAACATGTGACTTTCTTGTGAAATAGAGAGAGATGTCTGGCAAAGGCTACATTGGGTCAGAATATGAACTCATTTACAAAATGTTAAAAACAACAACAACAACAAAGAATAATTAAAAGAAGTATCATTATACAAAGCAGAGGGGAACAAGTTTAATGAAAGCATGATAAGATATCTAACTAATCAGAATTGTACCAGGAACATTTAGAATTGAAAATGGAAAAAGAACAACAAACAGAAAATAATGGAAAATATTTTTAAATTAATCATATCAAAACATTCTATCCATCAAGGACAATGGAAACACTACACCAGAACCTTAACATCATAGTACAAAGTATGCTTATAAGGAATTTAAAATGATTTAAGAGACAACAAAAGAAGTTAAATAGCTAGATTTGACCAAGTTTCTTTAGAAAACAAACTGCTAAAATGAATAAATTGTGAGGGTATTGAGTGATTAATGTAAAAGATATTCCCAGAAGGGAAAGTTAAAATTGACTCCGTAGAGCAAAACACCACATTCCAGGATCATTTACAAAATGGTATCATCTAAAATAACTCAAAATTTGACAGATATAACAACAGAAATAACCCTGCTCAATTACCTGCTAATTACAAATACCATTCTGTCTCTGTGAGGGAGGAGATCCGCTGCAGGGTCTAAGTTGAAGACAGATGTGATCTGACACATAGCACAGACCTAGTCTAGGTATTCCAGTTTGTGGTTGACATTGTTCTTATGGCATCAAATCACACAAATTTGCAGAGCCTCCTAGAATGATATGTAATCACGAAGAGGAATTTAGTCTGGCTATTGTTATAGGAAAGACCAAGTAATTGAACAATGTCTCTTCCTCAGATTACAAGATGCATTTATAAAGACAATCTCTGGAATTCATCCATCAGTATGTCAACCTGGAACAGACAGTACAGATGAACAGTGAATGGAACCCATGCTTAGACAGAAGGAAAAGAATACTCTAGATTGTCATTGGCAAATCACGAAGTATTTTTTTTCTGACCCCAAACTTTCTACAAAAGCAAAGACCTATCTTTTTTAATATGAAAGTTCTGCCAGTGCTGTCAACAGTCTCAGAAAAAAATGAAAATTAGAATCACACAGTGGGCAAAAGAAAGGTATATGATTAGTGTGAGCAAGCTACAATATATAAACAATTAGGAACTTAGAGGAAAAGGAGTAAAAATAGATATCAAGGAATTTTAAGATAGAAATAGAAGGCTGGTCACAAAAAAATAATAAGTGAAAGAACAATGGCTAAATGGCCAGAGTACTTCACTAGTACACTTATGATATCATATTAAAGCAATAATGCCCTGTAGCATGTTGAATAAGCTCTCTGTCTTACAGAAATACATTGAAAAGGGTCACAATAAATGAACTGGTATAGATGTGTTACTATCTGCATTATTGGAGAGAGCTTCCACATTGATAAGATCATAGATTCATTTTGGTAATTGGGAAATTCATGGGTATTCAGAAAAAAAATGTCATTTCAAGCAATTTGGTATTTAATTATTCCCCATTTATCCTTTCATCCTTTGTTTAATGAATAATACATACTAAGGATTATAAGCATGGTGTTGATGGCAGTGATGACATAAGAATTGTGTTGACATAAGTACAGAAATTCAAGGGTTTGTTTTTTACAGTATTAATGCTAGGGGATATTCTAATCTTTTCAAGACAGTTGAATAAAGCCCTTTGTATTTAGCAACATGTTACTACTATGCTGAAGTTGGGAGGTTAAACTAGATGCCTTGTAACTAACTCTTTTCATAGAATAGATAAACTGAACTTATCTATTAGAACCTTCTAATTGTGTTCATTAATAAACATGTTCTAAGAAAGCTAAGCAATAAATGTTTATAAGTGCAAAATTCCATCTCTGCAACATTCAGTGTATACACCCTACATATGTGAATATATCACATATTTAATGTAAGATATACATGTGTGTATAGGTTATTTGGTACATGTTATTTACCACGTACTTAATTTTGTTTGATTAACAATTTGGCAGGGAATGCTTCTTCCTTGCCCTGTGCTACACATTGCAAAATTTCCCTAGTCTACCATCACTAGAGTTCATCACTATGGCAACCATCTTCTTCCTCTTTCATAGTTTTAACTGTCATTAGGGTCAGGGGTAGACTTTTGTGGGGATCAATAATTCCTTTTCCTCACAGGCATGAATCCTTGGTTGTACTTTCTTTGAACCAACACCCAGCCCAACTCAGTTCAGTTAGTTTGCCTCAATTTTAATTATTCCTTGTGACAATTAATTCTAATAATGATGCCTATAAACACCAAATGCCTTTACTTCCAAATGCCATCATGAAACTACCTGAAGATACAGCATTAGTTCTTTCATTTTTGTGTGATCATAGCTCACATCAACTTAAAAATAAACACTGTACAAAGAATTAAAAAAAATAAACATATTGCATGCATGTATTTATCAATTATCTTGAGAAAACTAAATAGCATTGATACTAGGTCTAAGCTTTCAAACAGATAGAATGGCTGATTTATCTGTTTCAAGGTTTTAGGCTTTATATTTAAAAGTATACACAAGGGATATGTTTGATTCTGCTACCTGCTACCAAACAATCACTCTCTTATTATTTTGTTTCCCCTTTCTCAGTTTATTGCACTTGTCTTAGAACCAATTTTCAGTTACAGAATTTAAGGGAGCTTCTGTGTAAAGGTTTTCCTAAAATAGTTTTTAACCTCTACCAAAATACACAAATTTTATTATGTCACTTGTCATTTTGAGGAGATTCAATCAGTTTACCACATTAAATGTTTCTCAAAACCTCTTTCCTTTTTTTTTTAATAAATGAGCACAAAGAAGTAAACTTCTCTTTGCTTTGAATCATTCAGTCAACAGGCACTCATTAAGCCCTTGTTAAAACAAGGTCCAAAATGTGCATAGTCTTTGACCCAGCAATAGAACTTCTAGGGCTATATCCCAAAAAGATCATACACATGGGAAAAGGGCCCACATGTACAAAAATATTTATAGCAACTCTTGTGATGGCAAAGAATTGGAAATGAGAGGATGCCCATCAATTGGGGAATGGCTGAACAAGTTGTGATATATGAATATAATGGAATACTATTGTGCTATAAGAAATGATGAACAGGCTGACATCAGAAAAACCTGGAAAGACTTGTAAGGTCCGATGCTGAGTGAAGTGAGCAGATCCAAGAGAATGTTGTACACAATAACAGCCACTTTGTGCCATGACTAATATTGATAAACTTAACCCTTCCCAGCAATACAAGGATCTAAGACATCTCCAAAGGTCTCGTGATGGAAAATGCTATCCACTTTCAAAGAAAGAACTATGGAGTTTGATTTGCTATTTTTTTCTTCTGTTGAGTTTTGTTTCCTCTTTCTGGTGGTTTCTCCTATTGGTTCTAATTCTTACTTATAACATCACTAATGTGAAAATATGTTTAATAGGAATGTATATGTATAGCCCATATCAGTTTGTATGCTGTCTTGGGGAGGGTGATGGGGAGGAAGGGGGAGAAAAATTTTAAATTCAAAAGCATATGGAAGTAATTATTGATAAATCAAAATAAATTAATTAAAAAATTAAAAAAATAAAAAAGAGAAAACCAAACAAACAAAAAAAAAACAAGGTCCCTGACCTCAAGGAGTTCACATTCTCATGGGAAAATCAACATGCAAATAACTAGTACATTATATAGATATAGATATAGATATAGATATAGATGTAGATGTAGATGTAGATGTAGATGTAGATGATATAGATATAGATATAGATATAGATAGATATAGATATAGATATAGATATAGATATAGATATAGATATATACACACAGTGAAAGTGAAAGGTAAACCCAGAGGGTCAACATTGGGGAGGTAAGGAGGAAAAGAATTTGGGAAAAGTCTGTTGCAGGTAGACTTTGAACTGGAGGGAGAGCATACCAAGCATTAGGGACAGACTGTGATAGAGTATCCTGTGCAAAGTAGAGGAGGTCCAGGTATTGGAGACAGTCAGGACAGGGAGTGAAATGTGCAAGGCAAAGTAAGGGGACCAATGTCACTGTATTACAGAGTATGTGTAGAAGGCCTTTCCCATCCTCCTACAGCTAATGTTTTTTTTTCCCTCTTAAGTCACCTTCCATCTACTTTTTCTATATATCTTATGTATTTATTTGTATGTTGCCTTTCATCTGTTTTCATTCTTTTTATCCCTAGTATATAGGCCAGGCCCTGGCATATAGTAAACATTTAATAAATGCATACTGACTGACTGACTTTTAAATGTCTGCTAAACCAAAACTTCAGCGCTATACTAAAAGGGCCATTCCTGCCTATTGGCTTAAAGTGTCAGCTGACATCTCCTCACCAGGACATTGATCAATGGGATATCAGTTGTATGAGCAGTAATAGTGAAAAGATCTTCAGATAGAATGGCAGGCTGGCACAACAGTAAAGAGTTAACCATAGAAAGAGAAAACAGAAAGAGTTAACCATAGAAAAGAGAAATCACTGAAACAAGAATCTACTCAGTGTCGATCAGGTGTATGTAGTAGAGGTGAAATATACAAAAATACTGAAAAAACAAAAAGTATTTTATCACTTACTTTGGGGGGGGGGTTGGTCAATTTGATTGATTTATTCAACTGATTCTACTCATATATAATTCAAAGATAACCCCCAGCTGCTAAAGTAAGTTCTATAACATAATTAAACTTTTCTGCAGGAAATTCTTGTCAATGAAAATACTGACACATACATATCCCCACATACCCAAGTACACTTGGGGGAAAAATAGGAATAGAAACTAAATCAAATGTTATGAACACAAAGTGGAAGTGGATAACTAACCAATTATATAAGGAAAAGATTCAAATTTGAGAAAACACTTCTTTTTGATCTATTATATCCAGTAAGGCTATCAGGTAGGTTGTACTACTTGTATTCCTGAAATTTAAAAGCTTCTTTATTGAACATACTTAACCCAGAAATAAAGGCACATCTTTCAAATATTAATATTCTTCCAGATTGTTGTATGCCTATAAGGCATGGAATATTGAAGAATTATGAATGATATTACATTGAGAACAGTGGAGAGGCTCATGGTAAGTGTGAGCAGGTTGTCATGAATGGATTTTAATCCTCTTCTTTGGAGAAAATATCCATATTGATAAGGTCACAGATATATTTTATTACTCTGAGTAATTATTATGGCACTATAGTTCTTAGAAATTCAATCTTGTTACATCAATCAAGAAATTTTGAAGAACTTGGCATAGTAACAGTTTTATTCAGAAGATTATTTTACTGAATGATATTTAGTTTTTTTTAAATCTTACAGCTATAAAACACAAATAGATGCACTCTCAACCCAGTCCCACTCACTGTCCCATGTTGCAGAGATTTTTTTTTAAAGAACATTTGATTTAGAATTAAAAGACGAGTTCAGTCTCTACCTCACTACTTGCCATGTGATTCTGAAAGTCCCTTAACCTTTCAGTTTTTTTTAACCTGTAAAATGACATTGGATTATATAGTTTCTAATGATTCCTTTGGTTCTAAGTCCTATGAGCCTATGAAATCAATTACTTTGAATGCATCAAGGAAAAAAATGCCATAACCCACTTTGTTAGACAAGCCTTTTCTTGGACAATTTTTAATGAGCAAGAACCTGAATCTCCACAGTCTGAAGTTGAGGATTATCTCATAACTACTTCCCAATTCAACACCAAACTTTCTTAGGTTTTCACAATTTTCTCCAGTCCCTCAAGTGCTATTAAAATATCCCTCCTCTCTTTCATTATTTCACTAGAGTTACATTAGGGTTAAACAGAGCCTTTTGCTATTTAAAATGGGTGAGAAATAAAACAAAACAAGGCTTCAGGGTTTAAGCAAGATTTTCAAAAACTAACTCTACACTACTTCTACCACATTCCCATTATGTGCTCCCCTTTCTCCTCCAAGCAAAACTCAGCTTTACCCAATGATAATAACTTTCTCTTGTCCTCTTCAGCATTTCTTTGGTGATTGTTGTCCTACCTCCTCAAAGAGGACCAAAACAACATCAATACATTGGGGTCAAGGCACAGTGTGTCTATTTACAAGTGTACAGTCTGTGCCCAATCAGACTAATATAAGTTCAGAAGGCTTTATTATAGGTCAGGCACAAATAGTCTATAAGAACACTTGGAGTAGAGATGTCTCTAAATTTGTGCATCTCAGATTTCTTTATAGCTGTTGCAATTTTTCTTTGCACTTAGAGCATAGTGTCATCTTTGATACAGGTGTACATTGCTGGGTGGAATTGTGCCAATGTATCCCATGTCTCACAATCCCAAAGTTCTTCAGAGAGACCTTGAATGTGTCCTTATAGTGTTTCTTCTAACCTGTGTGTGAATGTTTGCCTTGTATGAGTTTTCTGTAAGATAGTCTCTTAGGAAAATATACTTTTGGCATTCAAACAATGTAACCAGCCCATGAGAGCTGTGCTCTCTGCAGTAGAGTATAAATGTTTGGCAGTTCAGGTTGAGAAAGGACCTCGGTGTTCTGTACATTATCTTGCCAGATGATTTTCAGAACCTTCCTAAGTCAATTCAAATACAAACTATTCAGTTTGCTGGCATGGTGCTGGAATACTGTCCCAGGTTTCACTTAAATGCAAAAATGATGTCAGCACAATGACTCTATAGACCTTCAGTTTGATAGGCAGCCTAACAGCTCTTCTTTCCCGTACTTTCCTTTGGAGTCTCCCAAACACTGAGCTAGCTCTGGCAATGCATGTGTGAACCTTATCATCTATGTGTATATTCCTGAAAAGTATGCTGCCAAGACAAGTGAACTTATCCACAGCATTCAAAATTTCTCCATTTGCTATAACTGATGGTTCCACATATAATTGGTGCAATGCTGAGTAGTGGAGAACTTCTATTTTCTTGGTGTTGATTTTCAGGACAAAATTAGAACAAGCAGCAGAGAATCAATCCATTTGCATCTCAATCTCAGAGGCTGCAATGAGTGCACAATCAACTGTGATCAAAAAGTTGTGCAAGTTGTGCACCAACTCTCCCTCCACTTTAGTCTTGGCCTGTGGTCTTTTCTAATTAAATAATTTACAGTGAATATGGGAGGTGACCTTGGTACCATTTTTATCCCTGTTGAACGTGAGTGGCAACATCATTGAAAACATCATACTAAAAAGTATGGGAGCAAGCACAAAGCTCTCCTTCATTACTTTAGTCACTAGGAAAGTGCAAGAGCATTGTCTATTACCAAGAACCCATGCAAGCACGCCGTCGTTAAAGTGGTGTATGATACTGATGAGCTTCTCCAGTCAAACAAAATTTGTCAGGATTTTCTACAAGCCTTTACAGTTGATAGTATCCAAGGTCTTGGTCAGATTGATGAACGTTATGTATGGTTTTCTGTTCTGCTCCTAGCATTTCTCCTGGACTTAACAGGCAACAAACACCGTGTTGACTATTCCTCGCCCCTTTCTGAAACCACACTGACTCTGAGGTAGATGACTATTTCCCAGGTGAATAATCATCCTATTAAGGAGGATTCTGTCAAGATTATTGCCAACAATGACTGAGAGAGAGGTCCCCTGTGATTGTCACAGGACAATCTATTTCCTCTTTATTTACAGAGATGAACAAAGGAAACATCCTTGAACTCCTAGGGAAACTTCCTCTTGCCATTTAACAAAGACAATTTCAGTCAGCTTTTGTATGACCAGTGGACACCCTGCCTTATAAATCTCTGCTGTAATAGAATTAGCACCAGATGCTTTTCCACAAGAGAGGAAACTAATGGGATTCAAAACCTTTTCTTCAGTTGTAAGTTTGGATAGAAAGGGATTGATTTCAACCTGAGGTATATGGTTAATGGCTGCAACATTGCTTGGTTATGGTCTGTTGAGAACTCTATGGAAACATTCAGCCCATCTCTTCAGAATCATGTCATCACTAATGTGGCTCTGCCAGCACTTAGTAGTTGAGATATACCATAGGATTTTGGCTAATAAATAGCCTTCAGGTCATCATAAAACTGCTTTGGATTGATTTTTACATGTAATTGGAAAAAAAATAAAAAGTGGAAAAAAGTGCTTTGGATCTATACATGAAATCCAGTAGACCTGAAAAATGAACAGCTCTTGTTGGAAGAGAATTCAGTAGCTTTTGCATCCAAATAGCAGTTCTAAGTCAAACAAGACTGGCAAATGATGATCAGTTTAGCAAAGTCAGAGTTGGATACATATTTTTTTTTTGGAGTAACTGCAGTGATAGGGAGCACAAGCTGGCATAGATTTTGCAATCAAAAGCAATTTGGTCAATAAACTTGTATGCCTCTGAAAAGGAATTAACTTCAGGTTCATGCCAATACAACTGTCACTTACAGGAATGTGCCACACTACTATTATCAATGCATATGGTGCCACCACGATAAATCCTTATGAGGTCAAAGAAAAATTTTATGGATATTTGGAGACCCTCATCATCAATGTGTTGAAAGAGGACAAGCTTGGAACAGTTTTTTGGGAGGTTTCATGATAACTACCATACAACCCAGGGCCTTCTTTCCCTTCCCTCCTCTCCTTCTTGCCCCCATCATTGACCTTGAGACATATGCTATGATTTGGATCTGCCACTACCTATCTTTGTGGCCTTGGGTAAGAGTTTGCTGAGACTTGGTTTCCTTATCTGTCTAAAGGGGAAAATAAATCTGCTTTATTTGAGTTCATAAGATTGTGGTAAAGAAATAGGGAATTAGGACTAGAGTTTTGATTTCATTAGTATTGGAATCTCCTGGGTGAGGGAACTCTCCCTAGACAGTCATTCAATAAACATTAATTAAACACTACAATGTTGGTGTCAGGTCCTTCGTTAACACAAACTTAGAGAGCTACCTAGAGGTAGTAAAGTGATTGTTCAGGATCCAAGAACCACTGTATGTCAGAGGCAATACTTGAATAGAAATCTTTTTGGCTTCAATGTAGGCTCTCTTTCCCCTAGAGCACACTGTCTCTCACAGAAGAAATAATGAATATGTCAGTGTTTTGTTTTGTTTTTTGGCACAAATTAGTATACAAATGAAAGACATCATACATAATGAAAAAGGTGACAAATGGTAAATAACAAGAATATTCCATTCTACTTCATTAAGTACTTTTTACTACTTATTATAGACATGAATGTAATGAAAAATTTAGCCCTGTATTCTTTCATTGGTTTCTACTGGCTTATATTTACATAACATAATTTAGTTGTGTTTGGGAAAGTGTGGGTGTATCAGTGGAGTTTCTGGATCAACTTAATGAGCTTATGCAGGTTTCCAGCATCTAATCAGGAGGAGGAAGTATTGATTTTCCCTCTCTTCCTGCATTGAAGGGAGATTAGATTAGGATAAAACATTGATTTCTAACATCTAAACTTTTTGGATGGAATGTGCCATGTAGAAAACAAATGACTCTGCATAAGAAACTTTAAAAAAGAAATTGTTCTGACATATGTGCATTCCTTCCCCTAGTTTATCAAGGAAAGGAATCAGCCTTTAAAGGCACATACTGTTTAAGTACAGGAATTTGCTGAAAACACAATTGTATATCCTGGAACACTTCCTAATGCAGGATAAAAAATACAATCATGTACTGAGTTTTGATTTTCATAAGGGAGGAAAAAATCTTGTCAAGGTCAAGTGAAATGGTAAGTTACAGTGAGTGGCAATGTACCAATGTCGGCACTAGCTCTAATGTATGCAACAAGAGGTAAAGGCAAAGGCTGCTGGCTCTGTCATTTGATTAAATAGACTAAGCTTAATTTTATTCTGAAAAATGCAGAACAATACTATTCTTTTTAGCTATATATCATGATATGCTGGGACTTGGGCTGTGATTTATGCAATTTACATTAGGCTGCTCTCTTGCAGTATTAAGCCTCTAACTATTATAGTGTAAAAACAAATGATGACTCTAATGAAGGAAGATGGGTAGAGAGGAGGGAAGTTATACTTTAAAATGGATCTAAAGCTGTGTTCTAAATTTGCTTTGCAGCTTGTCATATTCCACTTATATTAACTCAATACCTGACTATTAGATTAATATTTAATCATTATGCAGATAGTCAGAAGCATTACTAATAGACAATTACAAAATTGTGAGCCATAGGCATTATGTGCAATGCATACAAACATTTTCCTTCTTCAAAGTCAACCTATTCAATGTCATTTATTCTTTTACTAATATGAGGCCAATCTGGAATTTAAGTTATACTATGTTACTGAAATGTATAACCAGGCCTTCAGTTGGAATCACTTCATTTCATTGCAACAGTAGTGAATTTATGTGGCAGTTATTTCTAAAATAAATATTAGCTAGTGTCACAGTAGTCTGTTATGTTCAATTAAAAAAGTTAGAAATGAGGTGACAGATTTTGCAAAATGTTATGATAATAGAATTGATTTGATGGTGTCTCACATCTGCTATGGGTCTCTGATAGTCTATTAGATGTGGGAGAAACTGAAAGAAAAGGGGAAAACTAAAGTGTGGGTGTAAAGAGGTGGAGGGAAAGGATTGGTGATACAGAGTTGCATATCATTCAACTTTGTTTAGGATTATTGCATTGTTTCACCCACAAGAAAATATACTAGGAGTTGGCAAGTCTTTATTATGCTATGACAAGAATTATTACTTGGAATCTTGGCATAAATAATTGACCACATCCTTTGCCCAGAGGGTATACTGAAAGAAAGGGATTAATATATCCTTTTTGCATCTTAATTCCAGGAGAATTATCCACACAAATACAATTAAAATTATTTTATTCAATAATTTGTAGACATGGCATAGTAGAAAGTATATTGAACTTGGAATCAGAAAGACCTGGCTTTAAATCCTTCCTCTAACCTTAAGTAACTGTGATACCATGTCACTTCTCTTAACCTCAATGTTTTATATGCATAAAATAGGGACAATAACTTCTGAAGAATCTAGGGACAATAGCACCTACCTCACAGGTGTGTTGTGAAGTTCAAATGAGAAAGTATAAATAATCCATACCAAAACCTTCTCTGTCCTTGGTTTTTTATACATACATACATACATACATACATACATACACACATACATACATACATACATACACACACACACACACATATATATATATATATATATATATATATATATATAATCTGGTCTTTCAATTTCTTATTATCTCCCAAATTTTTAAATATCTCCATATCCATGGTTAACACATTGTTGTTGTTCACACCCACTCATGAATGTATGGGTTCTATGAAAGTGAAAAATATTTGCTGCAATGCTATTACTTTGGAAAGGAAGTACGGAAAATAGAGATGTGGAAGAGAGTATTGCTGAGATTTAAGCTATAGAAAGTAGATCTACACTGTTATTGGTCTTGACTATGTGGTAGGCAGAACTAGTGAGGGCAGTGAGAGTCTTTTGAACCTCTGTCAATTCAGATATGAGCTTGCAAAAAATGCTGAGTATGACAAAAATACTTAGCTTAAATTGAAGAAAAATAACAATCTTTTGTATTTCTGTATCCTCAAGTCAGCTAATGATCAGAAATTAAGAGTGGGAAAGAACATTAGTAGCTATCTACTTTAATTCCTCACGTTACATATTAAGAAACTGAGTCCTGGAGACTTTAAGTGATTCACCAATGTTACATAGGTAGTGATTGGCAGAGATACAATTTAAACTCAAAATACCTGAATGAAAAGTGTGCACTGTCCACTGCTTTTTCAAGCTGTGGTCCATAATTGGGTAAACCTTAAGGATTGTAAGCCTGTTAAACAAGAAAAAGGATTGCCCATAACCATAACAGATGGTCATCAAGAATCGTCCAACGAAATCAGAGGTTTCAGTAAAAAAAAAATAGGTCTAGTTATGAAGTAATAGGTCAATTATGTCAAGATTAGGATTTTCTCTTATTAGCTGTGGTTTTAGTACTTGCAAAAGAAGTTTGCAACTCCAGAGATGTTGCTTCCCTGGATGAAGACGAAGGGCACTGGACTGGAAGCATTGTCATTCCCAAGGTGGTTGGGTTCAGTCTCCTGGTTTATCTCTATCAGAATCTATGAGGAAATGGTGGGTCAAGGTAGCAGTCATATTTCGACTTAGCAGAAACATGCTGTCCCTGCCCCCTTCCCTTAGTGTGTTTTTATGTCTCAGGCGCACTTGTTTGGCCCATGTTAGGCAGTTAGTTAGCAGTTGGTGACTGTGGCTGGCCCTTTCTTCAGAGGATTGTCTTCCCTGGATGATTGCTATGAGAGTTCAGATAGAAGTAAGACTGATGCCACTCCTAGAGATCTTATGATTATCTATCTGATGGTGGAAGCTGAACAGTAGCTTTTGCTAACAGTGATGAGGAAGGCAAATCTCTTATCCTCAATAATAATGGTCTCAGGTCTGGGCACTGCAATTTTAAAAGAAATTAATGAATTTTAGATAAGCCAAAGAATGGACGTATGGAATTTGAGTGGAATGAAAATCATGTGTTGTGAAGAAAAATGGGAGGAACTGAGAGTATTTGGTGGGGAGGAGGTGGGGAGGAGAGGTGTGGGCAGCAGGGAAAGGAGGTGGTGGTAGGGGTGATGATGGTGAACGAGAGGTGCCATGATAGCAATCTTCAAATATCTGAAAGGTTGTCAAGTTGAATAGGATTATACTTCTTCCATATGTGCATCCAGAAAACAGAATTAATACTTTCCAATATAGGGATATTTAAAGAAACATATTTTTTGCAATATATATAGTCTTATATGTCCAATCAGTCTTAATTCTTCTCAACACCTCTTAATACTAGTGCCTTCCCTCTACTGATCATTTTCTATTTACTTTGTATACTGTATGTGTGTGTATGTATATGTATATGTGTACGTGTGCGTTTGTGGGGTGGATGTGGGAGTGGGAGTAGGGTTCAAGTGTGACCTCTAATATTTAGTATATGTGTAATTTTATACATGTATGTATAAATATATGTGTATTATACAGAGCACATATACATTAATAAACATGTATATACAGTGAATAGATGTGGTGCATGTGTGCATGTATGCATGTGTGTGTGTGTTTTTTCAAATTAGTATGATATAATGGACATTCTTATAATGGAGTGACTTCTTCCACATATGGAGCCTTCATGAAATACCTGAATAACTTTTGATTAGGAGACTAAAGAAGATGTCAATTTCTCATAAGATGGCCATTGGGCTAGATAACCTATGTTTTCTTTTCATTCTCTAAGAGTTAATCTATTGTTTGAATTGGCATAAGAGATCATGACTATTTGCTTTGTACACATTAGGACCAAGGTATGAAGTTTTCCCCCAGCCCCAACCTAATTAATTCACATTAAATGAACATTTTTAACAAAAAAAAATCCATACAATGACATGAGATTTAATCTATATCTAAATTAATTTCCTTTTGGAATGATTATTATTTCGGTTTCTTTACACAGAATTCTATAACACAATGTGTAAGCTAACATGTAATCTATAAGGCTAATTGGCTACTTCTGCTCTCTTTTAAACTTAAGCATTCATTTAAACATCACTTAATCAGAATTACACATGGAACAAGGTAGAAAACTCATTTTAGAAATGCCATTTTTTTGCTTTTCTGAGTTTGGGATTTTACTTTATTTTGTTTGCAAATAGATCTGTTTGTAATATAGCAATTCCTCCATACAATGACTAACTTTGGAATGGTTTATGAAATATGCTTCAATATAAAGCTACAAAACTCTTTTCTTGATAAAAATCTATTAGGAGAGAAAAGCAAGCAGAAGTCAATCATAGAAATTTTTTAAAAATAGTGAAATATGGCTATTCCTTTGTTAATTGTAAAAATAATTTGAGAAGAAAGGCGAACATTTCTGAGACTATTCTTTAGGCAGTTGTAACTTGGTCATATATGTGCATATATGTATATTTGCATATACATATATGCACATATATGACAAACTATTATTCTTGAGAAAAATCAATTTGTCTTTGATGCATTTTAATAAAATTTTGAAGCATACTATTTGCCATTTTTTTCTCTTCTGCTGAGTTTTGTTTCCTCTTTCTGGTGGTTCCTCCTATTGGTTCTAATTTTTACTTACAGTATCACTAATCTGAAAATATTTAATAAGAATATATATACATATATATGGCCTAAAAATAAAAATTATAAATAAATAAATGGAGAGTAGTTTGCATTTGAGTAGCTTTTTCTTCCCCAGTCAAATGAATAAATCTTGCTAGAATACTGGGTTAAATGTGATTTCCCTAAAACTCTTCCTAGTGGCAAAATACAACTCAAGGTATGGCATGCTAATGGGACATTCAATGTTCAAATGACTGTGTACAAATAAGATGTAGTCAATGTAAAGAGCACCTGATCTCACAGAAAAGACTAAGGGATTGGTGGGCAGAAAAAGGTGTTTTGAAGAAAATAGCATTTTAGTTCAGCCTTGAGGGAAGCAGGGAAGCTTAGAGGTGAAGGTGGGGCAAGAGAGAATTCCAGGCAAGGCAGACTTCCAGTAAAAATGCATGAATTTTTATATGAAGAGCAGTTAGGATAGTGTAGCTCAATGTAAGGATATGTAGAAGGGAATTAAAAAATATTAGATTAGATGATTATCCTCCCTTTTTTTTGAAATAAACTGGCCAAGAAAAAAAACAAGCAGCAATGAAATTGAAAATTATTTCACATTGGATTCATATGCATGTATATACATCATGACTTTTCACAGTCATCAAAATCAGTTCTGATTTTTCTGAGTGAGTTTCCTACACATATAGATAAGTGCTTCCTAAAAACAATGAAAATATTCACTCACAAATTATGTCAACCACAATTTCATTACCTTCATTAAATTGGAAATTTTGGTTGAAATATTTTTTGGGCTGATGACCATTCCCACTCATGAGAAGCATAGATGTCCACTCTTTCAATAGCTCAAGTGACAAGTGGGTAGAGATTAGTAGATTAGTACAGAAATTCTAGAGATAGATTTCCTTGAATATATTTCAGGGGCCTATGAACTGTGTTTAAAATGATTTCTCTTGGTAATCTGAGTCTTAGAGACTCAGAGCTCTGTCCCCTCAACAGTCTTTTGTCCAAAGTTCTTCACAAAGACATCTCTGATTTTGAATTGCATTGAATTCTTCTTATGTTGCTCAAACTCCAAGCCATGCCTGAATTAATTTTTATCCTACTCAGGTTTGGGTGGAGAAAGACTTCCGAGATTGGAAGTGGTATTTCCTTTGATAGTGGGCAATATTGGTCCCTATGGACTTAGTGATGTAAGGAAGCTACGCACCTCCTAGTATGTCGACCAATCATGGTTGATTGGCACCCCCTTGGGAACGCCTACTCTTCAAAGGGCATATAACACTTTACCCCTAAATCCTAAACTGAGTGAGTTCTGAACTGGCACCCTTAGAGGGTCCCAGTTTTGGACTGAACTCCCATGCAATGCATGTCAAGCTACTTTGAGAAATTAAACCATGGACACATGTATCCCAATTTCATTTGTCTCTTTCTTAGAGCAGACTCTGCTCCAAATTGGGGTTTGTGGGGTTCATGGGATTTGAGGTTCAGAACTGGAAAAGGGAAAAATTAATATTTCTATGAACCTCTAACTGAAATTGAGTATTTTCTTAGTTTAAAATTGTTTTTCTGAGAAGAGTTCCATAGGATTCACCTGCCAAAATAATCCAAGACACAACAAAAGTCTAATGTGCTAATGTGGCAAATAGGGGGAGTACCTCTACTCTGGGAGGTAATCAAACAATCTGTGATAAGACACCTTAGCTATGGAGAGAGAGAGAGAGAGAGAGAGAGAGAGAGAGAGAGAGAGAGAGAGAGAGAGAGAGAGAGAGAGAGAAGAGAGAGAGAGAGAGAGAGAAAGAGAGAAAGAGACAGAGGCAGAGACAGACAGAGACAGAGAAACAGAGACAGAGACAGAAAGTGACAGAGACAGCAATAGAGACACAGAAAGAAACAGAGACAAAGAAATGGGAGAAGTGGTTGGGTCATAGGACTCAGAAAACACAATATGAAGGAAACTTCAGAAATGAACTCTATTGAACTGCAATTTAACTGCTGAGTATTATTCTGGAGAAATACAGCTGGTTCTCTATGAAGGTAAATCACTTCCTTCAAGTGGGATGGGAGGAAAATGACAAATGACTAGAACTGCAAATAGAGACATAGAGTATAATGAAAAGTATCCCTGATGAGGAGCAATGACTGGTGGCATCTTCTGAAGGCTGCTGAAGATTGGTGCACCAATATTGATTAAACTGACAGAGGAGAAATGGATAAGTAATACTCCTCATGTGTCCCTCCTCTCCTTTGACTGTGATCTTCTCCAGGATAATATTATAAATTGCTGATACTACATCAGACTTTGGGAAAGAGGACATCACTTTTTGATACTATTATTTTCTTTTTTTTTTTTTTTGGTTTTTGTTAGGCAATGGGGTTAAGTGACTTGCCTAGAGTCACACAGCTAGTAAGTGTTATGTGTCCGAGGCTGGATTTGAACTCAGGTCCTCCTGAATCCGGGGCTGGTACTCTATCCACTGCACCACCTAACTGCCCCCAGATACTATTATTTTCTATCAATTCTATTTTAAGTTTGATTTTGTTCCTTTATCTAGTTAAATATATACATTTAGTCTTGTAAGCCTAGGTGCTTTGAAGTGGTTAAACCCTTGAGGGTCTATGTGAGCCAACAAATTTCTTTCCATAATTACCCAATTATTTCTTAATTTCTAAATCAAATGACATTTTTCTCAGTCATGATCCTTCTTGACATCTCTGTAGCATTTGATACTATGAATCACTCTCTCCTCTAGATACCCTACCTTCTCTAGATTTTTGTGATGCTGCTTTCTCTTCATTCTCATTACCTGTCTGACATGTCTTTTTCAGTCTTGTTTATAGATCTTTGTACAAATCATATCCTCTAATCGTATTTGTGTTATCTTTGATACTTTTCTCTTTTCTTTCTATACTATCTTGTTTTGTAATATAATTAGCTTTAATGGGTTAAAGTATCATCTCTATGCAGATGATTCTCAAATCTGTATAAAGATTGTGGCAAATATAATAGATACATAGTATCTTCTCCTGAGTTCCCATCCAGAATCATTAACTACCACTTTGAAACAACTGATTGGATATTCTGTGAGCATCTCAAGTAGAGCATGTATAAAAATGGACCTTATCTTTTCTCCAAAAACTTCCCTTCTTCCCAGTTACCTAGGTACTGAACCTTGTTGTCCTTGATACCCAGCTCTCACCTACCCCATATTTCCTATCTGTTGCCAAATCTTTGGTTACCTTCACAACATTTCTCATCTACATCATCTTGTCTACACTCACATAAGCACCACCCTTGGACAGACTCATCACTTCTCACCTATGCTAGTGCAATAACAATATAATGGTTTTCCTGTTTCAAGTTTCTCCTTAAATGAATTCATTTTTTTTTCCTTTTTTTCCACATACTCTATGATTTAGCTGCATTGTCCTACTTCTTCACTCAAAATGCCCCATCTCCCAAACTCCAGGCACATTAACTGGTTGTCTGTCATCCTTCCTCACTCCCACCTTTAAGATTCCTTGGTTTCCTTCATGACTTAGCTCAAATCCTATTTTCTTCAAGAGACCTTTCCCACCTCTCCTTGCCCCTCTGCTAGTAGGCCCTTCATCTCAGATTACCTTTGATTTACTCTGCATATATGTTACATGTATGTAGTTGTATGCATGTAGATTCCCCCAATAGAATGCGATCTCCTTGAGATCAATGGCTATGTTTTAACTTTTCTTTATATTTTCAACACTTAACACAGTGCCTGGCACTGAGTAATGGCCAAATGAATGCTTCTTGACTGAATGCAATGTTGCAATTAAAGAGAAGCACCTGAAAGGCAGGAGTTGCCAATATATCCTATAGAGTAGCATATTTTCAGTACATATGAGAGTGGAAGGTGGAAGGTGGGAGTGGCGGAGATATCTTGACTAGAATTTTAGTACAGCTGAGCTGTACTACATTTTGACTCTAGACAGACGGTCAGTGAAGACATTAAAATGAAGTATAATACTATTTTTAATCTTAACTTAGAATTTTATTCATTCATTTAACATTTATTAATCTATTACAACATTTGTGGCATTTTATTTATTTTTTATTTTTTGATGAGGCATTGTTTCTTCCTCTGTGAAATACACAATATAGTAGAGGAATAAGACAAAAACAGAAATAACTATAATAGTATTAAGCATTGTTCCTGATTTAGTTAGTTCCCCTCCCTCTCTCTCTCTCTCTACACACACACACACACACACACACACACACACACACACACACACACA
>NW_020954720.1:390929-497248 GCF_900497805.2 Vombatus ursinus | reverse complement strand
ACACACACACACACACACACACACACACACACACACACACACACACACACACACGCGCGCGCGCGCGCACATGTATGTATTGTTAAAGGAAGACCCCAGGCCTAAAAACAAGGTCCCTATGAAACAGAGTTGAATCACAGGTTAGAAAGTGTTTATTGTCTGAGAAAAACAAAACAAAACAAAACAAAAAAAACCAAAAAACTTGCAAGGGACAGAAAATCCTGCAAGGGAGTAGGGGGAGAGACAGGGAGAGAGAGAGAGAAAGAGAGAGAGAGTTTTCAGCTCCTCAAAGGGGAGTAGAAAAAGAGTGAGACATTTATTATTTCTAGAGTTTTGGGGGCAGGAAGGGGGGACCAAGGAGGAAGAAATCTGTAGGTATATAAACCAGAAAGTAAGGTGTTGGGATAATCTGGAGTCTGTAGCTTTGGCTCAAGTCTGCCCTTGAGCCATTCAAGGTTGGTTTGGCTTCTGCAGGCATTTTCAAATTCATCTAGAGTTCACTTTGCAAAGGATCCCTGGCATGTCATGCAACTTTGAGCCTTGGAAATCCATCTAATTGGCTGTTTTTTTTTTCCTATGACATACTTTCCCCAAAGTACATAGAGTCTAGAGAAACGAAGGCTCAAGTTGAGAGAACATGCAAAGGTCTAAGGCAAGATTCCCTCTACCACTCTGACCTCCAAGAGATTCTTGCCCTGGGGCTTGATAAGACATATACCACTAAGTTGCAAGATGCTCAAATCCATATTCTAACCAGCCTGCTTATTTTATGCAAATTCTATAGGGCCTTTTCAAATTTCTAAACCAATCTGAACCTGACTTGTGAAATGACATTTCAGTTCATTCAATGGCTTACAAAATAATTAAATTAATCAAGGGCTTCTTGCTGTTTGGCTAATGCTTATGATTGATTGATTTATTGATTCTTTAGAAAATTCTGGCTTTGTTCATACCAGTTGAAAAATTGAGAATTATTCTTATCTGGTTAAAGAATTTAGGCATAGCTCTTTGTCACTTTAAATGGTGTGCAATATTAAGCATTTAAATAAAATGGATTCTTACTCTCTAATTCAAATGGATCCCTGAATATATTGATTCTAATCTTTATGTACAACAATATAATTCCAAAGAAGAAGATGGATTTAATGAAAAAAATCAGTGAACAGATTTTAATTTTACTTGTAAAGTCTTACTAATTAAAGTTAAATAAATTTCATTATATTGTGAGTAATTAAGTGTTATATAATAACACTGTTTAGAAAAGATGTAAAAAGTTATATTATTTAAAATTTTTTAAATATTACTTCTGTTGTACATAAGGTAAATATGTTCTTAAGATTATGGCAGCTTAATCTCCTTTAAGTTTTGGTTTAAATTCAAATTACTGCAATGTTTTCAAATAATACTCCATGTCATAGTTTATGTTCTCTGTTCTTTTTTCATATGTTGTGACTTGTCATATTTATGACTTATGTAGTTTCATTTGTAATATCTGCAACTTTAAATGGCAATATGTGCAATTAATTGAATGGTGTAAACATTTTCTATTTGACTAATGCATACTGATTAGCCTCTTAGAACTCACAGCAAACAGAAGGTGGACAGGGTTGAGCTCACAAGGAGAAAAAATATTTTATGTACACAGTAAGCTATTGATTTATAAACAATCACTTGTTTCTCCCTTCATATTAAGAAGAGTAGAAGAGTAAAAGAATAGAGTGGGAACCCATGTTTCTGATAAAGTCACTGAGATTTCTTTTGATATTATGGTCCATAAGACTGAATTAGCTATAAGATAATATTTGAGAACAACTTAATTTGTAGTAGCAAACTAATATTCTAGGTTGTCATTCTTTTTTTGTGTGAAATTTTACTCTGCCTACAATTGAACTTCTGTTCTATAGAATCTATAGAATCCATTTCTACACAATCTATGGAATCCACTTCTAGTCATCACATTTTAGAAATATAACTGATAAGCTAAAAAATGCCAACAAGATGAAGAAGAAAATCAGAGTAGTGAGTTGATTAAATACCATGGTATTTGATGATTGGAGTGAACAAAAGATTTATGGGGGCGGTTCTGGAGAAAGGAAAGTGTCATAGCAACATAGGATGTCATCATATTAAAATATTCACTCTATAAGTTCTCACAACCCTTAGTTATGAAGTTTTATTTTGTTTTCATCCTAGACTATAATTTCATTGGTGTTGGGAACTCCCAATGAGAGAATCCCTTACCAATGCAGACCAGCAACTACTTTGAAATATATAGTCTTATATGCTTGGGTGACCTGAGAGATTAAATGGTTTGTACAGGTTAGCATAATCACTGTATGTTAGAAGCAAGATTGGATTCCAGATTCAGAATACCAAGGCTGGTTTACAATTCAGTACAACATATTCTATCTCTGTGAAATGCAGAAGGAAGTAAAAATAATCATAATATGAAAACATTTTACTAACGCACTAATTATAAAATTAGTCCCCACTCCTATGTCTTTTTCAGCTTAAAATTAATGTCTATCAACAAGCATCCTAGATCACCATGTCAATATATTTGTTGGTCAGTTAGTCACTGATTACTGGATGTTGTATATGTTTCTCCTCTCAGACATTTGTCAGTTTCAAAATATTTTTGTGATATACTTAATAACCAGGAATTCAAACAAAATGCTAGTGACAAAAAAGTAAAATCATGAAATGTTTGTTTTTGATGTGAAGGTAGAAACTATTCACTATAAAAATGTTAAATGAATAATCAACATCACTCATTTTTATTCTTATGCTGTAGACAACTGCTTAGACCATTCAAAGCAATAATGCATATGCAGAAAGCAGGTCTAAGATGATGGTAAAGTTTTCTTAGATAAAATTAACTCATATCAGGAATGATGGTTTATAGATAATAGAAAGATACTCAACAATGTCAATAGAACACTTTACTAACAAAACACACCTGTATACTTGGCCCTCAGCCAAGGGGGAAAAAACTTTATGTTTACAAAGGTACATTAGAAAAGGGAGAATTGCTTTAAATTATTGAAGTATCAGTCTGTCAGGTTGTTGTCAGCAATGCAAATGACAACAAAAAATAAACTAAACTAAAACTTTTGCTTGTCTAAAGTAATGAAAATCAGGGTGCTTTTGAAAAATAAGCCTTGAAGTTCAATGATATTAATTTGGAAGTTAATTAGGGCTGTTTAAAAACCCAATATGTTACTTCCATGGTAAGATAGTTAATTTCCTTTCAATGTGGGAAATTAGTGTAATCTGGATGATATCTTGTTACAAATAATGTAGGTGAATTAGATAGCATTTGGGCTAGATCAGTGCCATTAAAATAAAATAGAATTGGGAACCATTAAACAGTATACAACAATTCCAGCAGACTACATATTCACTTAGAAAACCACAAATTAATATTATATATGTCCTATTTTATTTTTCCTTATTTTGTTAGATATTTCTCAATTGTATTTTAATATGGTTTAGGCCACACCTAGAAGTGTTGCAGGTTGCAATGACACCTCTGGGTTGGATGACCTCTGACATCCCTTAAAATCTTAAAATTCAATAAGTCTATGATTTTAGAACAATCTCTCTATAGTACAATGTGTATATATATATGCACATATGTACATATATATTTATGTATATACATGTGTATGCATGTATGTATATTTATGTGTATATACAAATGGGGGGGAGTAAGAAATAGAATTTTCCATCTTAAGGCCGATAGTACTCTTTTCCAAACCTTTAATAATTTCATAAAAGTGATATTATCTGGAGAGAGAATGACTTTGGGGAGGTAAAATTCTATCAAGGCCCAGGTCTTTACTATAGCTAAGCATTAGAGAGGTGGATTATGGAAGTTTTGCCAAAACTGCCTCTGTCCTACCTGGTCTATTTGGAAGAGAATGAAGAATTGGTCTATCATCTAGCCTAGGAAGGAATGGGCTAAGTGTTTAGAATAAAATTTAGGAAAAGCTGAGAATCATCCATTCAAAGTGGGAAGGCACGATAAAAGAATAAAACTAATTCTCTGTAAGTTTAGATGAAAAAAAACTTTAAACCAATATATCTATGGAAAATTAAATAGTTTCCTTTAGTTTTGTTGTTGTTGTAGCCTCATGCACGTGTCCTTTTTAATGCTTAGTAACAGAACCTTCAAGCACCTAAAAGAAGTACAGAGTGTACACATATTAAATATATTATCTCTTTTTAATGATTATATAAAATAAAAACATATGTACATACAAATATATATTCATATTTATATTCTGTAAAAATCATTAAAAAGCCTGAGAAAAAATTTATATGAACCATTCAGAAATTTCTCCCCATTGTTGTTGTATATTTAGAAATTATTAATTGAATCACTTTTTTTTCTGGTAGTAGTGCTTCTTGAAAATTAGTATGTACAATAAGGACTTTAAAGTTTAGCAAGAAAGGTATAACTTGCTAAATAATTATACATTTCTTTTTTTATAACAAACATAAAAAGGTTGAAAACATAGAATTTAACAATTTGATAATTCCCCTTTGCTACTTCTCTTGATTTCCCATAGACTCCATCTAACATCTTCACTCTTACTAGATCCTCAAGCATGCATATAAGTATTCATATGCAATGTTCACTTCAGTGCTCACAGGCACACACACAACAGATAACCTCTTCAATCAACCACTGCTACGTAGGGAAAATTGCTTATCAGAAAGATCTCACTAATTGTATATTTTCATCTTCCTTTCCCATTAGTCTCTATTATTTGATTTTGAAATTTCTCTGAACTTAGCTCTTCAAGATCTCATCAGCTTCTGCTGTGCTTCTCAGTAGTACATGCAGTGTCTGAAGCATTGGGGATGGAAAGATCAGAGAGAATGAGGGAGGAGAGAAAGGAAACTGAGAGCCTTTTTCTTGGCTCTAGGCAGAAGCAGCATATGAAGCTAGATTGGTGGTGGAACAGAAATGCAACATAACCTAAACTTTCTTTCTAGATCGAAAACCAGGTGCTTAAAATGTAGGGAGAAATTTAAAAAAAAAATTTCCAGGATTTCCATTTCATAGAGAAACAAATTGTATAAGATACTGAATTTATTTTTCAAGTACTTGTATTTCATTCTGCTGGAATTGTGTTGTTCCTTATGGTATGGGAGTGAGGGACATGGTATGGGAAATTCTACTCTCAGAACCATGGAGAAGAAGTTTTGTTGCAAATATAGAATATCACATTAGTAACTGAGGATTTAAAATACACTTTCATGAAGGGCTAACTATACTATAATAGAATAGGTCATGCATGTCTTCAGGGCTCCAGCAGTACAATGATCCAAGAAAATTCCAAAAGTCTCATGATGGAAAATGCTATCCATATCCAGAGAAAGAAGTGTACTGCTGAGAAGAGCTAAGTCTGTCATAGTTGATCATGACACAATGTTGCTGTTACTGTGTACGATGTTCTCCTGGTTCTGCTCCACATTCAAATTATTTCAATAGTTATTAGAGATCAGGACAGCTAGGTGGCATAGTGGATAGAGCACTGGCCCTGAAGTCAGGAGGACCTGAGTTCAAATCCAGCCTCAGACCAAACACTTGACACTTACTAGCTATGTGACCCTGGGCAAGTCAGTTAATCCCAATTGCCTAAAAAAAAATAGTTATTAGAGATCCCAAAGTATCAAACAACACAATCCAAGACCTTAAGGACCTTTTGTTGTTCAGCCATTTTTCCATGACCTAATTTAGGGTTTTCTTGGCAAAGATACTGAAATGGTTTAGCATTCAGCAAAAAATCCTCAAGGTTTATTTTTTCCTTTTCTTACAGATAAGTAACTGAGACAAACAGGATTAAGTGACTTGCCCATGGTCACACAGTTAGTAAGTGTCTGGGGCCAGATTTGAACTCATGAAAATAAGGGCTCAGCATTGTATATCACTACTCCACCTAGGTGGCCCTTATAGCCTAATAATGTGATTGTGACACATACAAAAACAAATTTGGGATTCAACAGTTCTGACCACTGATACAGAAAAGAGCTTTTCTAAGACTTAATGGAATTTCAATTGCTTCTTCAACCACATAATTTTTTCAACTTTTTTTGTCCTATTCTAAGGACCTAATACATATTTTATCTATCATCCCTCTCTCTTTCTCTCTCACTCTCTCTCTCTCTCTCTCTGTCTCTCTATCTATCTATCTATCTACCTATCTCAAACTCTCCATATATACGAGATCACAAAACCTTGATATGTCTTCCTCTAGAATGTCTTTTGCATCTAACCCATTCTGTCTACACATATTGGTACCATGTTAGTTGAGGCCCTCATCACTCTTCACTTAGAATATTGCAAAGATCTTCTTGCCTTTCTTTCTGTCTCAAGTTTTTATCAGTTAAGTCTATCCTATGTAGACCAATGCCAAAGTGATTTTTTTTAAAAATCTTACCTTCTCATTCTTTTGGTCTATGTCCTCTAGTATCAGGAAGCATGAGAAAAAAGAGCACCAAGTACTGAAAAAGGGTGGCAAAGGATGTGATATAGTTTGCTGACTCTTATTGTTCCATTAGTACCATATTATGGAAAGAATGTGAGATGCAGAGAAATTTCTTAATAAAAAGGTTTTAGCAGGGGACTTCTCCAATCAAATAGTGAATCTTTGTTTTGGAAACCTCTATAGCTCTATAGATGGTAGAGTAGATAAAGGGCTACTCCTGGGGTCATGAAGCCCTGAGTTCAAATCCAACCTCAGATGCTTACTAGCTGTGTGACCCTGAGCCAGTCATTCAACTCTATTTGCCTCCATTCCCTCATCTGTAAAATGAGCTGAAGAAAAAAAGAAATGGCACACCACTCCAGTACCTTTGTCATGAAAACCCCAAAATGGGGCCAGGGAGAGTATGGCAGTACTGAAAAATGACACAACAACACAGGAACAATATCTCTGAAAGTGAATCTATTGTATTGGGCTGTTATGAGTCAATTAGAGATGAACTGTTTGGCTCATTTAGCTGTGGGACCGAGCCATTCATTGTAGTAAACAAATTCCTTTCTAATCATAATCTATCATTCCATTTTCCCCTCACCATTGTGACCCCCAACCCTATTCTTTGCCCTCATCATGCCTTCTAGCCCCTCCATTCCTCTCTTCTTTCCTAGACTATCACCCCTTCACTGGCTATGTGAACCCCTCTTCTCTATTTGTACTCTTTTGTGAATCAGTTAACTTCTATATTTTTCTTTTCATTTGAATACCTTGCCTTCTAGACCTAATACCAATTATTCCTAGCCAAACCCCAATCTTGGATTACTCAAACCACTGCCTGCCTTTGCTTCTATTCATGTGATACTGCATGGAACTGAAGATAGTCAGGTCACCAGATTGACTGCTTCCATTACAAATTTATGTTAAAGAATCTTAACTGGACTCTCATTTCAGCAAGATAATCCTCTTATACCTCTTTATTTGATGCATTCTATCTCTAGTCATAATGACTTTTCTAATCTTTTCATTCCTGCTTAAGCCTCCAACATTACCCTTTGCTTGCAATTTCTCAGTTGAGGATTTTATCTTATACTTAACTGGAAAAACAAAAAGTCCATTTGCTGAATGAGTTCTCTCCTCTTCCATCATCCTCTTCATCCTTTTTCATTCTTAAGTCTTCCAATATTATCTCTTCCTTCACCTACTGACACCACCTTCTCCTATTCTGACTCTAATATGCTCATATTTCTCCTTTCCTTTAAAAAAATGCCCACTTGGTCCTATACCAACCATGTCATCTAATACACATATACACACACATTATGCGTCTGTTTATATGTGTGTGCATATCTATATCTATATAGATATACACACACACATATACATTTATTTAGCAAAAAAGGTGTGTGTGTGTGTGTGTGTGTGCATGTGTGTGTGTGTTGTCTGTGTGTGTGTAATGTCCTTCTTTTCTAAAATCCTGGAGAGACACCTACAACTGAGTCTTCCATTTTCTTTTCTTTACTCTGTTCAAAACCCTCTGCAATCTTGCTTCTGACCCTAACATTCAACTGAAACTGCTTTCTCCAAAGGAACCAATGATCTCTTAATTGTAACACTTAATGGCCTTTTCTCAATCTTCATCATTTTTTAGCCTCTCTGAATCCTTTGATACTATTGATCACTTTCTTCTCCAGCATATTCTCTCCTCTCTTGGTTTTTGTGATACTGTTCTCTTCTGATTCGCCTCCTACCTGTCTGACAACTGCTTCTTAAGTTTCCTTTCCTGATTCTATATCCAGTTCATGCTCACTACATGGGGGTACCCCCAAGAATCTATCTTGGGATTCTTTTCTCCCAATCTTATCGGCTCCCATGGCTCCAATTATCATATCTATTCTAATGATTTTCAGACCTATGTGTCCAACTTTAAATTCTTTCCTGAGATATGGTTTTACTTCACCAGCTGCATTTTGTACATCTCAGCCTGAATGTCTTTCTGACATGTTCAAACAGAATTAATTATCTTTCCCCACAAACCTTTTTTTTTTCTCTTCCAGACTTCCCTATTGCTGTTGAGTTAATAAGTCCTTCCAATCATCTAGGTTCAAATCTCTATGGCATCCTTGACTCTTCTTTATTATTCATTATGCATATGAACTGTTGCCATGTCTTGTCATTTTTAGCTTCACTACATCTTTCTTTTACATCCTGCTTTCTCTAGCCATACAACTACTATTCTACTCTGAAAGTCTATATGTATACCATTAGTGAAAAAAGCAACTCAAGTAAGTACTGGAGGTATTCTCTCAAGCAACTCAAATATAATTTTGCTTTGAGGGTAGTAAACATCTTGGCACACCACTATGAGTTGCTGAAGGGTATAATGTCCAGAGAGGAAAGTGGGACTGAAAACAGAGAGAGATAATTTCCACATAATTGAATTGAGTCCATATAGGCTCTCAGCCTGAGGTGCTATGCTACATGGTTTACATTAATTATAGAAAGGTATTTTTTAATGGACAAAATGGAACAAAAGAACATGCGAGGATATAGAGCATGCAGGAATAATGCCAAGGTGGAAAATGATCAGCATATGGGCATAAATATCATGAGAAATGATTTTCATCTCAATGGACAGTAATTCTAAATCACAGGTCCAAGAGAGGCTAATACCTATTTCTAAAGTAATCTTATTACTTTTACCTTCTATTTTCCAATATTGATACTATTGACAGAATTGTGTCATATCTCATGGTCGACTTTGCATCTTCAGTCACTGAGAGAGAACAAAAATTAATAATTCCCTAAAAAAACTGGCTAGCTCTAAATGTATCCCTTTTTCTTCTATGCTTTTCACTTTATACTGCTATCCCTTTTTCTTCTATGCTTTTCAATTAATTCTGCTTTGGCAGAATCCAAGTGGACTAAGAGAACAGTATTTCAATTCATTACGGTTTCCTTTCAAATTGAAATGCTCTATCACTTTGTTCCTGATAGCTTCCCTCCTAGTTTACATGTACCTAGTTAAAAACAGAACACAAACAACAAGATATACTGCATATTTGTGGGGAAGTATGCCCCTTTGAAAGATGCCTATAATTTGTTCAGCAAGTTATACTATAAATCCAACCATCTAATCTCATTGAGTGGCTGCATGTATCAAATGAAAATTGATTGCATTTCTTATTTCCAAGAGAATTCAATCTCAATATTGACCAATATACCTGGTAAGGCAAATAAGTTTTCAGATATATAAAAGATTTCAAAACCAGGAATTTTACATACTGCTTTTGTATTGTGTTGTACTAAAACTACAAGCATTTGATCAGGTTAAAAATCAATGATATAAATTAAGTTCAATTCACATGCTATTATTAAAATACATATGATTTTAACATTGTATTATTTGGACTGTAATATTTTTATCGTCAAAAAACACTTGATAGTTTCACATCAAGATATGCCCCAGTACTTCATATAAATAAAGTAAATAAAGGATACTCTAATTCTTTTCTTCTGCTAATGGAATAAAAAATTATCTCTTTTTCTCCTATTAAAATGTGAGGATTTGATCATTTAATTCCTTCAAATTATTCAAATATTGTTACTCTTAATTTTTTCTTGTCTCCAGTATTTCTGTTTCAAAGATTCTAGTCAGGTCTCTGCTCAGATTCTAGATTCTATTTGTAGCTGTGTTCCTGACTGAGAAGCCTCCCAACAGGATATTCGGGGTGGATTCATGGAATAGAAATCATTAGGCCATGACTAGCAAATTACTTTTGAGACTGGTTAAAGAAGAACCCAAATCTTGTTCATTTCAGTGGATACTCAAGGCCTGAAATGGATAATTTACAAGCACTAACTCTGCACTATACAACTGACCAAGCACTTTATGCCCCTGTAGTCAGGGGCATAAATTAGGGCAACTCAGAAGCATCCTCTACTGCTTCACTACCAACACCATGATTTGTCTGTTTCATGTGAGATATTTTACCTCATTCTACTTCTCCCTTTATCCTTCTCCCATTATAATCTTCTCCCACCCTTTATTTTTATTTTCCAGATGTCACCCTGTCATCTTCAACTCACTCTGTGTCCATTATCTATCTATACAAACATATAATTTTTCCCTCTCACTACCCTAATACTGACAAAGGACTCATGAGTTACAAATATCATCTTTCCCTGCAGGAATGTAAACGGTTTGACCTTAATAAGTCTCTCATGATTTCTCTTCAGAACCCCTTTTTCAACATTGGGGTTTCTTCTGCCAACTTCTCCTGTTTTTCCTATTGCTAGTCATCATCTGCATCCTGTGGCAATTTGACTTTCTCTATTGCTCAACCACCAACATCAAGAAACTTGATCATGCAAGTATATCCTTGACGCTTCTCCAAACTGTGGCTTAATAAGGACTGATCTCTGGCCCCTGAACCTACTCTTACTGCCAATAACCCTATCAGTTAGAGCAACTCCAATATACCCAACCTAATGCCATGCTTCCTGCCTTCTTCATGGTACATGGGGTGCTCATCTAGTACCAACCACAACATGACCAGTACAGAGGCTGACCAGACCCCTGAAAAACATAGCCAGTAACTTGTAAACATCCCAGGGGTGAAGCCAGCAGTAGCTACTCTTGACTGAAGTCTCAGTGCTCTCATCCTTTCAGTCCTCTTCTTAGAGAAGGAACTTTCCAAGACAGCACAGCTTCAACCTGGAAGCTAAGTTTGAACTGACCAACAGAAAATCTGTAGAACAAACTGATTCCCCCTCACCCCATCAGTGATTGACATCAAGGGCTGGAGGGGGGGGGGGAAGCAATTTAACCACCAGATAAAGGGGTAGTCCCTGATATACAGAGAAAGAAAGGCCAATATCACCTGCCCAGGCCCACATTACCATTTGGCCAGTCAATGCCACTTTGAAACTACCCTTCTCTCTGTAGCTGCAAACAGTGCAGAAAGAGAATATTGCTCCAGGACCAGGCACTTTACTTTGGGGACTTGTACAAGATGAGCACAAACCCAGCTCATTTCAGTTGACATACTCAAAGCCCAAAATGGAAGATGAGTGGTCTGTGACTTTCACTCTTGGAAGTAACCAAGAGCCTAAATGTCCTGTGGTCATCAAGTCAACACTTCCAGAACCTCTCCCCAGAAGTTGCCACTACATTTGTCAACTTCTTTACCTGAATCTCCTGTTGCTGGTCACTGCCTGGATCTTAGGGTAACTCATCAAGAAATTGTAAAACAAAACCAAAAGAATGAAAAAATAGAAAACAATGTGAAATATCTCACTGGAAAAAACAACTGACCTGAAAAACAGATCCAGGAGACATAACTTAAATAACACCTTAAAAAAAAGAATAACCCAGATGACAAAAGAAGTCCAAAAAGCCAATGAGGAGAAGAATGTCTTAAAAAGTAGAATTTTTCCAGAAATGAAAAATAAAGTCCAAAAGTTCACTGAAGAAAATATTTCCTTAAAAATTAGAATGGAACAAATGGAAGCTAGTGACTTTATGAGAAATCAAGAAATTGTAAAGCAAAACCAAGAGAATGAAAAAATAGAAGACAATTAGGGCAACTCAGAAACATCCTCTACTGCTTCACAACACCATGATTTGTCTGTTTCATGTGAGATATTTTACCTCATTCTACTTCTCCCTTTATCCTTCTCCCATTATAATCTTCTCCCACCCTTTATTTTTATTTTCCAGATGTCACCCTGTCATCTTCAACTCACTCTGTGTCCATTATCTATCTATACAAACATATAATTTTTCCCTCCCACTACCCTAATACTGACAAAGGACTCATGAGTTACAAATATCATCTTTCCCCGCAGGACTGTAAACGGTTCGACCATAATAAGTCTCTCATGATTTCTCTTTCCTGTTTACTTCTTCCATGTTTCACTTGAGTCTTGTAATTGAAGGCCAAATTTTCCATTCAGCTCTGTTCTTTTCCACAGAAATGCTTGAAAGTCCCCTATTTCATTGAATGACCATTTTTTACCCTGAAGGATTATACTCAGTTTTGCTGGGTAGGTGATTCTAGGTTGTAGTCCTAATTCCTTTGCCCTCCGGATCCTTAATGTAGAAACTGCTAAATCCTGTGTATCATGATTGTATCTCCACAATATTTGAATTGCTTCCTTCTGGCTGCTTGCAATATCTTCTCCTTGAACTGGGAATTCTGGAATTTGGTTACAGCATTCCTAAGAGTTTTCCTTTGAGGATCTCTTTCAGGAAGTGATTGGTGGATTCTTTCCATTTCTATTTTGCCCTCTGGTTCTAAAATATCAGGGCAGTTTTCCTTGATCATTTCTTGAAAGATGATGTCTAGGCTCTTTTTTTGATCATGCCTTTCAGATAGTCCAATAATTTTAAAGTTCTCTCTCCTGGATCTATTTTCCAAGTCAGTTGTTTTTCCAATGAGATTTTTCACATTCTCTTCTTTTTTTTTCATTCTTTTTGATTAGTGTTACAGTGCCTTGATTTCCCAAATTGTCCCTATCTTCCAATTTTTCCATTCTAATTTTTAAGGAAGTATTTTCTTCAGTGATCTTTTGAACTTCCTTTTCCATTTGGCTAATTTTGCTTTTAAGGGCATTCTTCTCCTCATTGGCCTTTTGGACCTCTTTTGCCATTAGAGTTAGGTTATTTTTTAAGGTGTTATTTTCTTCAGTATTTTTTTGGGTCTCCTTCAGCATCACTCTCACTTTTTCCTCTACTTGTCTTGCTTCTCAAAATTCTTTTTGAGCTCTTCCATAGCCTGGGACCAATTCATATTTTTCTTGGAGGCTTTGGATGTAGGAGCTGTGGCTTCATTGTCTTCTTCTGGTTGTATGTTTTGATCTTCTTTGTCATCAAAGTAAGATAATATATCCTGACTCTTTTTGCGCTGCTTGCTCATGATCCCAGCAAATTACTTGAGGTATAAACTCTTTGTTAAGGTAGGAGTCTGTTTCCAGTGTGGAGAATGTACTGTCCCAAGCTTCAGGGGTTTTGTGCAACTCTGTTCAGAGATACTTCTAGGAACCTGTAAATTTTCAGTTCTTCCAAAGTGGTATGATCAAAGGTGAGTTGTCTACTCCTTTCCTGGCCTGTGCTCTGGTCTATGAGCACTCTTCTCTGTCTTGGAACTGTGAGGAGGGTTTCCTCTCCACAGCCACTACAAGCTCCACCATGCCAGCACTCCTCCTTTCCCCAGGACCACCACCCAGAACTGTGACCCAGATCCAAGCACGGGCAAAGCAAGAGAATCCTGCACCAGCAGAGAGATCCCTGCAATGCCCCTCTGATCAGCCACTTGATTCCTCTTCAGTCTGTGGGCCGGAAGCTCAGGAGGCAGCTGCTGCACATGCTGAACTTGGGGACTAGAGCTGAGACCACCGGCTTTTCTCTCTCCCTGCTGACACAGACTTTTCCCACTGACCTTCAGAGCTGTCTTTGGTGTTCATGGGTTGAGAAGTCTGGAAACCACCACAGCTGCCTGTGACTCAGTCCTCTGATGCCTGCTCCAGGGTTACTGCAGCCTGAGTGCCCACGCCAAACTGGGTTCCTCTTGGCCCTATGTGATATACCTTTCAGATCAACCATCCAGGCTGTCTTGGACTGGAAATTTGTTTTGCTCTGTCTTTTTGTGGGTTCTGCTGCTTTAGAATTTGTCTAGAGTCATTTTTATAGGTATTTGGAGGGGTTTGGGGGAGAGCTTAAGCAAGTCACTGCTTCTACTCCACCATCATGGTTCTGCCCCCAATATTGGGTTCTTTTAAAGGTGACCTGTTTATTCTTCTTATTTTACCTTGACCCTCTACCTCTAATAGTCCTGGACAAATTTCTTCCATGATCTCTATTGAGCTATACAGTTTTGTCATGATTTTCAAAGTCAAGTTGTTCTTAACTTATTTTTCCTGGTACTGTTTTCCAGTTACTTTATTAAGATAGACATCTCACTTATTCCTCTAATTTTGAATAATTTTGCTTGTTTTAATATTTTTCATTGAATCATTGAGTTTTTTTTGTACTAATATTTTCAGGGTATCAACAACTTGGGTAAAATTGCCAACTTTTTGCTCTAAACAATTTATTATATTTCTTAGTGTGTTAATTTTATTTTTCTATCTCTTATTGCAGCTCTTCCTTCATGTGTTCTGTCCACTCTTAAATTCTTTAATTATCAATCTACTTTTTGTTTTCCCTGTGGTTCTACTGTCAATTATTTTGAAATTATGACCTTCCTCTAGGATTTTATCCTGGTATTCTTTTAACCTATAGTATTTCTTCATTGTAGTAGGAGTTTTCTTCTCTTTGCTAATATATGGTGATTTCAATTTTGGATAATGAAATTATACCAGATTTAGTTCATATCTATTAGTTTACTGTTGGATGTAGATATCTACACCTGGGCACTGTCTGTCACTCTGATCCCAATGGTATAGTGCACCAAGTTTCTACCTGTGCTGCAGTGTGTAAGCTGATCCAACTAGAAGGGGAGCTAACTGGAGTTAAGCCCTGATTTGTTTCAAAGCCCAGTACTTTAATCATTGTCCTGGTCTAGCTAGGTAAGCTGCATAGATTGTCGGCACTAAGATCATCCTGCTGATGTATTAATGAGCGTTTGTCTATCTTTTGGAAATTCCTATTACCATGGCCAGGCCAGCCTTACCTCTTTCCTGGTGAAGTTACCTATTGGAGTTCAGCCATTTATGATCATGACTCCTGGAATGAATGTCAAACCCAGTTACTGATGACTACAATTTGGTTTCCTGAGGCAGAAGTGTTAAAATTTAAATAGAAATTGTGACCATTAAACTGCACATTAGGATTTCTCTGGGCTACTTATTGATTTAAAAAAATCAGGCATGCTTATATATTTAATTTTTAATTGATTGATTAATTTTATTAAATATTTACCAATTGCATATGAATTTAGTTCAGACCACACCTGTATTCTAGGACATCACCATATCCCTCTCCCTCAGAAATCCCCTCCCTCTTCACTGATAAGTGTTGTTGCTTGGGGTAAATTGGTGTAGTTAGAACGTTTCAGGTTACCATCTTAAGAGGAAGGCCTTACATTGATTTTTTTTATGAGAAGTATTACATAAGTATTACATAAATTAATATTTGAGTCATATCTAGGAAGTCAGAGAATATTATTCTATTTTCAGTTTTTAACAGTATGATAATTTTTTTGCCTGAAAGAATATGACAAATTCTACGTAAACATAAAATGAATTAGAGCCTCATTTTTAATTGGTTACATCCCCCCCTCCAATTAACTTCTGAAACTTCAGTACAATGATTAAAAACAAATCTGCTGGAATGTTGCTCACTTTTTTCCACTCATTGCAGAAACCCAAAATAAACCATTTTTGGAAAAAAAATGCACAAGTAGACAGATAAAAGTTTTTTACATTAGGGAAGAAAGGGGATTCCTCTACTTTCATTTATTTTCCCAGATGCAATAAACACAAGAAGATATATCCCATTGTCAGTTTCAAGTTCCCATTTCCTCGGTCTTGTCATATATATTTCAGTTTCATGTTTAAGAGAGTATTCCATCTAGGTGCTGTGCTTTACATCAATAATGGTGCTACTGAAAAACTGAAGAAATCACAGATATTTGGAAGCATTGAAGTGCTGTCTGGGGATGATACTGTTTGACTTTTTTTTTCTTTCTGTCTCATATTTTAAATGTCCCCCTTCAAACAGTAACAATATCTTACTAGGGTGACAGACTTGTGGTTCCCAGGAAACCATGAAGCACCCTTTTTATAGTTTATTGAATCCATTTAAAATTTGGTCAGAATAGTGAATCCCCAGAAGAGCATTTGCAGTTTCCCATAGTGTGAAAACATTTTGGAACATCATCTACATTAGCAAATGTTCTCACATCTTTAAAGAACTCAAAGGAATTCTGTCCCCAGGATTGAGCTGATTTCTATACAGATACCAAATCTCAGCATCATTTCTTTCTTTCCCTCCAAACAACACATATTAATTCCAAAAAAAATTACATGGGAAAGTCCCCCAGATCAATGTTTGAGACCCTCCAGCAAATTTGCTAGTCATCCAGTCAACCGAATTCTTTGTATTTGTTTCTATATTTATGCCTCTGGGAAATATTCAGAGGAGACTATCCCAGGGCTTCTTCTATCAAACAGACATTGTGATGGTATGTTATCTTTTGTTTGTTTTCAACATTCATTTTTATAAGATTTTGAGTTCCAAATATTTCTTCTTTCCCCTCTGCCTCCCCATACCCAAGATGGCAAACAGTCTGATATATGCTATACATGTACAGTCATGGAACCATATTTCTACCTTGGTCATGTTGTAAAAGAAGAAAAAGAACAAAAGAGAAAAGCACAAAAAAGTGAAAATAGTGTGCTCTGATCTGCATTCAGACTCCATAGTTCTTTCTCTGGATGTAGCATTTTCTGTCATCAGTTTTTGGGAATTCTCTTGGATCTTTGTATTGCTGAGAAGAGCTAAGTTAGTCACAGTTGATCATCACACAGTGTTACTGTCACTATATACAATGTTCTCCTGGTTCTGCTCACTTTACTCAGCATCAATTCATGTATGTCTTTCCAGGTTTTTTTCTCAAATCCACCTGCTCATCATTTCTTACAGCATAATAGTATTCAATTACATTCATATATTCCACAATTTGTTCAGCCATTCCCCATTTGATGGACATCCCCTCAAATTCCAATTCTTGATCACCGCAAAAAGAACTGCTATAAATATTTTTTCTACCCTTTTAATGATCTCTTTGGGATACAGAACTGGTAGTGCTATTGCTGGATTAAAGGGTATGCACAGTTTTATAGCTCTTTGAGCATATTTCCAAATTGCTCTCCAGAACGGTTGGATCAGTTCACAACTCCATCAACAATGCATTAGTGTTCCAGTTTTCCCATATATTTTCCAACATTTGTCATTTTCCTCTGCTACCATATTAGCCAGTCTGATAAGTGTGATGTGGTACCTCAGAGTTGTTTTAATTTGCATTTCTCTAATCAATAGTGACTTAGAACATTTTTTCATATGACTACAAATAGTTTTAATTTCTTCACCTGAAATCTACCTGTCTATATACTTTGACTTTTTATCAATTTAGGAATGAATTGTATTGTTATCAGTTTGACTTAGTTCTCTATATATCTGAGAAATAAGGTCTTTATCAGAAATACTTGCTATAAAAAATATTTCCCAGCTTTCTTTCTTCCTTCTAATCTTGGTTGCATTGGTTTTGTTTGTGCAAAGCCTTTTTAATTTAATGTAGTCAAAATTATCCATTTCACATTTCATAATGCTCTCAATCTCTTGTTTGGTGATAAATTCTTCCATTCTCCATAGATTGGACACATAAACTATTCCTTGCTCTCCTAATTCCCTTAAGATATCACCCTTTTTTTCTAAATCATGAACTCATTTTGACCTTATCTTGGTTTGGGATGTAAGATGTTGGTGTGTCTATTATATGCCATTTTATTTTCCAGTTTTCCCACCAGTTTTTGTCATATAGTGAGTTCTTTTGCCAGAAGCTGGAGTCTGTTTTTATCAAGTAGTAGATTACTAGAGTCATTTACTACTGTGTCTTGTGTACCTAATCTATTCCATTGATCCTCCACTCTATTTCTTAGCCAGTAACAAATATTTTTGATGATTGCTGCTTTATAATATAGTTTTAGATCTGGTATGGCTAGGCTACCTTCGTTTGAAAAATGAAAATTAATTGTAAAAATATATATAACATAGTTGTACTAAGAAGAGTTGAAGTGGTATTTTTTAAGTTGAGGAAATATGAAAATAAAGTTAAACAATCAATTAAAGATCACAACCAAGAAGAAGACTGTGAAAAATGATTTTGATTAGTAATCATTATCTTGGAAACTCAGAGTTTCCCTATCCCCCTTTCTTTCTAAGTTCAGTCCTTCTTCAGAAGGACATTAAGTTGTAATCTAAATGGGTCTATTCCTGCTCATTATGTTGCATTGACAGGTCTGGGAGAATGTTGATTCCTCCCTATTGTCAAGATAAGTGATATGGAAATTGATGTCTCTTTGACCAGGATTGAGTGATGGGGGTCAAGAACTGAAAGACCCTCATTTTAATATGGGCCATGTCCCAGGGCTGATTGGCATCCCTTGGGAACACATACTCTTCAAAGGGCATATAAGGCTGTACCCCCAAGATCCAATTTGAGCCAATTCTGAACTGGCCCCTTTAGGGGGGCTCAGTTTTGGACTGAACTCCTATGTAATGCATGTCAAGCCAGCTTGACAGAAATTAAACTATGAATACACATGATGAGGTCTAGAGGTTTAGGGGTTCTGGAACCCCAAAATCATGACACACACTTCCAGCCTGAAGGAATTATATCCAAGCCTTCTTTCAGTCAAAGACAAGGTTTATTAAAGATCCCTCATATTAGCCAGACTCTTAAGGAATCTGAGCACCTGTGAGCTATTGGCTAGATTCTGAGAATCTGAGTACCTTAATAGAGACAAGATGGATCTTATACATACAGAAAAACTGTGGGAGAGATCTGGGAGTGGCCAAGTAGTTTTGGGTGACAGGAGGAGGGGTCTAAGGAGTATCTGGATGGGAGTGGCCAGTAAGCTGGGGTGAAGAGAACTCCTGGGACCTGGACTATGTGGCTAAAGGCAAATAGAGTTTAGCTAGGATTAAAAGTGGGAAATGACTGGGGGCCATAGGGAGGTAAAACAATGGAGGGCTACTTGGGCTAGGTTAGGGGTAACAGAATTGGAGATTGGGTGTAGCCACAAGGAAAGGCCAGTTAATGGGATTATGGCCTCAGGACAATGCCAGAGACCTTGATCAAGTGGGAGAATTCAAGAAGAATCCCTTAGACAAATGGAACCCAAATTCTTTAAGAGGCAAAGGTCTGGGCTTGGGACCTTGCCCCATCACACATACCTCAATTTCATTTGTCTCTTTTTTAGAGTTGATTCTGTTCAAATTTGGGGTTCATTTTGGGGGGTTCACAAGAGGAAAATCAATCAGAGTATGATTGTTCCCAAATGTTGGGTCATCAGGTTCTCAAATGTTTAGAGAAATTATAGGTGAGAGTGCCAGGCCTGGAATCTGAAAGACCTGAGTTCATATCTGACCTCAGACACTTACTAACTCTGTGACTCTGGGCAGGTAACTAAAGTCTGTTTGTCTTAGTTTCCTCATACATAAATTAAGTGGGAGAAGGAAATAGTAAACCACTCTAATATTTTTGCCAAGAAAACTCCAATTGGGATCACAAAGAGTCTCTCAAGAGATAATTCCCATGAGGCGAGAGAAGGGGGAGTTGACTCATACAATAACTCTGGGTGAATGGGAAACTCCTTGAACAACTTGAATTTAAAAAAAAAAAGACATAAAGATAGAAGCAAGGAGAGATAAAAGGGGAAGAATACAAAAGATTAACAGTACAGTTTTGCAATCCTCAGTAATCAAACATAGGTGTGAGATGCCAAGAGTAATAGAGAGTTTGTTTTATCTCATTGTTCTAGGGGAAAAGGAGGATAAAAGTAAAGACAAAACAATTCCTTCAAACAGAGTGAAAATAAGGGAGAATGAATGGAGATAATTACTCATTAATTTGCTTCTATTTTTCTTGCCAAATAAAGTGATATCCAGAATGGAAAGGATGTTAAATAAAGGTGAAAATAAAATCAAATGATGTAAGAGAACACCTAGATATTCCTCATAATTTCAAACGATTATTAACAAACTACATCCTAAGGTACTGAAAGAAGTGGCAGTCATTTTTATTGATCCTTGTAAGCTTCTGGAGAAGTGGAGAAGTGTTAGAGTACTAGACAAAAGCAAATATCCCAACATTCATAAATGAGAGAGAGAGGAAAATGTAAACTAGATAGTACTGCCCTTAACTTTGACCTCTGGTAAAATTTCTAGAATGCACCACTTAATAAATGGTTAGTGAATATGTTAAAAAAAAAGAAAGTAGTGATCATAAAAACCTTGGCTTTATCAAAACCATCTCATGTTATGTCTATATTTTTAAAGTTTAACCAAACCAATTGCTTTAAGAAATTTAAGTTGCAGGTCCATCAAAAAATGGTGGAGAAACATATGGAGCATATTAGGCAGGCTTCAGAAAATTGTCCATGAAGATTTGATGAGTAGTGGTACCAAAGATATAAAAAATGATGCATACCTAGAAGAGCAGATGGACTATTCATGTCATGAGAGTGACATGATAATTGATGGATAGTCTATGAGCCATGCCATTATTTTCATTCTGTATAAGTATGACTTACAACAGAATATGTATACAGATCACAATTACCAAATGCTATTTAAAATAATGTATGCAGTGATTACCTACAAATGGGAATGTGATTTTTAAAGGTAAGTACTTAAAATAAATTTATTTAAACTTCAACTTGATGATCAAATTTGATGTATCTGCTTGGAGCGACATTAATTTTATCTGAATCAAATCAACATAAGAATTCATCAGTTCTATTTTCTGAATAATGAATACAATAAGTAAGGCTCTTTTTCAAAGCAATGTCCTGGTCTTTTACAAATATGATTTTGCCTGGATTGAAAAAAAAACAAACAAACAGGAATTCTTGAAGATCAGTGGTCCAAAATGTTAAATGTGATTAAATGTTCTACCTGATCTATGTTTAATGTTTTCATTTTTAGTTAGTATATATCTCCATTATTTTCTTAAATTTTTCATATAGAACAGGCATGAAAATTCTACCTATGCATTTTAGAACTGATCCTGACACTATTAAAGAATTATTTGCTACCTTTATCTTTAGCAATCTTTCTTCATCAATCAATTGTCTCAGTGTACATATCAGTTCATTTAACCCTAGATTGCATCATTATTTGCTGACTTACTATATCAAAAGGATAGGGGATTATACACACTACAGAGTCACTGATTTGTTCAATAATCCAACATAATATAATTAAAGCATTCTTAGGATTTGGGAATATATCTTTTTTTTCTGTGCCATAGCTTCCAAATATACTATTTTATAGATTATAATACCCTGTAATGAGACATTAAAACATTCACGGATAGCACAAATTCAATCAGATTTGGTGATTTTCACAAAGTAGTCTCCTAGGCCTTTGAATTCTATTTCAATGCCAGATTTTCAAATATCATTTGCCAGATGGGTTGTCTCAAAATCCAAGGAATTAAAAAATCTTAGAGAATTGGCTCCATCTGAAACAACCAGAGGCAAGATTATGAGCAAAACATCTTCAAAAGTATGTATGCTTATGCAGTCATCCTCCAAACACTTGCTTATACTTATTCTTAAAGGGAATTTTAAGAGCCTGATTCTGGAAATATCTGATGACATTTGTTAAATTATTCTGACAGAAGAAAAACTTACCTTGTTCCTTTGGAATCCAAACTATAGAATCCATTATGCTTTTTATATGGTTTAATCACCTGCAATTCCTTTCCTTGAATGCTATAATTACTAGAGCACTTTGACTCATTTAATGGGGGTCACCATGGTCTTGGACATAGCAGTGATGATGCCTCTGGCAAGAAAGTCATTATTGAAAGAGACGGCATATTCTGTCATGATGAGAGACTGGGCAAGTGGTGGAATAAGAAACAGAGAGCAGGGAATGTAGATCCAAAAGACAAGGGCTATGTTGCTTCTTGCACTAACCCTTGATATAGCTCAGGACCAAAAATCCGCTGTAATTTTATTCAAGCAATGTCAATATATCTAGAAGAAGGCCCTCAGAATGTTGATTACATAACATGTTGATAATTTACAGAATGATATGGTTGGGGTTTACATATTATGGAAAGGAATGATTAGGTTGAGTTCTAAAAGAATGGAAGAAGTACCAACCTTGATGAGGTCTTTGGTCCATGAAAATATCAAAGTAATTACAATGATATAGTGAGGGAATGTTCCAGATATCTTTCAATGAGATCACAGGAAAGCATTTGACAAAATCTTCTGTTATGTTCTTATGGATGAGATGGAAATGTTTAGACTTAATTCACATCTGAGGCAGTTAGGTAATGTAAAGGATAGAATACTGAATGTGAAATAAAGAAGACTTGAGTTTTACTCCTACCTCAGACCCTAATTAATTGTGTGACCCTGGGGAGATCACTTAATCATTTTCTAATCTGTAAAGTGGTGTAATGATATCATCTTTTCTACAAGTTAGTTGTGAGAATCAAATAAGATAAAATATGTCCAGTCCCTTCAACAACTTAAAGTGTAATATAAATGTTACCTATGATAGTAGAGATGGTGAATTCAGAATTTGTTGAAATGAATGATTCCAAAGGTAAGAGACAACTTGGAAAGAGTGGCCTGAAGGAGGAGGTCCTAGGGATATGTGCTTGGCTCTGTGCTATATAATAGTTTTATCAAAGACTGGGATAAATCAATCAGTCAACAAGTATTTATTAAATACTATGTGTGAGACACTGTACTAAGCACTAGGTATATAATATCATGAATTAAGCAATCTTTACTCACAAGAATCTTACATTTTCATAGAAGAAATATCAAGAACATAGATAACTATGTGTAAAATAAATATTAAGTATTTAAATACAAGGTAGTTTGAGAGAGGTATCATTAGCAAGGAAAATTCTCATGTACCAGGTAATGCTCTAGCTAAATCTTGAACAAAAGAGAGATTCTATGAGGAGGTCATGGGGAGAGCATTTGTATCAGACATGGGAAATAGATTGTGTTAAAGCATGGAGACAAGAGAAGGAGTGCCATTATGTGAAGAACACAGTTTGACTGGATCATAGAATGTAGGTGGGGCAGTAATAAATAATAATCCTGGGAAGATATATTGAGGCAATTATTTGAAATAGAGAGAATAGGAAGAAGTCATTTTACTTTGATTGAATTGGGTAGTGATGTGGTCAGATCTGCACTTAAGAAAAACCACTTTGCAGCAGTGTAGAGGATGGACTTAAGTGGGGAAAGGCAGGAACCAGAGAGTCCAATTAGAAGCTATTGCAATAATCTAAGTGAGTGATGATGGGGGCCTGAACTAAGGTGGTAGGTAACTGTGTGAGTGGAAAAAAAGTTGGATATGACAGATGAGGAGATAGAAACTGCAACATTTGCAACCATATTTGATATGTAGACTGAGGAAAAATGTGGAGTTGAGGATACCATAAAGATTAAAACCTGGGAGACTGGAATAGTGGTGGTGCCTTTGACAGAAGTAGGAACATTTGAAAGAGATGTAGTTATTTTTTGGGGAGAGGGATAATTAGTTTATTTCAACATACTGAATTTGAAATATCCAATGGGCAATTGGTGATTGGGGCTAGATATGTTTAGGAATGATCATTAGATCTAAGCAAACTGATAAGAAAATATAAAGAAGATTAGGGGACCCAAGACAGAACACTGGGGAACATCTGCAGTGAGGAAGAGTGTAGATCTTTTTTATTCCATAAACCTCAAAAGAAAAAAAATATGCACCAGATAACTAGTATTACAGTTTATTCTACAAGATAAGACAAAACCCTGGAAACAAGCATTCATGAATTATCTAGAGAATTTAAAACACTTAGAGCTCCCTTCCAACATCCCTACCACCAGTGTTACAAAATGTCACATTAACACAATGAACACAAAAATTAAACTCATAGGTTTATTCCTGGGGTACCAGTTGTAGATATCACTCTCACAGTTGTGACTCTCTCCAAACCATCTTGACCCCACAAGATGCAGTAGACATTGATTTACCTATTCAAAGGCAAGGAGGAAATAGAAGGGGGAAATTCAGCAACATTCCTTTTTGATAAACAAGGCCTTGGTGGGGAGAGAAGGGGAAGTTGATATCCATTAATTGAGGAATGACTAAATAAATTGGGACTCATGAACATAATATATAACTGTGCCTCAAGAAGTAATGAATATAGAGAAAGTTGGAAAAACATGTGAATTGACAAAAAATTATGTTGTCAAACCAAGAAACAAGTAGAATTATTGCATACAAAATTGTTATTCTTCTTCAGTCATTCAGTCATTCAGTCACGTTCAACTCTTTGTACCTCCACAGACCAGAGTGTGCCAGATCCATCTCTTCTCCACTAACTCTCAAAATCTGTTGAATTTGATAGTCATCATTTCCATGATAGTATCAATGTCATTTTATATTGTCTCCTTTTCCTTTTACCTTCAATCTTTCTTGACATAAGTTTCTTTTCCAATGAGTCCTGTCTTCTAATTATGTGACCAAAATATTTAAGCTTCAGCTTCAGTATTTGACCTTCCAGTGAACAACCTAAATTATCAATTTATGTATTGACAAATTTGATCTCCTTGAGTCCAAGGGACTTTCAAAAGTCTCCTCTAGCACCACAAATTGAAAGTATTAGTTCTGAAGTACTGAGGTTTTCTTATAGTTCAATTTTTACATTGTTGCTGCAAAAACAAAGCAAAACAAAACAAAAAACCCACAGTTTTGACTATACTGACTTTTGTCGGTGTACATGATACAATATCACAAATGGAAAAAACAACAAAGCAACAACCTAAAACTGAATACTTCATAATTTTAATATCCAAGCTTGGAATCAAAGAAGAAATAAGAAAAACTACCTATTTTCGATCATGACAGATGAGGGAAATACATATGTGTGGAAAATTGCATTAATAGTCAATATAATGAAAGGTCTTTTTTTTGTATTTGTATCCGTAGCACCAAGTATAGTACCTAGCACATAGTAGGAGCTTAATATAATTACTGATTGATTAACTGATTTTATTGTTAACCTTAGTTGATGGGTTGCTTAGTTTCCTGTACTGCTTTTTTTTCTTTTTCTCCCTTTCTTCTTGTTTTTCTTTTTTATGAGGAATAACTCCATTGGTAAGGGAAGGGAGAATACTATATTTGGAAAAAAATATATCCATAAAATGCTTTACAATATAATAGGGTGCTACAGGAGGTAGTGGGTCTTCCTCACCAGAATTCTGCAAACAAATTCTGGTTGACAACTGTTTGGGTATATTGCAGTAAGTATTCTAAATCTGACATGGGATAAAATAGGTGGCTTATGATGTGTCTTTCAATTCTGACATTCTATGATTATTAGAATCTTTGAAAAAAATAAAAATGACTGTTTTGGCCTACTAGTCATAGGCCATCCTGAACTTAATCAAGCTAATCAATCAAACAACCAATCAGTACTCATTCATTAAACAATAATGATGTAGCAGGAATTGTGTTAAGTGTAAGAGATATATGGAAAAAATAAAAATGACAACTGCTTTGAGAAAAACAATATTTTAACTGGTTGACAACATTTGCATACATGCATACACACACACATATATATATGTGTATGTATATTATATATATGTATATATACATATGTATTTCTATCCATGTATACAAGCATGTGTATATATTTATGTATATGCACACGTATATAATTGCAAGTACACGTACATATATGCACACATATACATGCATGCATCCTTTTCATATTTACATAATTGCATATATACACATTTTTATATGTGTGTATATATAAACAAAACACATATAAAGGAAATACAAGGTATCCTTAGAAGGAGAAGCACTAGTAACTGAGTATGGTAGAAATGAACTCACAAAGAACATTCAAATTGATTTACTTCCTGAACGAAACTACCAGGTGAGGAGGTAGAGCATTATAAGCATAAGGTACAGCCAATACACAAATTCAAGGATATGGTAAATAGAATCCTATGTGAGAGAACAAAGAATAAGGCCAATTATGGCCAGATATCACACATGAAATGAAGATATAGATAGAAAGAGAGATAGGTAGATAGATAGATACACAGATAGATAGATAGAAAGAGAGGTATAGATAGATAACAGATATAGATATAGACATATACATATCTATCTATATCTATCTCCCTATATATCTATATCAATATTGATATAGATATATAGATAAATATAGATGTGTGTGTATATTTGTATAGATATATAGATACATATAGATATGTATGTATATATTGATAAATGTAAATATATGTGTGTATAGGTACAGATATATGGAAATTATAGATATATATATACATGTATTATATATGAAAGCTTAAAAAGTAGGATCGGGCCAGATTTTAAAGAACTTTAAATGCCAAACACAGAAATTTACATTGGGTCATAAAGGTAAGATGAAGCCAGTGGATCATCTAAAAGAATACTTATCATCTGTCCTCAGAACTTTCTAGCTTTTTATGAGCTACCAAGGTTTTTAATTTCTTTAGGATCCATAAATAAACATTAAAGTCTTACTCTGATACTTGTGTGAAGGTGACAGTGAGTTTAGGTCTGGAAAACTATTACAAAGTGATGCATTGAAGAAGACTTTTAATGGTGTGATTTTTCATACACAAGGACAGATTCTACATTCATATGCAGTAGTGTACAAATGCTATTTAGCAGTAGACATTACAGTATATAAATAGAGAAGATAAAACTTTGCAGGTCAAATAAAATGTACGATATGTACAATAGTTGTATGCAAATGTAAAAATATATATGAATGTAAAATATAAAACAAAAATCAATTTTATTAATTAAAATTGTGGAATAGTGGATAAGACCCTTGAGTTAGGGTCAGGAGTACCTGGATTCAAATCTCATCTCAGGCAGCTTGTAGCATTGTGACACTAGGCAAGACACTTCATCTTTGTCTCAGTTTCTTCCTTTATATAGCAGGAATGGATGGTACTTCACATCCTCTAAGATCCTTTTCAGTTATAAATTTATGATCCTATGAAATAGGCATGAAATTTATCTTCTATTGACTGTTCCACTGTGTCTCCTAAAAGAATGCTATAATTTCATATCTACGTGTATGCATGTTTCTGCACATATTCATTAGAATATATTTCTAGAAGTTTTTAAGTACCTCATGATAGCAATTACATGAAAAAAACTTATTTCTTACTTCATAAGAAATGTATTTGAATGTTAGCAGTTTTTTTCTAATTCTGTCAATTATTTCTATTTATCATTTATAACTTTGCTCTGCCCTTGATAAATGATTAGTAGCAGCTGTAGTAAACCAACAAAAAGAACAATTCAATGAATAAAATATTTGTCAGAACATTTTTATCAAATACTTGATAAATGAGAGGGACACCAGTGCCCTGTTGTGAAACATTTCAGTAGATGGCAAGTGCTTTATGTATATAGCATGAAAAATGTTTCAATGAAATGCTAGTATTTTGAGCAAACATTTCAGAAAGACCTTTGAAAAATGTGATAGAAACTTCAAAAATTGTCTTGCTTTCAAATGCCAATTGAAGAGAACCTTTAAGGGAAGAGAACATATGTGGTTGACCAGGAAATAATAAACCATAATTGTAGCCTTGAAGAAAAATGTCAGTTATCCATTATGTCACCTTTATTTCAAAATATATCATTTCCTGCCCTCCCCACTCATTTTAGATAGTCATAACTTTAAAAAAAGTGTAAAATTACAGCTCAACAAAATTAAACAAGACATCATAAACCACATATGATATTTTTCAAAGTTCAGGGTATGAAAAAAAGGAAGAGTGGGAGAAGGGAAGAAGCAATTATAACATGCCTGCTGTGTACCAAGCACTAGTGCACAAGTGCCAAGCATGTTACAGATATTATTTCATCTGAAGAATGCACATCCTCATATCTCTTCTTTGGGTCTGTATTGTTACTATAACTTCATAAAATTCAGTTTTGATTTTGTCATCATTTTCCTCCCTTTTATATTATACTAGTCTCTTTGTATATTTATTTTCTAGTTCTACGTACTTATCTTTTTGTAAATTCTTCTAAGCCCTATGTCCTCTTATTTTCTTCATATTCATTATTCTTTCCTGCAAGAGTTACAGGATTCCATTGCATTCACATACTACAACTTTCTTAGCCATTCCACAGTCTAATATAGCAGACATTTAAAGTCTGTTTGTGACTTTGCTTTGGCTAAAATCTAAATTTGAACTAATTGGTTAATGATAAATCTTGATTAATACAGATCTTTAATTTATTGGGATTCCAGAATTGTGTCACCAAGAAAACAAAGTGAGTGTTCTTCATTTCTGGTCTTGAATGGTATTACTTTAGCAACCCCCTTACAAACATCTGATTAGCATTCCAAAATTAAATCAACAAACTCAAACAGAAGCCCTTCTGTATGTCATAAAATCATAGACATATTTGAATCACTTACTTCAAAGTTTAACTTCTCAGTCTACTAAACCTTAAAATAATAGAATGCTTGATTTGGAAATGACATAATATATTACCTAGTACAGATCCTTCTTTTTGTGAATGAAAAATCTGTAATCCATGAAGACTGAGTGCAAGGTCATAAAATTAGTCAGTTGTAGAATACAAAAAAAAAAACAAAAAAGCACAAAACCACAGGTCTCTAACCTCTTAAGACTATAGTTTATTTCATATAAAAAGCTATTATGATTTATTATAATAATATTTGCTACCTCCTATGTTTGTTTTAAAGGGAAAAATACTACTATGAAAGAAAATGTTGTTTTGAGTTACCTTGTTTAATAGATACCTTATATTTTGATACAGTGGGTTTATCTCTTTAAGGAAGCAAGCTCCCACAAAGTACATTTCTTGAAAACATGCAAGTAAAATATCCTAAAAGAGTAGTTGCAACTATTGGTGATATTAACCAAACGTTAAGAAAAACATTGTTCCTATGAATAAGTGGAATGAAAGTGATTCTGTATTCTGAAATGTGATGTTAGTAGGAAGCCAGATCTATGAAGTTCTAACATGGTAGAAAGTCTTCAAATAAAATTCTAGCAACAAATGTTGTCTATGTTGGGAAGATCAATCTGGTTAAGTATGGTCAGCCTCTTAATTATTAGACTGGCCACTTGATGATAACCATGTCATTATAACCTTTCTCAGACAAATAAAATTATGAAAATAGTTTTCAGTCCTATACCTCTGATGATGATGACAGTAATGATGATGACAGAGGGCAGTAAAAGAAGAAAAACAGTCTCAAGCATAAAGTAGATAAAAGCAGTTTACAAACATTGGTTTAGCCAATGAATGGAAATACCATTGGAGAAATTATGCAAGTTCAGGTTCATCATTCTTGGTAAATGAAATTTGAAGGAAATAATACTTATAGATGAATGATTCTACTTTACCAGTAGAATAGAAAGGTTTGTAGAGATGGCTTATTTTGCATCCAGTGGAAAAAAAAAAGAAACATTGTTTCATGAGAAATTTGAATATCAAATATTTCAATGTTTATATGAATTCATTGTATCTCTTGCAGAGATGAATAGGTAAATACTATGTTATTTTTAATAGTTTAATTTTGATTAAATCAATAAATACATATATATGTTTTAAAACTCTGTGATATCAATCAAAAGGTGATTATAGAGGAGGATGATAAAAATATTTTGGAAATCCTACTTAAACAATAAGAAACAAGAAAGATAAAAATGCTTGTAGAAAATACAGAAGCTTTACACCTATATATCACAAATACTTGCTTTGGGAAGAAGACTAAAACATCAATGGATGAGAAGAGAACTGTACTGCAGCTAAGTTCAGATGAAAAGTGTTATACCTCAGAAAAATAGCTTTGAGTGAATTCATTTCTACTCACAAGGAATGCTGGGGGGGAGGGGGAGAGGTAACTGTTAATAGGGACAGTCTCAGTGTAACTTCCATTCCCACAATCACAGGGATGAGCAGTGTGTGTGTGTCTGTGTGTAGAGAGAGTGGGAGTAAGGTAGCCACTTAAGGTCACATGACCAAGAGCTAACCTTTTGTATTATTTTAGACAGAGAGCTTGTATAACACCAATGGAAGACTGCTGAAGACCAAAAAAATTAAGACATTTTCTAAATTACCTAATAAATAGGCTAGAAAGTAGAGCAGAATGGTGGGAATGAAAAATAGGATTTAGGAAAGTTAAACTTTAATGATATCATTCCAGGAAGAGGCTAATATCAAGAACTGGGGCTATACAAATCGAACAATGTTTCACCAGCTCACATCAATTAAATAACTTTTTAATGAAATAATATATTCTAGTAGACAAGAGATAACTTTCTGTACATAATGAAGTCATCAGGATTTTACAGGAAAGATGAAAATCAATACCAATGTATAAGAATTGTTTAAAAAATAAGGAAAACAATATGATATAAAATTAATGAATTTCCCACTTGACCCTATTCAAGTTTGTGGTATTCCTAATTGGAAAATGAATAAAAGAATAGTCACTATCAAAGAATATGATTGCTTCCTAAGGATGTTTAACAGTTTTCTATCAATGAAAATAATAAGGCATCCCAAAAAGCCAGTATTAATTTGGTATGTAAAGCAGATGAAATGATAGATATGGGAAAATTTGATGTAAAATATAAACTTGATTTTAAATTCTCATAGTTAAAAAAGTTTGAAGATTGTGATCAGTATCATTTCATAAAGCAATAAGGAACATTAGAGGGAAAATGATTTCAAAAACTTAATAAGACACCCAATTAAGTCAGATAATTCATAGATATAAGAATAGAAGAGTGAAGATGATAACCAAAGAACAAAGGGAAAACTCAGAATTCTTTTAAATTTGCACTTGTCTTATTATTTGCTATGTAGGCATTCTTTAATACAATCGTTAACAAGTTAGAATTCTCCTTTTGAGAACTGCCTATATTACTTGAGTATGTATCTATTAGGAAATGGCTCTTGGTCTTTTATACTTATTTTGACTCCCTGATACTCAACCTTTATCAGGTGTTGTATTTGATAAAAAAGGTTCCTATCCCCTCATGGACAGTTTCCCTTCATTTCCTTTTTGCCGTTCATTCATTTTCAGTTGTGCGTGACTCCAGCCCCAGGAACTTTTACCCCCAAGACAGTGAGGGAAGTTGGGCATCTGAGCCATGGGAAAATCGAAGGAACCTCTGCTGTCAAGGAATGCTAGACCCACACGTGTGTGGTTTCTTTTGATTTCTACTTTACCCCCTGGATCTAGAATATCAGGGCAGTTTTCCTCAAAAATTTCCTGAAAAATGATGTCTAGACTATTTTCAATTTTATCAAGTTAAGGCTTTCAGGTAACACCATAATTTTTAAATTATTTGTCCTTGATCTATTTTTCTAGATCAGTTTATTTTCCAATGAGAAATTTCGTAATTGTCTTCTTTGAACTTTGTTTATTCTTTTTTGATGCCTCATGGAGTTATTAGCTTCCACTCACCCAATTCTAATTTTTAAGGAAATTTTCTCTTCAGTATACTTTTGTGCCACTTTTCCCATTTGGTTAAACCTACATTTTATGGATTTCTTTTCTTCAGTGAATTTTTTCCCTTCTTTTTACCATTTTTGCTTTTTTATTTTTAAAATATTATTGATTTGTTTTTGGTTTTTAACATTCATTTCCATAAGATTTTGAGTTCTAAATTTTCTCCCTTCTCTCTGTTCCCCCTTTGCCAAGATGGCATGCAATCTAATTTAGCCTATATATGTCAATCATATTAAACATACTTCTACATTAGTCATGTTGTAAAGAAGAATTAGAACTGGGGGGGGCATGAGAAAGAAGGAAAAAAAAAGAAAATGAATAGTATGCTTTGATCTGCATTCAGACTCCATAGTTTTTTCATTGAATGTAAATAGTCTTTTTCATCATGAGTCTTTTGGAATTGCCTTAGATCCTTTATTGCTAAGAAGAGTTAAATCTATCAAAGTTGGTCATCGCACAATGTTGCTGTTACTGTGTACAATGTTCTTCTGGTTCTGCTCACTTCACTCAGCATCAGTTCATGTAAGTCTTTCCAGGTCCAACCACTCATCATTTCTTATGTAACAATAGTATTCCATTACATTCATACACCACAAATTGTTCAGCCATTTTCCAATTGATGGACATCCCCTCAATTTCCAATTCTTGGCCAGCACAAAAAGAGCTGCTATAAATATTATTGTACATGTGAGTCCTTTTCCCATTTTTATGATCTCTTTAGGATACAGACCTAGAAGGGGTATTTCTGGATCAAAGGGTATGCATAGTTTTATAGCCCTTTGGGCGTAGTTCCAAATTGCTCCCCAGAATGGCTGCATAAGCTCACAATGGCATCAGTAATGCATTAGTGTTCCAGTTTTCCTACATCTCCAAAATTTATCATTTTCCTGTTTTGTCATGTTAGCCAATCTGATATGTGCGATTGGGTCTTTCAGAGTTGTTGTAATTTGCATTTCTCTAATCAATAGTGATTTAGAGCATTTTTTCATATAACTAGAGATAGCTTTGATTTCTTCATCTGAAAACTGCTTGTTCAGATCCTTTGACCATTTATCAATTGGAGAATGACTTGCATTCTTTTAAATTTTACTAAGTTCTCTATATATTTTGGAAATGAGGACTTTATCAGTGACACTGGCTATAAAAAAATGTTTCCCTGCTTTCTGCTTCCCTTCTAATCTTGGTTGCATTGGCTTTGTTTGTACAAAACTTTTCAATTTAATGCATGCAAAACCATCCATTTTGCATTTCATAATGTTCTCTATCTCTTGTTTGGTCATAAATTCTTCCATTCTTCATAGATCCTACAGGTAAACTATTCCTTGCTTTCCTAATTAGCTTATAATCTCACCCATTATGGCTAAATCATGTAATCATTTTTACCTTATCTTGGTACATGGTATAAGATGGTGGTCCATGACCAGTTTCTGCCATACTATTTTCCAGTTTTTTCAATAGTTTTTGTTAAATATTGCCATCTTATGCCATAAGCTTGAGTCTTTGGATTTCTCAAACAGTAGATTACTATAGTCATTGACTACTGTGTCTTATGTGCCTAACCTATTCCACTAGTCCACCACTCTATTTCTTAGCCAGTACCAAATGGTTTTGATGATTACTGATTTATAATACAGTTTTAGATCTGGTATGGGTATGCCACCTTCCCTTGCATTTCTTTTCATTATTTCCCTTGATATTCTGGACCTTTTGTTCTTCTAGATAAATTTGGTTATTATATTTTTTAGCTCTATAAAATAATTTTTGGTAGTTTGATTGGTATGGCACTAAATAAGTAAATTAATTTAGGTAGAAGTGTCATTTTTTATCATATTACCTCAGCCTACCCATGACCAACTGACATTTTTCCAATTATTTAGATCTGACTATTTGTGTGGAGTGTTTTGTAATTGTGTTCATATAGTTCTTGGGTTTGTCTTGGCAAGTAGATTCCAAAATATTTTCTGTTGTCTACAGTTACTTTAAATGGAATTTCTCTTTCTATCTCTTGCTGCTGGGCTTTGTTAGTAATCTATAGAAATGCTGATGATTTATGTGGGTTTATTTTATATCCTGCAAATTTGCTAAAGTTATTTATTATTTCAAGTAGTTTTTTACTTGATTTTCTAGGATTCCATAAGTGTATCATCATATCATCTGCAAAGAGTGATAGCTTTGTTTCTTCTTTGCCTATTCTAATTACTTCAATTTCTTTTTTTCCCCTCTTATTGCTAAAGCTAACATTTCTAGTACCATATTGAATAACCATGGTGATAATGGACATCCTTGTTTCACCCCCTATCTTACTGGAAATACTTCTAGCTTATCCCTATTACATATAATACTTGCTGATGGTTTTTTGATAGATACTATCTATCATTTTAAGGAAGACTACATTTATTCCTATGCCCTGTAGTGTTTTTAATGGGAATGGGTACTGTATATTATTAAAAGTTTTTTCTGCATCTATTGAGATAATCATATGATTTCTGTTAGTTTTGTTGTTGGTATGGTCAATTATGCTAATAGTTTTCCTAATATTGAACCAGCCTGCATTCCTGGTATAAATCCCACCTGGTCATAGTCTATTATCCATGTGATGAGTTACTGTAATCTCTTTGGTAATATTTTATTTAAAATTTTTGTATCTATATTCATTAAAGAAATTTTTTCTAAAATTTTCTTTCTTTATTTTGGCTCTTCTCAATTTAGATATCATCTATCATTCTGTGATACAAAAATTTCATAGGACTCTTTCTTCAAATATTTTCCCAAATTGTTTATATAGTGTTGGAATTCATTGTTCTTTAAATGCTTGGTAGAATTCACTTGTGATTCCATCTGGCCCTGGAGATTTTTTCTCGGGGAGTTCATTGATGGCTTTATTTATTTATTTATTTGAAATGGGGTTATTTAAGTATTTTATTTCCTCTTCTCTTAATCTGACCTGGTCAGTTTATATTTTTGTAAGAATTCAACCTTTTCATTAAGATTGTCAAATTTATGGGTATACAGTTGGGCAAAATAACTCCTAATTGTTGTTTTAATTTCCTCTTCATTGGTGGTTATTTTACACTTTTCATTTTTGACACAGATAATTTAGTTTTCTTCTGTATTTTTTAGTCAAATTAACCAAAGGTTATGCATTTTATTGTTTTATTTTCATAAAACCAGCTCTTAACTTTACTTGTTAATTCAATAGTTTTCTTAATTTCAATTTTATTAATCTCTCTTTTGATTTTCAGAATTTGTAATTTGGTATTTAATTGGGGATTTATCATTTGTTCATTTTCTAGCTTTTTTTAGTTGCTTGCCCAATTCATAGTCTCCTCTTTCTTTATTTTATTCATGTATGCATTTTGAGATATAATTTTTTTTCCCTAATAATTGCTTTGGCTGCATTCCATAAGTTTTGATATGTTTTCTGATTGTTGTTATTCTCTTGGATGAAGTTATTGATTGTTTCTGTGATTTATTGTTTGACCTACTCATTCTTTAAGATTAGATTATTTAGTTTCCAATTAATCTTTAGTCTATTTTTTCATGGCTCTTTATTACATGAAATTTTTATTGCATTATTATATAAAAGGATGCATTTTATATTTCTGCCTTTCTTTTTTGGATTTTGAGCTTCTGTGTCCCAATACATGGTCAATTTTTGTGTAGGTGCCATGTACACTAAGTAAAATGTATATTCTTTTCTATCCCCATTCAATTTTTTCCAGAGGTCTACCATATATAACGTTTCTAAAATTCTATTCACCTCCTTAAATTCTTTCTTGGTTCTTTTTTTTTTTTGAAAGATTTATCTAGTTCTGAGAAGCACAGGTTGAGGTCCCCCACTAATTAAGTTTTGCTGTCCATTTCTTCCTGTAACTCCAGTACTTCTCCTCTAAGCATTTGGATGTTTTACCATTTGGTGCATATATGTTTGGTAATGCTATTACTTCAGCATCTATGGTACCTTTTAGCAGGATGTAGTTTCCTTCCTTATCTCTTTTAATTAGATCTATTTTTGCTTTTGCTTCATCTGAGATTGGGATTGCTACCCTTTTTTTGTTTGTTTGTTTTTTTGTTTTTTGTTTTTTTTTTACTTCAGCTAAAGCATAATACATTTTGCTCCACCCTTTTTCCTTTACTCTGTGTGTATCTCTGTGCTTCAAATGTGTTTCTTGTAAACAAAAGTTGTAGGATTATGATTTTTAATTCACTGTACTATCCAATTCCATTATGGGAGAGTTCATCCCATTCACATTCATAGTTATGATTACTATGTGTTTTCCTCTTTCCTATTTCCCATCCTGTTTATCCTTTTGTCTCTCCTTTTTCCATTTCCCTCCTCAAAAAGTGTTCCGCTTCTGATCTTGTCTTTAACCTTTCCCTTGCTTCTTCTTCTCTCCATTCTGTTCTCCCCTTTATCCACCCCTTCCCTTTTCTTTCCCCATTCTCCTCCTACTTCCTGTAGGGGAAGACGGATTTCTATACCTAAGTGAGTGTGTATGTTATTTCTTCTTTGAGCCAAATCCAGTGAAAGTTAAGTTTTAAACAATGTTTTCCTCCCTCCTTTCTTTCCCTCTACTTTAATAGGTCTTTGTGCCTCTTCATGTGATATAATTTACCCTTTTCTGCCTCCTTCTTTCCTCTTCTCCCATTACAGTTCCTTTTCACCACTTCATTAGGTTTTTTATCATCACATCAAAGTCAACTTAAGCCCACCCCCTCTGTCTATGTTTATCCCTTCTATATGTCATAATAAAGATAAAGTTCTCAAGAGTTGTAAGTATCACCTTCCCATGTAGGAATTTAAACACTTTATCCTTATTGAATAACATTTTTTTCTTTTTCTGTTTATCTTTTTATGCCTCTCTTGAGTCTTGTATTTGAAGATCAAATCTTCCATTGAGTTCTGATCTTTTCATCAGGAAAGTCTGGAAGTCCCCTTTTAAATTGAATGTCCATCTCCTCCCCTGAAAGATTATACTCAATTTTGCTGGGTAGTTGATACTTGGTTGTAATTCAAGCTCTTTTGCCTTACAGAATATCATTACAAGCCCTTCCATATTTCAATGTAGAGGCTATTAGGTTCTGCATAATCCTGACTGTGGTTCTATGATCTTTAAATTGTTTCTTTCAGGTTTCTTGCAGGATTTTCTCCTTGACCTGATAATTCTAGAATTTGGCTGCAATATTCCTTGGCCTTTTTGATTTGGGATCTCTTTCAGGAGGTGATTGGTGGATTCTTTCAATGACAAGTTTTTCTTGATGATCTCTTGAAAGATGCTTTTTTTATCATGACATTCAGGTAGATCAAGAATTCTTAAGTTATTTTTCCTGGATCTGTTTTCCAGGTCAGTTGTTTTTATAATGAGGTATTTTGCATTTTCTTCTATTTTTTCATTCTTTCAATTTTGTTTGATTGATTCTTGATGTCTCATAGTCATTACCTTCCAGTCTCCCAATTCTCATTTTTAATGAATTGTTTTCTTCAGTCAGCTTTTGTACCTCTTTTTCCATTTGGCCCATTTTACTTTTTAGGGGGTCATTTTCTTCAGTGTATTTTTTTTCCATTTTGTCAACTGTATTTCTAAAGGAATTGTTCAATTTTTCTTCTCTTATTTGACTTTTAAAATCCTTCTTGAGCTCTTTCAAGGAGGTGTTTTGGGTTTGAGATCAGTTCATATTCCCTTCTGAGGTTTCAGATATGGTTATATTGACAATGTTGTCATCTCCTGAAATTGTATTTTGATCTTCCCACATCACCAATATAGTTCTCTATGGTCATTATTTTTCTATGTTGCTTCTTGCTCATGTTGTTTACATTTTTTATTGCTTTTAAAGTTGATCTCAGCTGCTGGGGCACAGGGTGCACTGTCCCAGACTTCTTATGCTGGGGGTTAGGGGCCTGGTTACTGATTTGTTGATATGGGGCTTGCCACTAGCTTGCTGGGACACCTCCCTTCTTATACTGGTCTCCTTCAGAGGAACCTTTCCCATTAATTCCTTTAGCCTCAGGAGCTCAAACACTGCTGTATCTAGTCTTTCTGCTGACTCTACTGTTTCAGGATTTTTACTGTGGCAATATTCTCTGGATTTTTCAAGGTCAATAAGGGAGGGTGAGAATGACTTACTGATTACTGCACCATCTTGGCTGCCAAAAGTCAAAATAGGTGACTTTCAAACATTCAGTCTGTAGGCTAATAGCTCCTACGTAGCTGCTGCTGCCATTACTCTCCCAAGGCCTGCTCCTGGCTTGCTGGTGTTGGGGCTGTATTGGCATGTCCTGCAGCCCTGTGCTGGACTGGGTTTCTCTCTCACCTAGTTAAGACAAACCTCTCCACTGACCTTCTAAGTTGTCTGTGGTCTGAGAAGACTAGAAACTGCCACTGCTGTTGGTGATTCAGTCCCCTGAGGCCTGCTCCAGCTTTGCTTAGGCAGCATCTGTGCTGCAATCTATGCACTGGATGCTCCTATCTTAGGCTGGTGCAACAGACCTTTCCTGTTGACTTTCCAGTTGTCTTGGACTAGAAATCTGCCTCACTCTGTCTCTTTGTGGGTTCTGCCACTCTAGAATTTGTTCAGATTTGCTTTTTAGATGCATTTGAAGGGATTGGGGGAGAGCTCAGACGAGTTCATTCTTTCCACTCTGCCATCTTGGCCCCACCTTTCCAATTCTATTTTTTAAGTAGTTCTTCTCCTCAATAAATTTTTATACCTCCCTTTCCATTTGGTCAATTCAGCTTTTTAAGGAGTTCTTCTCTTCAGTGGACTTTTGTATCCCCTTTATTATTTGGCCAATTGTATTTTTTTTGAATATTTTATTAACATGGTAGTTGTCTTTGTAATATGTGCACACACACTCACACACTCTGAATGATCTTCCTAGGAAAAAAAAAAGATATCTAAATATGCCTAAGGGGAAAATTAGAAATGAAAAATTCCATATTCTGGGAGCCAAGATGGCAGAATAAGAGGTGAATCTCTCTTACCCTCCCTTATTAGCCCCTGAAAGCCCTGAAAATATCACCTCAGGAAAAACCCTAGAACAGCTGAACCAGAAGAAAGATGGGGTGCAGCAATCCAGTAGCCCAGATAGTTTGAGGGATTAACTGGAAAGGCCCCTCTTACCCTGGGAGAAGGGCAGCAATACAGAATGGGAGGCATCCCAGTAAACTAGTGGAAAGCCCCATCTCAGCATACCAGGAGGAGATCCTGAAGCCTAGGTGGTGGAACAGGCAAACACCAACACCTGGACCCCTGAGTGCCTCATTGAGGGCAGGGGAATCAGTGGAAACCAGCTCAGAAAACCACCAGTTGCTTTGGCATTCTACAGCAACTGGCTCTCTCACTGCCTCAGCAAAACTAAGGGAAGCAGTGCTCCAAGGGGCCCCAGGCAGATAAATACCCTACAATATCCATCTGAAAAGAGCTGAAGAAAGCAAAAGGAAGGAAAGGGCTGGGTGAGCAGGGTATCTTCAGGAGCCACACTACCCAATCCTACCCCTAGAGTTACAGTGTTGCTGTTTCCAGCCCAACATCAGGTAAGCTGCCAGAATCCTACAGCCTCCAACTGCCAACATAGGAGGCCCCAGCACACAAAGCCATTGACCAGGCCCTAGGCTCCCAACACAAGAAGCTTGGGTCAGTGCCCTCTGCTCCCCAGCAGGGGAGCCCAATCTTTTTAAAAGTCAGGAAATAAGCAAATGCCATGAGCAGAAAGAAACATATGATAGATTCTTATTATGGGAAGAGTGAAGATCAAGGCAGAAATTCTGAAGAGGGCAACATTGTCAACAAACCTACATCTGGAACCTCAAAAGGGAATATGAATTGGTCTGAAGCCCAAAAATCTTTCTTAGAAGAGCTCAAGAAGGATGTTAAAAGTTAAATGACAGAGACAGAAGAAAAAAATGGGAAAAGAAAGGAGAGGTATGCAAGAGAGATTCAATAACTTGGAAAAGGAAGGACAAAAATTAACTGTAGAAAATAAGTCCTTAAAAATACAATTGGCCAACTGGAAAAAAAAAGTATACTGAACAAAACAAGTCCCTAAAAATACATTTGGCCAAATGGGGAGGGAGGTACAAAATCTAATAGAAGAAAACAATTTGTTAAAAATTAGAATTGAGTAAATGGAAGCTAATGACTCTATGAGAGAACAAGAATCAGTCAAACAAAAAACAAAAGAATGAAAAAACAGATGAAAATGTAAAATATCTCATTGGTAAAACAATTGACCTCAAAAATCAATCCAGGAGAGACAATTTAAAAATTATTGGTCTACCTGAAAATCACAATAATGAAAAAGAACCTGGACAGTATCTTTCAGGAAATCAACAAGGAAAACTGCCCTGAGGTCCTAGAACCAGAGGGTAAAATAGCCATAGAAAGAATACACTGATAACCTCCTGAAAGAGATCCCAAATTGAAAATGCCAAGGAATATAGTAGTCAAATTCCAAAATTACCAGATCAAAGAGAAAACACTGCAAGCAGCCAGAAAGAAACAATTTAAATATCATGGAACCAGAGTCAGGATTACACAGGACCTTGCAGTTTCTACATTAAAAGACTGTAGGGCATGGAACATGATATTCCATAAGGCAAAGGAACTTGGATTACAACCAAAGATCAACTACCCAGCAAAAATGAGCATGATCTTTCAGGGGAGGAGATGGATATTCAACTAAATAGGGGACTTCCATACCTTCCTGATAAAAAGACCAGAGCCCAACAGAAAATTTGATCTTCAAATATGAGACTCAAGAGAGACATAAAGAGGTAAATGGGACAGAAAGAAACAACGTGTTTTTAATAAGGGCAAACTCTTTACATCCCTACAAGGGAAGATGACACTTGTAACTCTTGAGAAGTGTATTGTTATTATACCATGTTAAAGGGTTATACATAAAGGGGATGGTTATAAATTGACTTTGATGTACTGATGAAAAAAATCTAATCAAGTGGGTTAAATGGATCCAAGTAAGTGAATTAATCTGATCTAACTAAGAAAATGTACTGAGAGTAAAGGAAAGGAGGAGGCAGAAAAGGGTAAATTACATCACAGAAAAAGGCACAAAAGAAGGGAGGGAGATGAGCATTTTCTGCACCTTACTTTCATCAGATTTGGCTTAAGAAGGGAATAACATAATCAATTAGGTATAGAAATCTAACATGCCCTATAGGCAGTTGAAGGGAAAAGGGGAAAGAAAAGGGAGGGGGCTAATAGAAGGGAGGTGGGAGTGAGGGAAGTGGTGGTCAAAAGTAAAACAGTGAGGAGGGAAAAGGAGAAAAGAGAAAGCAAAGCATAAATGGGGGTGTGAGGAAAAAAAGATGGAGAGAAAGACACAGATAGTTATCATAATTGTGAATGTGATATATGAATGTAATGGAATACTATTGTTCTATAAGAAATGATGAACAGTCAGGCTTCAGATAAACCTGGAAAGACTTGTATGGATAGATGCTGAGTGAAGTGAGCAGAGCCAGGAGAACATTGTACACAGTAACAGCCACATTGAGTGATGACTGACTTTGATAGACTTAACCCCTCTCAGCAATACAAGGATGTGCTACATCTCCAAAAACCTCATGATGGAAAATGCTATCCACATCCAAAGAAATAACTATGGAGTTTGAACTAAAGCATACGATTTGCTATTTTTTTTCTTCTGTTGTTTCCTCTTTCTGGTGGTTTCTCCAATTAGTTCTAATTCTTACTTACAACATAACTAGTGTGAAAATATGTTTAATAAGAATGTATATGCATAGCCTATATTAGATTGTGCACCATCTTTGGGAGGGAAGTAGGGAGGGAGGGGGAGAAAAATTTAAAATTCAAAAGCTTATGGAAGTGATAATTGATAAATCAAAATAAATTAATAACAAAAAAGATAAACAGGAAAAAAAATTCCTTTAGGTTTTAGTTATTGTAGTCAATTAGGTCCACATCACTTACAAAGCTATTGCCAGATATGTCCAAGGAAGCAGAATTTGGGAGGGGAAAAAAACTTTGGGGGAAATTCAACAGTGGCATAGCAGAGCTCTCAATATGAGAACACTGACATAATGTGGACTTTTGTTGTTAAAATTTTCTTTGCAAAATTTGGGGACAAGTTTATCAATGGACAGAAAATAAGAGAAAGTGGTGTGAAGTAGGCTTTTGCAGAGTCAATTTTCCTCACAGTATAGGTCATCAAGAAAAATGCTTAGTCCTTCTCTGGAACCAATTTCAGAGCTTTTCCAATTGCAACGGTCTTCCCCTAATCTCTTAAGGTAAAAGGACCCATCTGAAGGAAATCTTTGAAGGTCTCAAGGCAGAACATTCCTGCTGTCCTTAAACAGGCAATGCATATTTGATCTTGTTTGACAAAACATGGTCTTACTTTTTTCTCCTAATTTTTTGTCTACCAAGATGATTAAGGTCATTATCTCAACTTCTTTGATACAGGTATGAATGTGCAGTACCGCATTATAACCTGGACAGATGATGGATTTGTGCTCAATAATCACTATCTGAGCATCAAATGTGAGCTCAGAATGACAAAGGTTATTAGGATCACAAAGTATGAATCCTAGAAGAATTTCTTCTTCTTCAGTTCCCTTTAGTCTAGTCTTGAGGTTTTCACCTGGGGCTACAGAATCAATTTCTACAACATCAGAAAGGATTCCAAAAACTTCCACATTGTGTTTGTTTGGCATCATCACAAGCTGCTGTCCTTTACAAATAGAGCCCAATTCCAGCTTTCTCAGGACCACAATGCCCACATCCTTGTATTTATCTATAATTGGCAGCTTAATTGGTCCGTCAACTGACCTGTTGAAGTTTGGCATAATCTGGATAATTATCCAGATATGGAATAAATGGTAACCCAATATACCAAGGACAGAAATCTGATTGATCTTTAAGGTTGGTACCAGTCAATCCTGAGCAGGGCATGAAGTATATATCCTTTTTGGGATTGAAGTCAACTTTTTTCAAAAATGGCACCAACTTTTCTTTACCTTCTTCATATCTTTCATTGTTCCAATTTACTGTTGGGTCATCCATCTTATTAATAAGCACTATTAATTGTTTTATACCTGCTGTTTTTGCTAACATGGCATGTTTTATTTTCTGTCCTCCTTTTTCAAATCTAGTTTCAAACTCTCCTTTTGGAGCAGAGAATACCAGCATAGCCAGATCACTTTGAGAAGCACCAGAAATCATATTTGGGACAAAATCCTTGTGCCCAGGGGCATCTAGGATGGTAAAGTGCTTCTTTTCTATCTCAGAGTAGGCACAGTTCACTTCTACAGTTTTACCATTGTCTGGTTCTTTTGCTTTGTATCTAAGGCCTATGACAAGTACCAAGTTTCTCTGTTTTTTTCTTTAGTTTCTCGTTCATAGTTTTCAAGTGCTCTTTTGTCATCCATCCCAGTCAAATACATTATTGGTCTCCAGTAGTTGATTTACTGCATCTACATGTCCAATGAATACTACATTTACATGTTCTTTTTTAGGTGCACCTGGTGGTGCTACCACAGATTTAGGTTTTGGTATTTCTTCTTCCTCCTCATCATGACTTCTGGCACACTTTCCTCTGGAGGCCCTTTCTGCCTTAGAACCTATACCAGTGAATGACCACAAGAACTCCTCTATATCTTGACACTGTGACAAGTGTCCTTTTGGCCCCAGAATTATAACTCAGGCCCCTGAGTTATATGGCCACAATCAATAGCACCTCTTTCAGCCTTGAAACTGGGTCCAGGGGGGCAGAGCCAAGATGACTGAGGGAAAGCAGTGGCTTGTTTGAGCACTCCCCCAAACCCCTCCAAATACCTGTAAAAATGGCTCAAAACAAATTCTAAAGCAGCAGAATCCAAAAAAGACAGAGTGAAACAAATTTCCAGCCCAAGACAACTTGGATGGTTGATCGGAAATGTATATCGCGCCAGGCAGGGAGAGGAGTGTAGTGCGATGTGGGCACGCCAGCTGCAGTAGCAATCATGGAGCAGGCCTCAGAGGGTTGGATCTGAATCACAGGCAGCTGTGGTGGTTTCCAGACTTCTCAACCCACAAACTCCAAAGACGACTTAGAAGGTTAGTACGAAAAGTCTGTCACTGCAGTGAGAGTTAGAAGCTAGGTTTCAGCCACAAGTCCGAGCATGGGCTGGGGCTGCCTCCTGAGCTTCTGGCCCACAGACTGAGGGGGAATCAAGTGGCTGATCAGAGGGGGATTGCAGGGATCTCTTTGCCAGTGCTGAGGCAGGTATCTCTTGCTTTGCCCATGCTTAGATCTGGGTCACAGTTCTGAGGGTTGGTCCTGGGGCAAGGAGAAGGGCTGGTGGGTGGAGCTTGTGGCTGTGGAGAGGAAACACCTCTCACCTTATCATAGCACCTTGGAAGAACTGAACATTTACAGGTCACTAGAAGTATCTCTGAAAACAGCTATACAAACTCCCGAAGCTTGGGACAGTACATTCTCCACATTTGAAGCAGATTCTTACCTTAACAAAGAGTTTAAAACTCAAGTAATTGACCGGGATCATGAGTAAGCAGCACAAAATGAGTCAGACTATATTATCTTACTTTGGTGACAAAGAAGATTAAAACATACAACCAGAAGAAGACAACAAAGTCAAAGCTCCTACATCCAAAGCCTCCAAGAAAAATATGAATCAGTCCCAGGCCTTGGAAGAGCTCAAAAGGGACTTTGAGAAGCAAGTAAGAGAAGTAGAGGGAAAACCTGGGAAGAGAAATGAGAGTGATGCAAGAAAATCATGAAAAACAAGTCAACAGTTTGCTAAAGGAGACCCAAAAAAATACTGAAGAAAATAACACCTTAAAAAATAGCCTAACCCAAATGACTAAAGAGGTCCAAAAAAGCCAATGAGGAGAAGAATGCCCTAAAGAGCAAAATTGGCCAAATGGAAAAGGAAGTCCAAAAGCTTACTGAAGAAAATACTTCCTTAAAAATTAGAATAGAGCAATTGGAAGCTAGTGACTTTATGAGAAATCAAGACATTGTAAAACAAATCCAAAAGAATGAAAAATTAGAAAACAATATGAAATATCTCATTGGAAAAACAACTGACCAGGAAAAGAGATCCAGGAGAGATAATTTAAAAATTATTGGAGTATCTGAAAGGCATGATCAAAAAAAAAGCCTAGACATCATCTTTCAAGAAATGATCAAGGAAAACTGCCCTGATATTTTAGAACCAGACAGCAAAATAGAAATTGAAAGAATCCACCTATCTCCTCCTGAAAGAGATCCCCAAAGGAAAACTCCTAGGAATATTGTAATCAAATTCCAGAGTTCCCAGGTCAAGGAGAAATTATTGCCAGCAGTCAAAAAGAAACAATTCAAGTATTGTGGAAATACAATCAGGATAACACAAGATTTAGCAGCTTCTACATTAAGGGACTGCAGGGAATGGAATATAATATTCTGGAGGGCAAAGGAGATAGGATTACAACCAAGAATCACCTACCCAGGAAAACTGAGTATAATCCTTCAAGGAAAAAAAATGGTCATTCAGTGAAATAGAGGACTTTCAAGCATTATTGATGAAAAGACCAGAGCTGAATAGAAAATTTGACTTTCAAATAAAAGATTCAATTGGAACACAAAGAAGTAAACAGGAAAGATAAATCATAAGAGACTTATTAAGGTTGAACTGTTTGCATTTCTGCATGGAAAGATGAAATTTATAACCCATGAGATCTTTGTCAGTCTTAGGATAGTTGTAGGGAAACAATTATATGTATGTATGTATAGATAGATAGATAGATAGATAGATAGATAGATAGATAGATAGATAGATAGATAGAAAGATAGATAGATAGATAGATAGATAGATAGATAGATAGATAGATAGATAGATAGATAGATAGATAGATAGAGGGGAGGGCACAGGGTGAGTTGAAGATTAAGGGGTCATATCTGGAGAATAAAATTGAGGTGAGAGAGGATTCTACTAGGAGAAGGCGAAAGGGAGACATAGAACAGGGTAAATTACCTCACCAAAAAAAAAAAAAACAGAAAAGAAAAGGCTCTTACAGTGGAGGGGAAATGGGGGAAGGTGAGAGGGAATAAGTGAATTTTATTCTCATAGGATTTGACTTAAGGAAGGAATAACATATGTGCTCAATTGAGTCTGGAAATCTGTCTTACCCTACAGGAAAATAGGGGGGAAAGGGGACAAGAGAGTAGGGGAATGAAAGAGAGGAGGGTAGATTGGGAAAGGGTGTAATCAGAAGCAAATACTAGTGAGGAGGGACAGGGTCAAAAGAAAGAATAGAATAAATGGGGGCGTAGGATAGCATTAAGGGAAATAGAATTAGTTTTTCACAGCGTGTCTACTATGGAAGTGTTTTGCATAACTGCACATATATAACCTATATTGAGTTGTTTGCCTTTTCAATGAGGGTGGGTAGGGAGGGGAGAAAATTTGGAACCCAAAGTTTTAAAAACACATGTTTAAAAAAAATGTTTTCACATGCAAATATTAAATAAGAAATATAGGAAATAGGGTACAGAAATCTATCTTGCCCCACAGGAAAATAGAAGGGGAAGGGGATAAAAGAAAGGGAAGAGAGATAGAAGGGAAGGCAGACTAGGTGAAGGGGTATTCAGAATGCATGCCATCTTGGAGTGGGGGGAGGGGCAAGATGGGGTGAAAATTTGGAACTCAAAATCTTGTGGAAGTAAATGTTGAAAACTAAAAATAAACAAATTTATTAATTAAAAAAAAGAAACTGGGACCAGTGTTTCTGCTTTCTTATGAGTGACCACAAGCATTCTTCTCCACCCTGGAATGTTAAAGAGGTCTCCTATTCCCCTGTGGCCACAAAGACTAGTACTCATCTTTACACTGGAACTATAACCCAGAATTGTATTAGGGAAATGCAATAGTTTCCTAAATCCAGCACCAGCAAAGGGTCCCCTAAACCTTTTTTTTTCCTGAATAGTTGTTCAATCCCCTTACCATATATGTTCTGAGAACTCCCAAAGCTGCCAGTATTACAACTGCCTTCAAGACTTGTGACTGGAGTTGCCACAGGGTGGCCTGTACTATCTTACAGGTCCAACCACCACCCCAGTGTGACAGATCTTTACTGCCTCCTAAATTGTCCTGATGAGGGAATTTTTTTTATCTAACCTTTTGTTGTCTCTGCCACTCCAGATTTCAGTTTGAAGTGTTATTTTAAAGTTGTTTGGAGGGGAATGCTAGGAAAGTTCAGGTGAGTTCCTGTCTTTATTCCACCATCTTGACTCTGCCTCCCTCCTTACTATTTCTTTCAATAAGTTCCTTTTGAATAAATGTGAATTTTGCATTGAGTTATGCTTTGAGTTACTATAGTAGTAACATTTCTAACACAAGTATTCATTAAGATAACATGTGCTGCCAAATGTTGTGGGACAAACTCTTTTCTTATACAACCCTTGAAAACATCAAAGCTATGATGTACTGAGAAAATTAAGGAACTTGTTCATGGTCTTTCAACTGGTAAGTACTTTTATAAACTATGTTTCATCTACCCCCAAATTTAGCACTTTCCACTGTCCCATGCTGCTTTTTAGATTTTTAAGCACTGTTGTATTACATAAATTGGTCTTGTTTTGAAGACCATTCTCAGCTTGTTGCATTCCCTTGCAAGTTTTATGCTTATCATTTTATAAGCAGCAGATTTTCACATTTAATTTTATGTCTGTTGTTGTGGGTCACGATAAGCTTTGCAAACTCAGCAGGCATTTTTCTTGTGATTTCTGTCAGCAGCCCCCAAATGAAAAGAATATTTGTAACAATCAGAAAAAAAAATGCCCAGAAGCAAAAGAATCTGTATGTGATAAACATTATAGTTGCTGTAATGTTCAGATGCAATATTTGAGAATAATCAGCATTATATTGCCAGTCTGCATAATGAGTAGGGCTGTTCCATCCAATTTGATCAACTTTCTATTAAAACAAAGCAAAACAACATCAACAAAAGTCTTGGTTTGAGTCACTAAATCATGCCCATGAAGGGAAAATGCCGTTTAGCTGATGATGTTAGTAAAAATCTTTTTATGATGTAGTCTATAAAAATTGTGTGTTTGACTATTTACTGTTAACCACACTACTCTAGATTTCTATTTTTTTTTCAAAATTATGTAGAATTTAGGAATGGAAAAATCCTGTCATTATTTGAATCTTCCTCACAAATAAAACAGATTCTATCATTCTCTAGGGGTTTCTTTCCAATCTAACAAAGGCTCTCAGTTTTTTGTTTGTTTGTTTGTTTTTGCTTTACGTTGCTTAACTCCTTTATGACTTTAACACCATCTTATTTTCCAAGGTCTCTCTCTCTGTCTCTCTCTCTCTGTCTCTCTCTGTCTTATTAGATCTATTATAACATAAATGTCTTGGGTCTTGACTTTTTTCTTAGATGCCATGGGTGCTGATGCTTGCATCCTTCTATATGTATCCTTATTGAAATGCTAGTTACACTCCTATTTTATTGCATTATGGCCATATCTATCCTTTCTCTTTCATTATTATATTCAAGGGAAAACATCTGCTCTTGCAATATTTGTCCTTTCATTCCATTGTGCTCCCATTACCTTTGATGGTATCATAGGGAAATATACCAAAACTGTGTTCTATAATTTAGTACCTTGAGGTCATATAGATTTGCTGTATCCAAATATCCTTTTCTTTCACATACGTTGGATTTAGCCTGTGAAATTGCCAATTTACTCCACTAGAAAGTTTCTTATCTCTAAGCAAGTGCCTTTAGCTGCTTTCTATTCATAATAGCATAATACATAATAGTGTAGAAAACAGCAGGCAAGTCATTTGAAAAGAAAAATGTAGTTTTAAACATATCAAATTGTAGCTCACTTTTAGCTTTTCATTTTACATTTACACCTGCCAGAAATATGATTATGAATTACAGTTGTAATGGGGATTGATAGTTTATCATACTAGCCAAGTAAATTGAGGAACACCTGTGATTCACAATTTTTAATTCATTATACTCAAAACAGCTAAAAAGTGATGAAAGGAAATTGTTGTACTTTTAGCATTATGCCCCATCATCATGGTGAGTCTATAAATGTCACTAGTCAAAATAAAACAAGAATATGTATTTATTGTGAATTAAATAAAAAAGTTCAAAGTATATCACATAATTTAAATATCTTCCAAAGTCAATAACCACCTTAGAACAACAGTGTCACATTCCATATTTTACTTATATTCTAATGTGTGTATTTGAGAGAAAGCAAATCTTTCTTATGACATTCAGTTCTAAAAATGTCAAAACCTTGCTATGAATTTAAAAAAATGTATATATCAAATCATATTATTAGAATGACTCTAATTGTCCAAATTTTAAAGTCAAAGAAACCACAGTGTGGGTGAGAGATTTTAATAAGATCTAGTTCAAAGAGTCTTCAAAGATTAACCAATTTAATTTACAATTATAATTGGTAAACAGTTCCACTCTACTAAACTTCAAATTAAATCAAAGTTGACTTATTTTGCTATGGTTCACTCATCTTTATGAAGATAAATCTGTGAGTGTGTCTTCCTGGCGAAATATCTTGACAAGAAGCGGTCTGGGAACTGTTTCAAACCCACCACATGCCTCGTGTGCTAAACACTGGCAGCTGGAAAACAGGTGTTGGTTCATCTTTTTTTTTCTTTAGCAGTACCAAAGGTCCACATTAACTTTAGGCAGCCAAAATCAGTAAATGCTCATGTGCACTTTGGCATGAATGCAAATTATTTGCTTTAAAAAAAAAAACACATGCAATTCGTTGAAGAAATGTTGCTCACATTCCCTTTAGGACTTCCAAAGTGCTTGAGATTCATTGTGTCTTTTAGATTTAACTTGTTCTACAGAATTGATGCTTTGGTTCTTATAGCCCCTGAAATTCAGGCAAATGACAAGAAAGTTGCCCCTTTTTATATTATCACCTGAATTCACCCAAATATGAAAACACAACTTTTTCTTCTTTTAGATTAAAGTTATATATTCTTTTAGCAATCTATTTGCTTTAATCAACATTGGTAGTTCCCTGAGAGGAATTTCTTTCCTTAGGATCATAAAATTTAGAAGTAGAAGGATCTTAGTCCAAGCCACTCATTTTCACAGTTGACAAAACTGAAGGCTAGAGAGATAAACGGACTTGCCCAAGGTAACTTGTCTAGGACTCTTAAATATTTAAGCCTTTGTCCTGCTTGTTTCTTTTGATTTCTTTCTCTAACTTTCCCACATCTTTCTTTCCCTTATTTCCCTTCCTCCCTCCCCCTCATCCTTTCCCTCTCTATACTTCCTTCCCCCTGTCTCCTTCTTTTCCTCCCTCTGTTTTGCTTCCTGTTTTTCTGTTTGTGTGTCTCTCTTTGTCTCTCTGTTTCTGTCTCTTTATCTCTGTCTCTGTCTCTCTCACCAGGATATTCTCCATATTCTTGTGCACAAAAATGTTAAGCATTATCTTTTTTCTTCAAGAAAAAGTAGAATTGCCCTATCTCTCAGAGGATTTCCTTAAAAACTAGCACTCAGATCTTTTCCTGCAGTGTCAGGTCAAATCACAGATCTTGCATAATGATCAAATTAATCTTATAAAGAACAGCCAATGTGATGATATCCATTGTGTACCAAGTCCTAATGCCTTACCATGGCACCCTTCATAAGACATATCATTTTTAGTAGCTGTTTATTAAAGGTATAAAGAAATTTATTTTTGAAGATACTTCTGATTCTATTTTGTTGTTGTATATTGTGTTTGTAGTTTTAACCATAATATATGCATACTATTTATTAAACAAATAACTAAACAAACTACTTGAACAACAAGTAAAATCTATCAAACAGTACTGACAATTCTACCCATCTCACCAAAAACAAGGGTGCTTCAGAGGGGAATATTCAACAATTGCTTATTTAGCAAATTCTTATAATTCAGTACAACATTTTATATGAAACTCCATTAAACATTTTTATGACACTTTTGCACATATAGCTGCAACATTTGGCTCAGGAAGTAAAAAATGTCTCTGACTCAATTTAGTTGGCACTAGTTAGTCTGATTAGGTGTTAGGGCCTCAATAGGCCTTTTCAAATATCAGAAAGTGGCAGGCAGAAAAGGTCACCTGGGTCAAAACAAAGTTGAAGCAGACAAGGAGACATCAGTCTCAACTGTCAATTTAGGCCTCAGCTACAGTGACCTTTCTTGGAAAGATGTAGCTAATCTGTCAAATTTTATGCTTCTTCTGGATGTGACAACACTAATTTTCATAGCCGTCACTCCCAGGATATATGTAAGGATTTCATACTAGAGGTTATCTCTGATGATCATGGGTTGAAGGAAGGATATCGCAGTATTACTTTTTTTTCAATTATTATCCAAATGATATTATCCAAATGCTGTTGAGCTCTGAATTATTTTCTTTCTCATCTGGATGTATAAAACTATTTATTCTCTGTGTGTGGACCATATAGCACCAGCAAATATATGTTTGTATTATTTCTTTGCAAATAACCTAACAAACACAGGGACTACTTCAAAGAAAATATATAAATATTAATGAATATTTAAAGGGTTAATTTTGGAAAGGAAACCTAGCAAATTTTAATGGTTATAATAATCAGTCAATAAGTCTGTTCTAGGAACACCATTTTAATGAAACACTCTCTTATAAAACCCTTACTGGAATACATGTATCATAGTTACTAAAACTCTGAGACTCACATAAAAATGTCATCATGACCTGAGTAACCATTTCTATTTTGTCTTCTTTGAGCCTTCTTCTTAAGTAATTAGTGGCTCAAGTTCTTTATAATTTAGAGATGAGAGTTTGGGACAATATGTAGCAAATCAAAGAGGGAAACATAAAATTCAGTCCCATCCAAACCAATTTATTTTTCAAGTACTTGTACAACTTTTATCCAGGCAGATGTCAGCCTCTCAAAATTAGAGTTCATATTTATGTTGTAATAATTGTAATTGTCCTGACATTTCTTCTGTCCTTTATTTTTGCTAACGAATAGAAGGGATAGGGCTGAGAAGGCAACAGGAAGTAAGGAAAAAAGATAGATAGATATATAGATAGATAGATAGATAGATAGATGGATGGATAGGTAGATAAATAAATAGATAGAGGTGTGTATATATCTACATGTATATCTCTATGTATGTATCTATCCTTATCTATGTCGCTATTTATATATATTTATCTCTCTTTCTTTCTCTATATAAGTGTGTGTGTGTGTGTGTGTGTGTGTGTGTATCTGTGGGGAAGGGACACTGAATGTCATAGAGTAAATAATCCAGAAAATTGTATTTATGTTGGTATTCCATTCTGTCCATTCAATATACTTTTCAATATGTTTTATGATGGGCTAACCTAGACCAGATATGGTCAGGCATCCTAACCAGTCAACAGACACCTGAAACTTGGGAAAGCACATTCACTAATTCCAGTCCATAATATTTGCTGATTCTATCCCAATGCTCTATCCATCCTCTGTTCTGTGAGTCCCAAGACTAGTATTCCTTTAGAGCAAGGTTTTTAACATTTGTTTTTATGTGGACTCTCCTATGTCCCTGTTGTTAAGTTAAAGCCTAAGGACTTTTCAGGATGTTTCTAAATACATAAAATATGTAGGATTACAAAGTAAATTAATTATGTTGACATCAAGGAATCAAATATATATATATATATATAAAATGTTCACAGTAACCACTACTCTGGAATCTCTCTTTATCTAATAAACTCTACATTAAGTGTATAAATCTTTTTTCTACCAAAACAGAGCAGTAGGGGGTAACTAAAGGCACCAAACCTGTACATTTCCTATAACTCCTCAGTCCCAATGAATCCTCTTTCTGGTGATACATCCATAAGCTAGGAGAGTGTCAAGGTGATGATAGAAAATGTTTTCTTGGAAGATGTTTTTGCCTTTATTATGAATTGTGCTCATTCTTAGATACTGTTTATTTGCTTATTGGTTCTATGATAAAAGGAAAAATCAACTGTATGCAGAATTTCAGCATGCATGTTTACTTCTGAAGAAAGCCACTACCATCAAACCAAGGACTGTGACTGAAATTCCCTTATCTAAAAATAAAAATAAAATAAAAATCTTCTGACATTCCACCTCTTTCTCTGCCTTGCAAACCCAAACACTGTTCTTTGTCTAAACAGTGACTTTCATTCCTCAACATCTTCGTTTCCCTAATTCATTAACCCTGTACTGGCTACACTCTGCACCCTTCCCCTTCTTGACTCTTTAGTAAACCAACTCAACATGAGACTATTGAGTGCATATAAAAGGCTGTGAATACTCTTCTCTTTTCTCTTATACTTTTCCACTTGGTAATCTAATCATCTTCCAAGGATTGAATGACCTCAAGACTGATGATTCTCCCGTATACTTATCTATCTGCCTCTAACCTCTCTTCTGAGTTCCAGTCTCACATCCACAACTACCTATGGGACATTTATAAATGGATGCTCCACAGTCATCTCAAACTCGATATTTCCAAAACTTAACTCATTATGTTTCTCCTCAAATTATCCTTTCTTCCTAACTATCCTATTACTGTCTAGGGTAACACCATCTTCCCAGTGGCCCAGGTTCACAACCTATGTGTCTTCTTCAACTCCTCCTTCTATTCTGATGTTAAGGTCCATTGATTTTAATTTCATGACATCTTTTGCATATGCTCTCTTCTTTCTTCTGACGTTGCCACCACCTTCATGCAGCCCCTCACCAACTTATGTCTGGAGGATTACAATAGCCTATTGGTTTCCTCCTTTCTTTTCTTTTTTCTTTTCTTTTCTTTTCTTTTCTTTTCTTTTCTTTTGTGAGAGACAAGGTTTATTAAAACAATGGTTGGGGTTGGTAAGCTTCCTAGCGAGTCTGTGCTATTGGCTAGATTGTAACGATCTGATCATTTGTGATGCTTATATTGATAATCAGACCATACTCTTTATACTCTTAAGGAATCTGAGCAATTTAAATGGGACAAATGGAGGTAACAGTGAAGGACCCAGAAAGGCTGGGTTTCCCTGGCAAATACCAGGGACCTGGGCCACTTGGAAGGGGTGTAGAAGGGATCAAAGCTGGGCAGTGGCCGGGGTGATCCAGAGGTAACAGAAAATGAAGGGCTGGGCTAGGTTAGAGGTAACAGAGAATTGGAGATTAAGGCAGGGTCAGAGCAACAATGTAAAGACAATTAAAAGGATTATACTGAGATCAGCCTCAAGTGAATGCCAGGGCCATGTGAGAGAGTTCAAGGGAAGTTGGTGGCAGGGAGGGTTTCCAGGGCCTATACCCTGTCATTTCCTCCTCAAACAAATAGGACTCAAATCCTTTTGGGTTAAGGGCAAAGGTCTTGGCTTCCTGCTGTTGAGGGACATAGAGCTGTCCCTACCTCAAAGGAGTCCTAAAGAGCAGGTTGACTGGAACCAAGTACAGACTGCATGATGATGGGAGGACATAGGCTGTTTCCCACTGTTTGCTGCCAACTGTAGGTGAATGGCCTGTAGTTTGGAAGACACAAATCTGACAAGCAAGTCCAAGTTCAGAGACTGACTTGCTTTTTACCTCATACTGCCTTGATGAGATCATTTTCCCCTCTCCCCACAGTTGCTCAGGGTGGTTGTGGTGGTGAGCAGGATGTGTTGAACTTGGGTGATACTTCTAGACTTTCTGGGTTGCCCCAGGGCCCAAGGCCATTGTCAGAGGGGTCACACTGTAGCTGCTGCCTTTCCTTCCTCCTTCCTTTCACTAGGTGGGGGAAGGCAAATTGAAAGGTTGGGAGAAAGAGTGAAACTCTTTTCTCCTAGCCTGATCTTCCAGTCTTGGCTGGACAAGAGCTTTAGATTGGGCAGTTTCCCGGTCTCAGGGAACTATATGTTGAGGTCTAGGGGTGCTGGGAACCCCAAAATTCAAGGGCAGAAGGCATGGGTCCTCTGTCGAATGAACTCGACTCAAACCTCTCAGTCAGACACAAGGTTTATTAAAACACCGATTGAGGTGGGCAAGATTTTAAGAATCCACCAGTTTCCTCCTTTTCTCAAAAATCTCCCCACTTCAATCTATCCCACTCAGTTGCCAATTATCTTCCTAAAACACAAGTCTGAACACCTACTCAATAAATCCTAGTGACTTCCTATCACCTCCAGAATCAAATATAACATCCTTGGGCATTCAAAGTCATTTGTAACTTGCCCCACCCTAATTTTGAAGTTTTATTATGCCATACACTCCCCCTCATATACTTATTAACCAAGTTACACTGGCCTCCCTAGACACTGCAATAAAAATTTACTAAGCACAGACATTTCCATTGATAGTTGCATGTGCCTAGAATTATCTCTCTTATCATTTCCATCTCTTGACTTTCTTGTATGGGATTCAGTCCCATGCAGAATTTTACCTTCTGCAGGGAATCTTCCCTGATCTGCTTTACTTCTTTTAACATTTACTTTTTTAAAGCATAAAGGCTTTTAAATTCATTTTTCCATTCCAAATACTCTTCTTCCTCCTCTTCTCCCACTGAATGAGAAGGCAGAGAAAAAAATGATTACAATTTCCTTATTAGTAATACCCCCCACAAAAAAAAAGAAAGAAAGAAAGAAAGAGAAAAATGTGTGTTTCAATATTCACTCTTAGTCTACCAGTTCTTTATCTGGAGGTGGAAAGCTTGTTTCATCTAATTCCTTTGAAATTGTGGTGAGTTATTATATTTATCAGAGTTACTACATCTTTCACATTTAATTTTTTTATAATATTGCTATTATTGTGTAGATTATTTTCCTGATTCTACTCATTTGATTTTGTACCAGTTCATATAAGTCTTTTCAATTTTTTTTCCTGAAAACATACCCTCTCATCATTTCTTACAGCAAAATAATATTCCATCAAATTTATATACTCTAACTTTCCAGCCATTCACATTTGATGGGCATCCCATCATCATCTACTGCTAAGCAATTAAGCTAGAATTTTTGAGCTTATCCAACACTAGATTACTGTATTCATTTGCTTCTGTATTTTGTGTACCTAACCTGTTCCATTGGTCAGTTTCTCTATTTCTTAACCAGTTGCAGATTGTTTTGGTAATTACAATTTTGTATATCTTTGATATTTGGTACTGCTAGTATTGGTACCTCTTCCTTCTCCATTTTTTTTCATTACTTTCTTTGATAATTCTTGTTCTTTTGTTCCTTCAGATGAATATTAATATATTTTCTAGATCTATCACATACATTTTGATAGTCTGATTAGTATGATACTGAATAGACAAATTAATTTAAGTAGTATTATGATTTTTATTAGCTTAACCTACCCAGTAGTAATTAATATTTCTCTAAATATGTACATTTGTCTTTATTTGTATAAAAAGTGTTTTGTAATTGTGTTCACATAGTATCATTATGTATATTGTGGCAGATAGACTTTCATGTATTTTATACTGCCTGCAGTTATTTTAAGTGAAGTTTCTCATTCTGTCTCTTCCTGCTGCAGGGTTGTCACCTTGATTAGGAAAATATTCACAAAATTAAATATAGAAGAAGAAAGTTAGACATTTCCCTCTTTTCAATAGGGGTTTGAGCTGTTTGAACTTGACAAAACATTAAAAGTGGCCAAAGCAAAGGAATTGAGGAGTCAGAGAAATAACCAACTCTTCTCTGAAAACTTACAAAATAGAACAGTCTCTAACAAATAACATCTCCATGTAATCATGGTACATTTTTGAGTCTTTTTTTTTCATAAATTTCAAGTAGTCCAGTGATTCTTAAATTATCTCTTCTATTTTCTAACTCAGTTATTCTTCCTATGAGATATTTCATATTTTCTTTTATTTTCATTCTATTGACTTTGTTTTGTTATTTCTTGATGTCTTTATTACAATCATTGGCTTCCAGTTGGCCAATTTGTAATTTTAAAGGAATTGTTTTATTCACTAATATTTTGTACCTATTTTACATTTTGGCTAATTCTAGTTTTCATAGGAATTATTTCCTTCAGTAATGTTTTGCACCTCTTTTTCAAAATTGTTGATTTTATTTTCTTAATTTTCTTGTACAGCATTCATTTATTTCCCATTTTTCCTCTACCATTTTTATTTGGTTAAAATATAATACCCTTTATTGCAATTTGTAAATTCCTGACCCAAGTTTGGGACTCTTGGACTATGTGTGGTTGAGTTTCAATAGATAGCTGTTGAACTTAATTACCCACTGGGTAAGTTATCCCACTGGGAAGTTCTATAGGTTTAGAACAACTGAACTGCTTGACTTTTCTGTGGCTTTGTTTTTATTTTATTTTTTTAATTTTTTTTTTTACTCTTACTTCATGGCAGGCTTATGCATGGGGCTAAAGGTTAGAACTGAATTCCCCCTTGCTCTTGGGGTCAGAGCTACACAACTAGGTTTTTGGAATTTGATTCTTGCTTTGTATAATGCTTGAGCCTCTCATCCTCCCAATCACTCCTCTATGCTCTGGAGCTGTGACTCAGAACTGGAAAATGGGTAACAGAATCGGTAGCAGACACCTGTTCCTATTCCCAATGATGGTTCAGAGGTCTCCTAGGACCTCTTTCTGCTCTTTGTTTCCAACCCTGATACTCACCCTCAGTCCCTTACTTTCCTAAGGCTACAGCCTCTGCTACCACTTCTGCTCAACTACATCCTAGCTAGCCAGCTCCCATCCCAGTATCTATAGACCTCTCTATCTTTCTGAACTTTGCTAGGCTAGGAAAAAATATCCACTGTGATTGTTTATTGTTTTTCTCAATCAGAATTCAATCTGTCACATTTTTAAGTTTCTTATGGAGGAAGTGTGTTGGAATAATTGGGTATTGCTTTGCCATCTTAACTCCATCTCTGTCTGATCCCTCTTAATGCCGATGTCTTCCATCTCTTGATTATTTCCAATTTATTGTGTATATATCTTTTTTTTTACATAGTTATTTGCACATTGTCTCTCCCTGTAGGTTTTGAGATCCTTGCAAACTGGAACTGTCTTTTGCATATTTTCTTTGGTATTTTCAGTGTTTAGCACACTGCACAAAGTAGGCATAACAAATATTTGCTGATTGACTGTGATTAGCACTCAATGAAACATAGATAGTTAAATGAGATTCAGAGTTCACCAGGGATATGAACCTAGAGCTAAATTTGGAAGGGCAAATTCAAAAATCCATGTACTTCTTACTCCATAGAATCAGACAAAGTTGGGGGATTGAAGATCAATAACCAGCTGGAATCCACTGAGAGTATGAACACAACTGAACAAAAAAAAAAAAACTGAACAACAAAAAACAGCACTTCTGTCCTGCAGTGCATACACTAACCTCCATGGATAAGCATGGTGCATTCCCCAGTGAAAGCCTTTCAGTGTTCCCCATGGTTAAATTATGAAGCTGGAAAACTCCCTTAGAGAATCCTATGTTAAAATTTTGTCATGCCCAGCTGCAAAACCATATGGCCTGAATTTAAAACTGTCATAAACTACTTCTATTCCATTCTGTTTTTGAGTAATCTCAGGTTATTTCACAAGCACATACTAGTTTTCTTGGCTTTCCCTTCAATTAAAATGCTCTGTCTGATAGGTTGGCAACATTAGATACAAATTGTTCAGGCTACTACAGAATAATTAAATTATCATAGTAATTTTCTCAATTTGATCTTTCCCAAGCTGTCATTATCCTTTAGAGGAGTCTGTAGAGGAACCTGCCCGCTCCTAGGACAGTACAGAATTGTCTAAGTCAGTCAACCTCAGTTTGTGGGGCCTTTAACCCAGTGGTTCTATGGTATTATTTGTTATTCTTCTGGTGGGTCTATGTTCAAGCTGGGGGTTCTTTTAGTTATATGCCCTAGAGGAATTTGTGAAAAGTTAACTTACTGTTCATATACAAAAAAAAAAAAAAGTATTGAACTTAGGAGATTCTCTTTTATAAAGATGATTCTACCCCTCTCCCCCCAAAAAGTTAATATGATTTTGCACATTATTGTCACACAGTTTTGTTGTTCATTTTTACCTATAGGGTAAGCATCATGGCTAACTTGTGGGGTTGGGGAGAAAAAAAACAACTTTGCTTCTGACCATCCATTTCCTCAATCTTCACCCCCCTTCTATCAGCCCCCACCTCTTTTTGTAACCCATCTATTCCTACTTCCCTACAGGGCAAGATAGATTTCTATACCCAACTGAGTGTATAGGTTATTCCCTCTTTGAGCCAAATCTGATGACAGTAAGATTCAAGCAATGTTCACCCTACCTTCCTTCCCCTCAATGTAATAGGGATTTTTGTCCCTCTTCATGTGATACAATTTACCACATTCTGCCTCCCTCTTTCCTCCTCTTCCACTGCAATCCTCTTTCTTACCCATTTTTTTCATATCATCCCATCAAAGTCAATTTATATTTTTACCGTCTAGCTACATATACTCTTGTCCAAATACTCTAATGGAGACACAAAATGTTAAGAGTTACAGATATTACCTTCTCAAGTAGGGATGCAAACAGATAGGGATGCAAATAGTAGGGATGCAATAACCTTTTAGAATAAGTTGTTTTCTTCTTTCCTGTTTACCTTTTTATGGTTTTATAGAGTCTTGCATTTGAATGCCAAATTTTCTATTCAGATCTAGTCTTTTCATCAGGAATGCTTGAAAGTCCTCTGTTTCATTGAATATAGCCAAAATGTAAAATAGGTACAAAATATTAGTGAATAAAAATAGATCTATGATTTCATTGGCATAGAGATCTCTCACTGAATTTCCTCTACAAATTCATTTCAGTACCACTCTCTAATAGTATTGTATTAAAAAGTTGACAGGAACACTGAGAATTTAATTTTCATAGCATAACAAAGGCAATGTATGTCCAAAGCAAAACTTGAACTCAAGTTTTTCATACCAAATCTTTATCTACTTGCATACTCATTCCCTGGGGATAATAGCCATTAACAAATATTTAACTTAGCTACTGCTATAAAGTATGCATTGTCACATTACTGTTGACTTTGGGCTACATAACTGATAGTAAATGTTCTACAACTGACCCTGGTCTCACTAATGTCAATTCTCTATTGGCACAATTACTGACATTGAAACCTTATTTTTCCTTCTATAACTTAAACCCATTGGTTCTCCTCTGCCCTCTGAAATCATTAGAATAAGTATGATCCCTCTTTCAATTCAGTGGAATGCATCATTAAAAGATTACTCTCACACCACAATAATACCTTACTTAATGGCATTTCTACTTTCTCCCATTTCAAAAGAAAATGATTTCACATAAAATCCCTATCATAGGAAAATTAAAGAGCAAATTAAATTAACTATATTCATATAAAATATATTAGATTGTCTGCTTAATGACTGTGCTGCCATGCTATATTAATATGTAAGAATGATCAATACAATATGAAAGTATAAATTTTGGCTTTAGATCATTTTGTTGTCTATCTTTCACTTTTAGTATTATTTTAAGAGCTAAGCACCTATTAATTTCAGAAGAGAATAGAATATATGAATAAAATATTCAGCAAATATGCTAACTGAAACTCATCAGATGAAAATAGGAAAAAACAAAATAATATTTTGCCTTATTCAGTACAAAATTGTAGTTTCTAAGTATTTAGGGTGAATAATATATAAATATGTAATAATTGTCCATGTTGATTTAAAAGTACAGTGAAAGTCATATATTAGTACTATATGTGACTAAATGTTATCTCAAAAGAAAAATAAAAGTAGTCTAATGATCTGGTTATGAAATTTCTCTCCACTGCACTAATAGCTACTGTAAGACAGATGATTTAGCTGAAATGTATATTATCTATACAGGATTTCTTTCATTTTTATTGAATTTGCAGGTATCATATGACTTCTTGGTCAAACTCTTGACTGGTATTATAGTTGTTGTTTGCTTCTGAGATTAAACAGAGTTGGCAGTGATTTTGTTTTGTTTTATTTTCATGTTTTAAGTGTAGCTTTAGGTAAAGAGTTGTTGGCAGAAATAGTCAAAATAGAAGGAATGGTGACTTGCCTGAGGACCTACTCCTCAGGAGTTAAAAATCTGGGCTTTGAGACAAAGTCCCCTGACTGCCAAACTATGCTATTGGATTATTCCATAATCACAAAATTTAAGAAATGGAGGGGACCAGGGTGGTCATATAATTTAATTCATACCTAGAAAACTAGCCATACTACAACCTATATCTCCTATGATATTCTTCAATATGAATATATTAGTTGAATAACTAATAACTAATAAAGAAAGAATTTTCTTTCAGGGAGGCAATTATTCATCATGTGACCTCAAATGAGTGACAGTGTGCTTAAGAATTCATGCCATGACCATCATTATAGTTCAAAACTTAATTTTAATTTAGGATGGCATCATTCTAAAGTTTTCACTGCTACTATGTTTCTGGAGCTCTTGGTTTATCTAAAAGTTCCTCTTAGAAACACACATAGCCATTCTGAACTTCTAAGTAGTCCCCATTTCCATTTTTAGGTAGATTGATTTTAATGACTAATTGTCATTTCCCCCCACAGCACTCAAGTGATTTTCCTCTTCCATTTGTACATCAGCATCTCCTATAGGTCTAGATAAGAGTCTTAGATGAGCTTCCTGTTTCACTCCACAAACATCCTACACTTCCCACATATTGACTCTGTCCTGAAAAGTATATTTTAGGGCACTTAAGTAACCTGGGGTTGCATCTTATGCCATTCAGGGTAGAGGAGGAAAGACCAAGTGAAATCAAGTGTTGACAAGTGAGAAGGGAATGTAAATTTATTTTTCCTGGTATATTTGTTTACTATTGGTTGTTAAAATTGATTTTTCTTGTTAATCTGTGTCTTGGAGACTCAGAGCTTCCCCCCACCCCCCACCAGTCTTCTGACCAATGTTCTTCAGAAGGACATCTCTGATAATGAGATTGCATTGAATCTTCTTATCTTGGTCAAACTCCAACCCAGACCTGAATTGATTTTTATCTTACTCAGGTTTGAGTGGAGACAGACTTCCAAGATTGGGGGTAGTATTTCTTTTGATAGTGGGCAATATAATGGCCTCTGCGGACTGAATGATCTAAGAAACTTATCCACCTCTTAGTATGTCGACCAGTCATAGTTGATTGGCAGCCCCTTGGGAATAGCTACTCTTCAAAGGGCATATAAGGCTATACTCCAAAATCCCAAAGTGGGCAAGTTCTGAACTTGGCCCCTTAAAGAGGTTCAGTTTTGCACTGAACTCCCATGCAATTCATGTTAAGCCAGCTTGAAAGAAATTAAACCATGGACAGACAGAACCCAATTTTGTTTGTCTCCTTCTTACAGCAGATTCTGTTTCAAATTGAGGTTCATGGGGTTTATGGGGCTTGGGGTTCACATGGGTTATTTTCTTTTATTTCTTTTTTACCTTTGTTCCTAAAAAATTTCAAAGGGAGAAATAAAGGTTCTGAAATGCAGAGCCATGACACTAGCATACTCTTGTGGGGAAAAAAAAGTATCTATTATGAATTTGAGGGGAACCCATATAGGCAATTTCACAAAGGACTCTGGTTCACCAAACTTTTTTCTCTGGACCTGGAAGTTCCTGATACAGCACATTGTGCAGCTGTGAGATCTGAACAACAAGGCTGTTCCCACTAGACCACTTGGCTTGCAAAAAATAGGGACTAATAAATCCAGCATATAGTCAAGTCATGACAGTTTTGGAATGAGGCAGAATTCTCAATAGTAGACAGAGCATTCTGATTATGCCTACATTAAATGCATAGGAGAAAATTAAAGTTATTTTTAAATTCTGTTTCTTCACTTCTTAAATTAACTCAGGGGAAAAATCACATAATTAGGTAAATTAGGAGAGAGTGGTTTCTATTATTTAGGCAAAGTTTTTTTTCTTTTCTATTTTTTTAGTGAGCTTTTTCTACACTTGTATAAAATATAATAGAAAAGACCAAAAAAAATTAGAGAGGGGGAAATATTTTCTTCAGAAAGCTTTTATCAGCAAATTAAACATTTTTCCTAACCTTCCTTCCTCCAAAAAAAATAATCTGAGAAGCCACCTCAAACTTTAATTCGCCAAAATATAATAGGAAATAAAATTGTTCAGTGAAGAGCTAGACATCAAAAGATGAGTTAAGGAAATATAAGTCAGTCAACAAGGCCTCACTTGGAAATCAATGAAAAAAATAATTTTGTTTTTAATCAACAACAACAAAAAATTAAATGGCTGTAAAAGCTCTAAAGTTTCACTAACTGGTAGGAAATTATGGATTATGAGGAGGGAGAGTAACCTTTTCTCCATTATTTGTATATCTTGAGAAAATTATTCATATTTGCAAATGAGATCACCAACTAGTAGCTGTGGTTAATAAATTGTGAAGTATCATTTCTTCTATTCTTTTTTATCAAATTGCAAAAAGGTAATTAGTTCTCCTGTAAAACTCTTTAACCTTTCTCTAAACAACAGAAAATATAGCCTTTTCTTTGCTTCAATAGTTTGTGTTTCCCCCTTGGCATTTAAATAATTAAGCTTTAAGCAGTCAGGTGATCAACTTTCTTCCCTACCTTGCTCTCTCCCTAGAAAATGAAAATTTCATGTTCCTTTATTGTCTTTTGAAATAGAATGTTATTTGAATTATTCTCTGCATATTTTTAGTGACTGCAGGCAAGTAGATGAGGTATTCACAAAAATTGAATTTAATGAAATTTTCAGTCTGAACTCTGATTTGAACTCTCTGACATCATTTAATCTTGTTCTTTAAATCTTCTTAAATTGGATCTAATTTGCAGAACTTTCCATTTTACTTCCAATGTCAGTGACAGATTATCAAAGTATTTCGTATCTTTATTTTTAACCTTCACAGAAACACAAATAATATCAGGATAAATTAGAGAATTAACTTTCCCCTAATCATTTCCCACTTTCAATGTGAGGGTTCGTTCTAATTATGCCAAGATGTCAAACAAACCCTCAAATCTGGACATTCATATTAGGTTTTTCAAATACAAATTTAAGCAAAACCTACAAGAAAGAGTTAAAATGAATTTTCTTAGGAAGGAAAATCCTCTTCACCACTATTAAAAAAGCAATGAAGCATAGTAAAAAGAGATTTGGTCTACAACCAGTAAAATTTGTGATCAAATCTTCATTCTCTAACATCTAGGACATGGAAAGATTATGACTGCCATTGGCTATATCTCATTTCAGTCAAGTGACAGCAAGCATACCTTTTAAGTATTTTGGAAAAGTCAAATTTTACAAACAGAAATCTCTTTCCTCTGTAAGTGTGGGTTATCTAATTCAAACATTAGTCCTTTCCTTCATTTCTTCATCTTCACCACTGAACTGCCTACCCCTTGGCCATATCAACGCTCATTTTCACCTCTGTTAGAGGGCTAGCAAGAGAAGGTGAGATGCAAATCCATCAACTTTATGACTTATTAGCAGTTTGTAGAGGGGAAAATAGTGTAGGAAGGGATTGAAATCATTGGTTAATTTAAGCCTAGGGATTAGTAGCAGTTTTTACAAGCTCCCATATGCTTGACTAATCAAAAATTATTATGATTTTTAAACTTTTCATCATTTTCAAAACTATTCATCTGTCAAATAACTAGATTATATGAAATCTAAAATTAAATGGAGATAATATAGAAAATTATATGCAGATAATATGAAAATGAATCTAAGAATAGTCAATGATGCTTAAAGACTCAAAGCAGAAGAATACTGCTTAAGGTCAACTGATATTTAAAACTTCCCAAGGAAATAGAAAAAAGTAAATGTGTGTGCATAAGCCTCAGTGACTCCATCACATCCCAGAAACAGATTTTGTACAGAAGCAGCAGATGAGCTCGGCATTAGCATATTCACCATTGTGGGAGAAGGTGTGATTCTGGGATTAGCTTTCGTATGTTGGGAAGGAAAGGAGGGGAAGGTGGAGTATATATGAAATTTCAAGGAAGCATTTTAAATCTAATAAATGTTTATAAAGGAAGGAAAGATTGATTTACTTATTATTTCCTTAAATTTTTACCTCTCTTTATCTAATCTTAAGCACTTAATGTGTTTTTCTAAAGCAAACTATAAAACCAATGAATTAAGTTTTCTCCACTATTAAATTTTAATGATGAACCTTGATGCTTCAACAAACATGCAGATGACATAAATTAATATGTATTAAGACATTATTTGTCTAACCTCAAATCTTTTTTTTTCAAATTTCATACCATTGAGGGAAAATAAAAAAAAATAAGGTTGGCTCTTTTCAACATAAGATATTTTTGATTTATTATGGGATTTGGAAAGCAAAAATCAAATAGCTATTTTTGAAAGTCAAAGTAAGACAGAAGGTTCAAGTACACTTGAATATGTGAAAAATAGTGCCCTATACCAAGATAAGGTCAAAATGGGTACACAATTTAGGCATAGGGAATGATACCATAAGCAAATTAGGAGAGCAAGGAATAGTTTACCTGTTAGATCTATGAAGAAGTGAAGAATTTATAACCAAACAAGAGATAGCATTATGAAATGCAAAATGGATAAGTTTGATTATGTTAATTTAAAAAGATTTTCAACAAACAAAACCAATGCAACCAATATTAGGAAGAAAGTATAAAGTTATGAAGCATTTTTTTTTACAGCCAGTCTTTCTGATTAAGGACTTATTTCTGAAATATATAGAGAACTGAGTCAAATTTATAATAAAACAATTCATTCCACAATTAATAAATAGTCAAAGGATATGAACAGGCAGTTTTCAGAGGAAGAAATTAAAGCTACAATCATATAAAAGTGCTCTAAATCATTATTGATTAGAGAAATGAAAATTAAAACAACTTTGAGGTACCACTTTATACCCATCCAATTGCTAATATGACAGAAAAGGAAAATGATAAATATTGGGGATGATGTGAGAAAATTTGAACACTAATGTATCATTGGTGGAGTTGTGAACTGATCTAACCACTCTGGGGAGCAATCTGGAACCGTGCCTAAAGGGCTATAAAACTATACATATCCTTTGATCCAGCAATATCATTACTATGTCTGTATCCACAAGAGATCATAAAAGATAGAAAAGGACCCATATATAGAAAAAAATATTTGTAACAGCTCTCTTTGTAGTGGCCAAGAATTGGAAATTCAGAGGTTGTCCATTGTGAACTACTTTGAGCTACCCCCACCCATCACCTGAAAAAGTCCTAAAACCCAGATTAACCAATCATGAGAAAACATTTTTGGTCCACTCTGAGCTTAACCTACCATAATGCCTTACGTTCTTTGGCACAGCAGACATACTTTACTCTCTGAGTGAACCCAAATTGCCCATGTCAGCAGCTACAAAGCTGGACAAAGCTGATCAGGAGCATTCTTCTGTTTATGACTATCCAGGACAAGACACCTTGAACTGTACCTTTCAACCTTTCTTGGGGTGATTTGCATATCCACTTCTCCACCTGTTGTGTCACTGAAGAAAAGAGGAGAATCTGGGAACAGGCCCAAAAATTTGGGGATCATTTTGCTACTGATAAGTCCACAAAACACCCTCTTGAATTATTATTCTTAAAATAATAAGACATTTCTTATCTTGGTATTTTATGGACATGTCATGCTATGTTATGCTGTATATAGTCAGGTTAATGATAAAGAAGTGCACATCCTGGTTCTATAATTTGAATTGATATTTTGACATTTCTCTTATCTTATTGCATTTATTATCTATCCTTTTAAGAAGTTCTTTCCTTATTTGATGGTTAACAAATATGGAGACTTTAATTTTGGTTAACACAAGAATCCTGAGATGAGATTGCTCAAAATGTATAAAGGGTCTCATTCAGTTTTTTTACCTCTGAGTTAGGAATTATTTTCTGATTACATGAATGCATGAGTCTCTGGCTTAATGAGAATACATAAGAATGTTATAGCACATGTATAGCCTGATTCTATTTCTTTCTTGGTCAAATCTTTGGTAACATGAACCCCATTCTATTTGTTCTTGAACAAACCTTTGGTTAAGAGGAGGACCACATTCTGTTTGTTCTTAGGACAAACCTTCAGTTAAGGGGGGAAATGATTCTGTTTGGCTCTTTGGATCAAACCTTTAGTAGATGTTTGACACTATCAATTGGGGAATGTCTGAACAAGTTGTGCTGTATGAATGTGATGGGATACTATTGTGCTATAAGAAATGATGAGCAAGTGGATTTCAGAAAAAACCTGGACTTACATGAACTGATGCTGAATGGGCAAAACTGGAGAACATTGTACACAGCAACAGCATCATTGTGCAATGAATAACTATGATAGGCTTAGCTCTTCTCAGGATTACAATGATCCAAGATAATTCCAAAGGACTTGTGATGGAAAATGCTAACCACATCTAGAAAAAGAACTATGAAGTTTGAATAAAGATCAAAGCATACTATTTTCACTTATTTTTCTTGTGGTTTTCCCATTTTGTTCAGATTCTTCTTTCTAAGAGGCTCAAAAATTTCCTAAAGGATTTTAGTAACATGCCTAATGCAGAAATATGTTTAAAATGATTGTACATGTATAACCTATATCAGATTGCTTCCTGTCTTGGGGAGAGTGGTAGGGATAGAGGGAGGAAGGGAGAAAAATTTGAACTCAAAATTTTACAATAACAAATGTTGAAAATTACCTTTACATGTAATAGGGAAAAAATAAAATACTATTTAGGAAAAAAAAGAAAGAAAAATAGTTTTTGACCTCAGGAAGCATTGGGTAACATGGCAATAAGGAAAAGGGCCATACTTTCTTAAACTGTTAATCAATTTAGAAGACTGGTTGTCTAATAGGAATTTATTTGTTTGCTTCAAAATGTTCAAACTCAGTATTCCTGAAGTTGTGCTTATGATCTCAAAGGCTCAAAGGGACTGATGCTATTTAGTAATGCTTATAAGTATAAGAGGCTCAAAAATTTCCTAAAGGATTTTAGTAAGCACTCTTTTTCATCCAAAAATATGTTAACATTACAAATGTCTAAACTCTGTTCTTTCTTTATAAATAAATTTGATAAGAAATCCCTTTGATTATCATGAACTGGTAGAGGGAATAAAATGTTGAACTTAAATTTAGGAAGGGCTTAGCTCAAATCCTGGCCCAGACAATTTTTAGTTGTGTTAACCTGGGAAAGTATATCTGTGCCTCATTTGCCTTAACTCCTTCAAAGTACTGCCATCAGGATCAATTGAAACAATTTATGTAAAACATTTTGCAAACCTTGAAGCAGTATTTAAATGTTAGTTACTACAACAATTACCACTACTGCTACTATTTTGTCAGAATCAAGGTACTATTTTTAATGGATGAAAAAGTTCAAGGCAGCTATAGTTAGGGATTAGTCATTACTTTTTATATTACCTGTTTCAATATTTATATTTTCTTTCTTCTTTTTAGCCAAAGACAAGGTTTATTAAAAATCTGCCATATTAGCTAGACTCTTAAGGAGTCTGAATATCTGTGAGCTATTGGCTAGATTGTAAAAATCTGAGCAGTGGATAGATTATAAGAATCCAAACAGTGGCTACATTTTTGGAATCTGAGCATCTTAATGGAGACAAAATAGAACTTATATACAGAAAGACTTGGGAGGGATCTAGGAGTGGCCAAGTAGTCTATAAGGTAATATAACTACAGGGTTGGCCAGGGGAGAATAGAGCCTAGATAGGATTAAGGTTGGGAAGTGGCCTGGGGACATAGGGAGGTCTAGGCTAGGTTAAGGGTACAGAGAATTGGGAGATTGGGTGTAAACACAAAGAAAGGCCAGTTGGTGGGATTATAGCCTCAGGGGAATGCCAGAGATTAGGCCATGTGGGAAAATCCAAAGTTTTTCCTTTTTGGGATCTAGCTCCCATCCTCGTCATTCCCCTCTCAAACAAATGGGACCCAAATTCTTTTGGGATAAAGGGGCAAAGGTCTTGGCTTCTGAAACTGCTTCCTGCTGGCAAGGGACATAGAGCTGTTCTTGCCTCAGGGGGGTCCCAAAGAGGAGGTTGACTGGAACAGAGCACAGGCTACATCTAGGGAACAACAGGGGGACATTGGCTTGTACCCCTGTTTGCTACCAACTGTAGGCCTGTAGTCTGGAAGACATAAATCTGACAGAAAAGACCCCAGGGCCCAGATATAAAACAAGGACTAGATTTAGGGCCCAAATATGAGAGGATAAAGCATCCTTAGGTCTATTTGGGTTACAATAATTCAGTTTTCCAACCATGCAGTATCAAATCCATCTCATAGCTAGACTCAGGAATAGCCAGGTAGGTAACATTCCCTTTCAAAGAAACACAATGGGGAAACTGAGCCAGGAGGAGTCTATCTTATACTGAGGCTAAAATTGTCCTCTCAGCTTTGCTAGATGCTGACTTCCCACTGGTATCACATTCTTTCTGAATAGCTTGTAGCATTTCTCTCAGATGGTGGATTATTGATTATCAATGGATTATTATGATCTATCAGACAACTCAAAATAAATCCCACCAGCTTTTATCTCAAACAACAAGTTTCACTGATGACAACTTAGGAAAAAAACTTTTCCAGGATTTCCATCTCAAACTTAAATTTGTCCTGGTGTACGGGAGCAGAGCCAAGATGGTGTAGGGAAAGCAGTGACTGTCTTGAGCTCTCTCCCAAAGCCCTCCAAATATCTAAAAAATGACTCTAAACAAATTCTAAAGCAGCAGAACCCACAAAAAGACAGAGTGAAACAAATTTCCAGCCCAAGACAGCCTGGATGGTTGATAGGAAAGGTATATCATGCCAGGTGGAGAGAGGAGTGCAGTTCAGCATGAGCACGCAGGCCTCAGCGACTCTGGAGCCAAGCCTCAGAGGACTGAATCATGGGCAGCTGTGGTAGTTTCCAGACTTCTCAACCCCTGAATGCCAAACACAACCTAGAAGGTCAGTGGGAAAAGTCAGTGACTGCGGTGAGAGAGGAGCTAGGTCTCAGCCGCAAGTCTCAAGGGTGGTCTGGGGCCGTGGCTTTCTCCTGAGCTTCTGGCCCACAGACTGAGGGGGAATTGAGTGACTAATCAGAGGGGGATTGCAGGGACCTCTTTTCCAGTGCTGACGCAGGAATCTCTTGCTTTACTGGTGCTTGGATCTGGGTCACAGTTCTGAGGGGTGGTCCTGGGGCAAGGAGGAACACTAGTGCGGTGGAGCTTGTTGTGGCACTGGAGAGAAAACACCTATCCCCTTATCATATTACCTTGGAAGAACTGAAAATTTACAGGTCCCCATAAGAATCTCTGAAAACAGCTGTATGAACCCCCAAAGCTTGGGACAGTATACTCTTCACATTAGAAGAGACTTTTACCTTAACAAAGAGTTTAAAACTCAAGTCATTGGCCAGGATCATGAGTAAGCAGTGCAAAAAGAGTCAGACTATATTATCTTACTTTGGTAACAAAGAAGATTAAAACATACAACCAGAAGAAGACAACAAAGTCAAAGCTCCTACATCCAAAGCCTCCAAGAAAAATATGAATCAGTCCCAGGCCTTGGAAAAGCTCAAAAGGGATTTTGAGAAGCAAGAGAAGTAGAGGAAAAACTGAGAGTGATGCAAGAAAATCATGAAAAACAAGTCAACAGCTTGCTAAAGGAGACCCAAAAAAATACTGAAGAAAATAACACCTTAAAAAAATAGCCTAACCCAAATGGCAAAAGAGGTCCAAAAAGTCAATGAGGAGAAGAATGCCCTAAAAAACAAAATTGGCCAACTGGAAAAGGAAGTCCAAAAGCTTACTGAAGAAAATACTTCCTTAAAAATTAAAAAAAAATTGTCCTTGTGTAATAAATCAGTCGTTAGAGATTACTTCTATATACTTGCAAATTCTTAGCAAGACAAAACCCAAACAAACTTTTTGCCAAGTTTATACATTAAAGCAATAACCAACAATAGTCAAATTATTTTAGTGGTAACCAAATTATGAAAAGTCGCTTGACATAATTCCCTGATACCAAATAATTAGCTCAACTGTCTCTCACATTTCCAGGGAACGTGGGGAGGTCTGGTGCACAGAGGGAATGGTATATGGGAAGCTTAACTAGAGAAGATTGGCTCCCCAAATTCACCATCAGGTCCCTTCCCAACAAAGGGGCAGGGCAAGAGGAAAGTATAAGGAGGGAGTATTCAAACAACTGATCCTCAAATAGGCAGGGGAGAGGGTATGTCTCACAACATCCCTTAGTTTTCTTCAATGCCCATGACCCAACAGGTCAAGGGGCAAGTAGGGCCAGAGTAATTAGTTAAAACAGAGAATAGAGAACATAACCATGATAAAGTGGGTAACCTTACCTTCAGTCTAAATTTTTGCCCAGGGATCCATGAGAGATGGAGAAAGCAGGAGTGCTACTAAACCCCAAGCTCCCCTGACATTCCAAGTCTTGATAGCACTGGACGATGGGTTACTGGGGGATGAATCCAACACTTTTCCAACCTTGAGGACAATCTTTCCTCCAATGTCCCTCCTGGTCACATCTTGGGCACAGTCCTAGAGTCATTGGTCATGGGGAGCTCCCTCTGGGGGGGTGCCCTGGAGGGGCAATTCTTGAACCAGCAGGCCTCCTTGTGGCCCTCACTGCCTGAGTTGACAGGCTTCCTCTGAGGAGACACCCTAGAGGGGCACTTCTTGGACCAGTGACCCTCCTGGAGGCATCAAAAGCAGGTTTTCACACTGGCAGAGTTGTCAGGAGCACCCTTGGGTCTTTTCCTGGCTACAGCAGCAGCCAAGAATTGAGCACGTTCTCTGTCTCTAGCCCTTTCCCTTCTTTTTATTTCCTCTGCTGCTACTAAGTCTCTGTTGTTAAAAACTCCAAAGGCCATCTCCAGTAATTGGGCCTGAGGTGTTTGGGGTTCCATTGCAAATTTCTTCAATTTCCTCTTAATATCTGGGGCAGACTGATTAATGAAATACATGCTAAGGATTGTTGCCCCTTCTATAGAGTCAGGATCTAAATTTGTATACTTTTTAATAGCTTCTACTAGCCTGTCTTAGAAAAGGACAAGGTTTCCCTTTTCTCCTCGACTAATTTCTATATGTTTTTGAGAATTTACTTGCTTTTGAAATGCAGTTCTTAGTCCTTCTAACAGGCAAATTACCATGTGGTCTCTCTTTGCCCTATCTTCACTCTTCTGATAATTCCATCCTGAGTCAGTAGTGGGAACAGCAGCTGTTCCTGGAGGGTATTTTGTGGGCTTATCAGTAGCAAAATGATCCCCAAATTTTTGGGCCTGTTCCCAGATTCTCCTCTTTTCTTCAGTGACACAACAGGTGGAGAAGTGGATATGCAAATCACCCCAAGAAAGGTTGAATTGTAGGGACACATCCCTAAAGCCTCAGTAAACTTAGTGAGATCTGAGTATTGCTCCAGTTTCTCTTTGACCTGAATGAGGTCTGACCATGTACCCTAATTGTCCCATTGGGCAAGGCAGGAACCTCCCTTAAGGGAAAATATCCTGAAGGCACTGTGGGAACTGGGGCTAGGGAGAAAGGGAGATAGGAAGTCCCACTTATTTTGAGTGAGGAACTGGGGAATGCTGGCTGAACTGGACTGGACTGCAAAGCCAGGGGATCCGGCTGGCAAGGAGAAAAATTTGCTGGTACTGGAAGAGGGGAAAGGGTCAGAAGAAGAGATACCACTGAGACTGGGGCCTGGGTAGTCCTTGACTCAGAGTAAAGGGCCTGGGGAGGAGGTGCCCAAGCAAGGCCCTTGTCCAAAACCTGAGTAGGGTCACCTCTGGATCAGGGGCCTGCAGAAGAAATTCAGGGTAGGAAGGATATGAGGCTAGAGGAAAAGGGAAGGTAAACCAAGGGAAGGATGGGGGGTCATGGGAAACAGGGGTGGCCAGAGGAAAAGTGGTGGAGATAAGAGCTGGGGCAGTGGTGTTAATGGAAGATGGGAAGAGGGGGGTGCTCTAGCACTGGGGGCCATAAGAGGATCATCCAAAAATTCAGGTTGATCACCATTCCTCATCTATGGGGTAGCTCTAGCTATGAGCATCCTACAATCTTTCCTGAGAATGGGGTCCCAAGAAAGTTCAACAAAAGTCATTATGTAGCAAATCTCCACCCATTTTCCTTCCTTGCTACAATATCATTTTAACTCTGAGAGTTTATTTTGCTATAATGTCCCCAAAATGGGCCAGGTCTCATAATTTTCCAGGTGATACTGAGGCCAAATGGTGTTGCAAAAGAATACCAGCTTTGTCTTTTTTGGTTCTTTAAAGAAACTAAATTTTTCCCAATTTTGTAAAAGACAGCTCAAAGGCAAATCTTTAGGAATTGAAGAGGATTGACCCTTTGGGGGTGTGGGGGCTGGAAGTCCCTCCCTCTTTAAAGGAGGATTTGGGAATTAGCCTGGGGAAACAAATAAAAAGCCCAAAGAAGTACCTTAAGTTTTCCCAAGTCACTAGTGCTGAGAGAACTAAGAAGATTAGGCCTATGCTTGCAGATAGGGAGTCTGAAGGTGTGCCCACATCCATGATCTTGAACAGAACCACTGGACTGAGAGCCTGAGAGAGTCAGACTGAGTTCAAGACAACCTTGTAGCTGTCTGGCCTAATGGGACCTGAGAGGTTAGGTCCAAAAAGCACTTCCAAGCCAAACTTTCCTAGTTGCTTGGAAATCCACCCAATTGGAGGGCAATAAAAAGAGGGATTGGGGAAGAGGGGAAGCTTAGGTACCTTCCAGTCATGATTGGTGAAGAGCTTGGTATTAGGAGGTTTCTCCCAGTGCAGGGAATCATTTAATGAGGTCTAGAGGTTAGGGGTGCTGGAATCCCAAAATCATGACACGCAGGTCCTGCCTGAAAGAATTCAACCCAAGCCTTCTTTCAGACAAAGACAAGGTTTGCTAAAGATCCACCATATTAGCTGGACTCTTAAGAAATCTGAGCATATGTGAGCCATTGGCTAGATTTTAAAAATCTGATCAGTGGCTAGATTTTAGGAATCTGAGCCTATTTATATTTTCTTTCACACTGGACTAAAGATTGATTTTTTTTCTAGTATTGAAGGCTTTGTAAAAATGATGAGGTCTTGTGATGCAATAGTAATTCTTCTTTTCTCTGTAACGTTGTTACTAAATCACGTGTTAGGAGATAAAACCATTAGTTTTAATGTGTCATTTCACCATTTTATTCTTTCTGTTGCAGACTATTTTGAAAAAGGTGAATGTTAATGAAAATGCTAATCATTATACTTGAATTGCTTTTGTGATTTTATTAAGAATGAGAAAAAATAAGAACTTTGAAAATGTGGTTCAGAAATGGGTTATAAAGCCCAAGGGCTTGGGAATTTAAAACTTTTATTGCATATTCTTATGAAAAAGAAAAACAATTAAGGGTAAAATGAATATAGAAGTACTTTTATTTGCATTATTTTACCTAGTTCAAATTCATAACAATGCAAAATAAATAAAGATTGGGTAAGAATTTTATCTTTTGGAAGAATCCATATATCTCAACATTTTATTTTAATTTGGAATCCAAAAATATAATATGGACAGATTATGCTAAAATGAGAAGTGTACTGGTCACTTTAGTCAGGGCACATCAGTTTAAAAATTGGCCTATGACCCTTTCTATCTATGTGACTTGTGTCAAATCACTTAATTTCTGTCTCAATTTCTTCTATATTAAAACTACTTGGTTGGGTCAAATGTCCTCTGAGTTTCCTTCTCACTGATGAGGTAGAAAAGAGTGCTCCAGGAAGATGGAGCAAGCAGCATGTAGGATGTGAGATATGAGATAAAATACAGGATGTGACCAGTCATAAAAGTGATCAAGAAGACTGTGCATTGAAGCACTTCCTGCCCCACCCCCCATGGACTTACCTGTGCGCTTTTGCAAAGCACTCTCAATTCCAGGACAACTCTTCCCCTCCCCTCCAGTACTCTTTGCTTATCGTATGATAAAGGCACCTCTGGATTTCCTGATATCCCAGGCATTTTGGAACCATGCTTGCTCCTCCCATTCTCTTGTCCCCTTCCCCCCATTCCATAAAATTGTTTTTAAGCCATACCTTTAACCTAACTAACTGCCTTTGCCTCCTACTGGAACCATGGTCTATACTCTGTCTCCCACATGGAGTACAGCCTTTTGGGTCTTTGTCTCCTATGGGAAGCAGGGGCTGCTCTGCCCCCTTAGGGAAGTAGAGCCTGTGACCTATCCTCTTTCTCTCCCACATAGGAGCAGGTCTGGTTGGATACATCTTCCCAATAAATGCCTTTCTTCAACTTGGAGACTGTCTGAATGAATTCTTTTAGGACAATAGGACCTGCATGTCTATTCCTCATCATTTCAGGTGGCACCCCAACATTTTGGGTGCACCTTGAACTCGTCACCACTTTATATCAATTTTCCTATGATTTGAGGATATAAGTGATGGTTTACCACTATACAATGTGCATAGTATTTTCTATTCCAAGATGGTGAATAGTAACTTTTTTCTATTCACTGATTTGTTGGGGAATTAGAGCATTCTCTCTCTGTGTGTCTCTCTTTCTCTGTCGCTGTCTCTCCTTTTCTCTTTTCCCTCACATATACACAGACACACTACACGCTTGCATACATATACGTAAAAAATCACAGCATCTCTAATTCATCAGGCTACCAACAAATAGCAGCAGCCAGGAAAGAAACTTCAATAAGGAACCAGCAAATGGTATTGTAGTGGAGAAGACAGGTCAGCAGATAACACCAATAGTTTATTGGTTAGCAGAGAAAGCATTTTAGCAAACCAATATATATTTCCAGACTCACAGATGATATGAACAATGGTAACTTTTTTTAAAATAGTATTTTATTTTTCCTCAGTTATATGTCAAGAAAACTTTTAGCATTCATTTTAAAAATATTCTAAGTTCCCAATTTTTCTCCCACCCTCCCTGACAATTCAATCAAATGCATCATCATTTCTCTTCAAATTAATATTTTTTTGGTATGATAAAAGTAAAACATGGGTGGTGGCTCATAAGTTGACATTTTAATGAGATACTGACTCAAAGTTTGCCTTAAATATGTGACAGCTTTCCAAGGTCTATAATTGAAAGGAATTCTAGACAACAGGAACACTCACCAATAACTATGATTTCAGTTAAAATACTTTTATGTCATAGCCAATAGTTGAATGTTCAAATAAGAAGTAATGTTTTTTATGTCATTTAGTTCAAATCTGATGACTAGAGGAGTAAAATAATTTGTTCACCATTACACAGTTCCTTAGGAGCAGAGTCTGACATAGAAATCAGGACTACAAAACAGTAATTTTTCCTCTGCACTGTTAAACCTTTTTGGTGATTAAATAATTTGCCCAAATATTATTAAGCAATAGGAAAAAAATAGAAATTCATTTTTAAAAGTCTTATTTATCAATCTCTGTGCTTAGTGTAGAAAATAATAAGGCTAAACTGAAAAAAAAATAATTCTACCATCAAAAAGGTACTTTCTAATAAGGTGATACAATGGTCATAGAGATAAATTAATAGGATATAATTGAGGATCAAAATTGTATTAGAAGCTAATGGCATTAAGAAATCCTTCCTATATCAATTGTCACTTAAATTGCAACTTGCATAAAACTTCCCTGAGAGCAAGCATTGTTTTATTTTTATTTTTTGTTTTTGTTTCCCTTGTGCATAAAACAGTGGCAGGAACTTAGCAAGTACCTAATAAGTGTTTGTTGATTGTCTGATTGAAAGGAGCTAAGGTTTCTAATAGGCAGAGGGGAGAAGTGGGAGAGCCAAAGGTAAGAAACAGCCAAGGGAAAAGAGTTCATAGAGTAAATGTTGAAATTCAGGAAGAATAAAAAAGCCATTTGTATTGAAACATACAATAGCTAAGAAGCATAAAAAACACAGCTTCCTCTAACAAGATTAAAATGTAAAAAAAATTCCTAAAATGTTAGGAAATATTTGGCAATATAAACAAAATACAAGAAATATAAATAACATTACATTTTAAAACTAAGTCAATATGCAGCTCACATGGATACATATGTACATATTAGTGGCCCCATTTCTTTTTGAGTTTGATTACCCTATGTAGAGTAGATGGAGGAGAATAATATAAAAAAAGCCTGACATTGATATGTCAGATGGAGAGTGTATGTTTCATCCTAGAAGCAATGAGAAGTCAAACTATATCCTTGAGAAGGGTAGTGATTTAGTCAGATCTGTATTATAGCAACAATATTTTGGCAATTGAATGGATGATATATTGAACTATATACTTGAAGCAGGTATATTAGCTAAAAGGACATTGCAGTCATTCAGTTGACTGGTGGCACATGAACCAGAGTGGTGTCAGTGTGACTGAAAAGAGGGAGACAAATGCAGGAGATGTATATGTCAAAATTATAAGACTTAATAATTAATTACTGTGAGAGTAAAGTAGAATGTAGAGTGTTAAATTTAGAAGTGACAAAGACATATAGTGCTTTAAAACCCAAATAAATATTATCTGATACTGGGAGTAACAGGAAGGCACTGGAGTTTATTGAATTGTGGGTGGGGAAGTGTGAAATCCTTGGAAGTATTATACTATACTTCCAAATGTAGAAAGGATTAACTTGAGATCTAAAATGAAGATAGGCTGGAGTGGGGAGAAACTTAAAATCTGAGGGATAAACCAAAAGGCTGATGCAATGGACTAGGTATGAATTACTTAAAAATATAAATAAATGTTACTTTTTCAATTAATAGATATTTATTTTTTCTCCTTTCTCTACACCCTATCTATAGTGAGGAAAAAAGGAGAAGGAGGGAGAGGGACAAAAGGAGAAGACAGAAGTGCTGCTTGAGGACAACCCTTTTATTTTATTTTTTTTTTGCTTTTCAGTGAGGCAACTGGGGTTAAGTGGCTTGCCCGGGGTCACACAGCTAGTAAGTGTTAAATGTCTGAGGCTGGATTTGAACTCAGGTCCTCCTGACTCCAAAGCCAGAACTCTATTTACTGCACCACCTAGCTGCCCCAAAGACAACCCTTTGAACAAATGTGATTGTATTGATTTTTTCTACTAGTTTTGCTGTGAAGTTAAGGAAAGAGCTAGGAAGATAGCCTGAAATGTTGTAAAGGTCAAATAAGTGGATTTTGTTCATCAATTACTTTTTTTTGAAATTTTTATTTATTTTTATCTGCCTGTTTGTTTTTATTCATTTATTTTTATTTTTTTTTATGATGGGTGAGACCTGGACAGGTTTTTAGTCAGTAGTAAATGAAACAACATAAGAACAAAAAGAAAAATAGAAGGAACATTTTCCCAAAGATGATGGTGGGGGAGGAATTATTTCAAGACACAGTAGAGGGGTTTGCCTTGACAAGGAAAGGGGTCATCTCTTTGTTAGAGATTGGAACAAAGGAGAAAAGAATAGATGATAATTTAGAAGGGTTTTGAAATACAAAATAGAAGAAAAAGAGAGAGATCTTATTCTTACTACTAGTGATCTAAAGATGTTAATTCAAATGAACAAATGGTGAGTTGACAGCATGGGGACTTTATGATAATATTTAAAATTGGAGGGTTTATGGAGTATTTCTTTGTTCATTATCTTATTTAATCTTCACAAAAACCTGATAGGAACTAAAATTATTGTCGTAGTTGTATAGATGAGGAAACTGAAGCTCAGAAGCTTTTTTTCTGTTCCAACAGCTAGTGTCAGAGTCAAGATTTAAACTCAGTTCTGCCCTGAATCAAATACTATTGAATAGTAAGATTTTTTTTTAATTTAAAGGGATAATGCCTAGTCATTATATTAAAATAATTAATATTTAATCAAAGCATCATTTCACTTAAACTAATGAATTGTTATTCTTCCCAAGAAAATGTATGCACATGACCTTAATTCACTACTTTGTTTAATGATTTTTCTTCTTGGCAAAATTGTTAACCTATGCTCTCTTTATTGGTACCATTCATATTTCCTAATTTCCTTGGTACATCTAAATGCCCCTACTCAATTTTGCATCCCTCTTCTAAAACAAGCAAACTAACTTACTTTAATACAATTAAAGCTACTACGAATCTACTGCTTGTTTTTTGGTAAACCAGAAGCCTGTATAAACACAATTTTAACTTCTGAATTTTCTCATCATTTTTGTCAAACCAATCTTGATGTATGTAAGTATTCTGGCCCAGATGAGTAAGTACGGTGTTATACACCAAATCTCTGAAAGATGCTCACTCCTTTTTTGCTCCACTGTTGCCAACTGTGTGTTGGCTCAACTTTTTCTCCAAATCAGCAAGGACCAGCTCACATTCAGAGAAGTTCTATAATCTATTGACATTAATTCTTCCAGTAGTCCAAGCAGTTGACTGCTTTGGAGTGGCTGCATTTATTGAATGTGAATGTTTAGCTTTGAGAATATAAGTCTATTATTGGACCAGCACTCCATGCTATACATCACCTTAATTACTCTCACATTCTGTCTGTCTCTTCTCCTTACAATGGCATAGTCTCTGCTAGTGTTTGCCATGAGTATGGATCCATGAAGTTTTATTATATTTAGGTAAACGGAAGACAGTGTTGGTGATAAGAAGATCCTGAAAGGCACAAGTCTCCAGTATGAAATGACCATTGCTGTTGCTATTTCTAACTCCATTCCTCCCAAGGATCCCTGCCAAGCCTGATAGTCTGTCCCTACTCTAGCTTTAAAGTTACCCAAAATTACAAGCTTGAACTCCTTTGCCACATTAATAATGAGGATATCCAAGTCTTCACAAAATTTTTCTTAGATGTGATCAGGGTTGTCATGGTGGGAGCATACACACTGACGACGATGCTGTAGTACTTTCCTGGAAGTGGAATGTCACATTGTAATGAGCCTGTCATTCACTTCTTTTCGTAGGTATTTAAGCTAATTGACTAGATCAGTTTTGATTCAAAGCCTATGCCAGCTTCATGGAACTCCCTATCACTGCAGCCACTCCAGAAAGAACAAATATCCATCACCAATTGCAGTAAGCTGGTCTTTATTTGCCAGCCTTGTTTCACTCAGGGCTATTGTTTTGATGCTTAGTTCTCTAACAACAAGAGTTGTTCATCTTTCAGGCCTACTAGATTTTGTGCTGTCCATAAGTGTGTGTACATTACTGTATTGATGGTGAGGGGAATCATCTTCACAAAAAATTTTGTATGTTTGTTTTGTTTTGGTGTGTGTGTGTGTGTGTGTGTGTGTGTGTGTGTGTGTGTAGGTGGGTGAAACAGACAACTTTTAGGGTATATTTTCTACTCCCTTCCTCATGCCATCATGTAAGCCGTGCAGTCTTAAAAAACAAAAACAAAACAAAACAAAAAACCAGCTATTCAGATACCTAGAGGGCTGCCAAATCCCACTGCTGCTTCGGTCCAGTGATAAGACAACCTTATGATCTGGGCCACCTGTATAAAAGTTTGTGACTACAACTCCAAATGCATCTGCACCTGTTGCTTCATCACTTTCCTGTCTCCCCAAGACTTTGATGCAGGTAAAAATGGTAAAATGTTATAGGTGATATCTTTCACTGACACATAGATTGGAATTGCTTGAAAGTGTCATCCTCTCCCTTCAAGAGTCAGTAGAATCCCATAGCAAGACAAAAGTCAAGAAAACTGGTGATGGCTCTGGATGTAGTAGATGACCTTGTCAACTTTGATGTCTAACCAAACTCTCAGTGTTTCGTAGAACCAATTTCAGCTTCCTTCATAACCATCAGAACAAATTTTTCTGAATCACCTTTTCTACTGGGAGAAGTCTTCACATGTTTGGGGTAGATACCACCACCCCCAAATCACTGATGGGTTTGAGACCCTTCGGTTACCCTCACCCTCATTTAACCCGTTTACCAAAATGTTTTACTGAGGTGTGCCCACTGTACATGTGACAGCTTCTGGGAACCACAAGTGAGAGTTGGGTGAATCAGGTGGACACCAAAGGTAGGAAAGCAGACCTGAAAACATTTCAGCAGCCCTCACAATAGAAATACTAGTTTTCTTTGAACACTCCTATACCCTAAACACAATAGTAGAATATGATGCTATTACCATCCCATTTATTACATGATATTTTCTGTGCTAATTTATTTCTTGTTTTACTTGGCCAGTGCAGATATGGTCTAGGGCTAAGACACTTCCTTTTGACTATTGTGCAGTGATGATGAAATCTTTAATTTGTTTGGTCTTTCCCTTGATGTTCTTGTCATAGTTAGCAATACCACAACCCCTATTAATAGCAAATGCCCACTTCATTCTCCTCATCTCAATAAATGATTTGGATTTTGTAATATTTCATCACTACTTGCTCTGTATTTCAAGATTTGCTGCTCTTAATTTGATACACATTTTAAACTCATGTATTTAAAGGGAATGTTATATGAATGTTTCTGATTTATATGAAGCAATTCAGCTACATGCAGATTATTCAAATATATTTGTATGACCAGACTATTTATAATACTTTTCTTATTAAAATTACATATTACCTTTAGAAACTAAATGAAAATGAATTTCAAAGAGATTGAAGACATGTTGAGTCCACAAAAGCATAACTATTAAACATTTTCCTAAATGCAATCTCCTATCCTTAAATTGCTTGATGCTTTATGGTCTTAATACTATCAGAAACTTTAAAATGCCTACCTAACTTATTAAAGAGAAAATTACCTTTTAAAAATCATTAAATGTTACACAAGTTATGGTAATTACATGGGTTACTTTGAATATATTTTAAGAATACATCAACGATTCATAAGTTTATTGTCACCTGGTATTTAACCTTCTAGTGATGAGCCTCTGATCCTTGCTAGGCTAGTTCTCAATAAAAAGGACAAAGAATCTCTCACATGAGAGATGATAAAGGAGAGGAAAGCTAGAAATATTTGTAAAAAAGCACCCCAGGTTTTGGAAGAGAAGACTTTAAAAGGCTCAGTAGAGCAAGAAAGTTCCAATGGCCTAGATTTATATAGGGCAAGTATCCAAGTAGCCTTGGATGAATGGGAAGGTTTAAAGAAACTTTCTGAAGTTATGGAGAGAAACAATTTTATAAGAAGAAAAAGAATGGAGTTGTCTAAGGAGATCCATACAGAAGCACAGGCAAACCCATTTAAGCTCGAAGATAAAAACAGAGAAAGGTGATAGAAGAAAACAGATCATTGTGCCATGGTCCTCTAAGAATAGTATAAGCAGTGCTGTAGCTAAACTCTTGAGGAAGAAAAACAAATAGTCCACCATAGAAATCTAAGGACAACAAAAATTGTTGATTTATTTTTATGTTTATTTTTAACTATATTGTGGAGAAAGAGAAGGACCTTCTGTTGCTCTAGGTAGATGCAATACTAATCACTGGCAACAGAAAGAGCAAAGCAGCTGCATTCTTGCTTTCATTCTGTTTCTGCCAATGAAAATGCTTAAGGCTGAGTTGTGTATTGTAAAGAAGGCTGGCTTTGGAAATAGAAGAAGAGAGTTTGAATCTTGGTTTTAACATTTCATCCATTTGTAACCTTTGAAAACTCCTGTCTCCTAAATATGGAAGGGTTTAATTGATTAGATCCAAATTCCATTCTATAACCCTTAAAATCCTTAGACATAAAAAGGGTAGAACAAAGATGATTAGTACAGAGTTGATACCTGAGGTGAGAGAAATGAATTAAAAGCCAAATGGTAGGCAAAGAGAAAACAAAAGTTTGCCTGTTTGTTAAACCCATGATGACTTACTTTAAAAATCCTAGAGAATCAGCAGAGAAATCAATGGAAACAGATTGAGTACAGTAGCACAATAAAAAAATATATCACAAAAAATCAATAACATCTACATATTGATAACAAAATCCAGGAAGAAAAAACATAAGAGAAATATCCATTAAAATAGATACAAAATGCATAATATGACAGAGTAAATATACCATTATCATCACACATGCAGATATATCTTTCTAAAGCCCTCATTAAAGAAACAAAGAATAGCTTAAATAATAGGAAAGATATCCAATGCTCATGCCTAGGGTATTTGAAAACAATAAAAAAATAATGATACTGCTTCAATTAAGTTACAGATTTTCTTTGCTATGCTATCTAATGAAACTACATAGGAGATATTTTATCATGCTAGATTTTTTTTTGTAAACAGTACATTTTTAGGAATAAATTGTTGATTCTCAAGGAATAATCAACAAAAAATGTACATAAAAGGGGAATAATAAGCATCAAATTACAGAATAAAGCCATAGTTACAAAGTTCATAGTTATCAGCTGAAAAACAGAAAAGTAGATCAGCACAATAAAGGAGATAAAGAAAAATTAGAATCCTTGGATCTCAATAACTGAGGGTTTGATTAATCCAGGAATATCTGTTATTTGGAAATAACTTTAATTTGACAATTGCTGATAAAAGTGGAAAGGAGTTTGTCAAAACTTAAGTTTAGACTGGGATGTTAAATTATATATCTTAATCAACTGAATTGATCATGAGATCTAAATATTAAAGGTTATACCATTAAAAATAGAAGAGAAAAAGATCAGGGTTCATTTAGAGTTGTGGCTAGGGGGATAATTCTTAATTAAAAAAAGAAAAGAGTAAATCACAATTTTGACAATTTTGGTTTCATGAACTTGAAAATATTTTCTACAATGTAATTCATATAAGATGAAAAACAGAAGGTTGAGAGAAACTGAATGGAATATCTATCAGAAAGCTCTGATAATCAAAATACACATTTCTCTCTGACTATAAGTCTCCTATATTTATGTATATGTTCATATATAGACATATAGATCTACATATACACATATGTGTGTATATATGTCTATATATTTCGAGAGAGGAGAGAGAAGAAAGAGAGAAAAAGGAAGAGATAGAGAGGGAGAGAGACACAAACATATAAAAACAAACAATCCACCAATAGCCAAGTAGTGTACACACACACATACACACACATACACATACACACAGAAACATGTCTTGAAAGAAAAGAATTAAAAACTATATTAGATTATTCCCATTCACTAAGGAAAAGAGAAATGCAAAATAATATAGCAAATTGGCAAAGATAACTAAAGATGACAATAGTCAATATCAAACAGGCTTTATGTAAGACTGGAAAGAACACTAATATCCTATCGGAACATCTGCTAATTGGTCCAAGCATTCTTGAAAACAATTCAAGCATATAATTAGAAAGTGTATAAAATGTCCTTAACCTTTGACACAATGACTCTATTCCTAGCTCTATATATCAAAGGGATCAATGTTAAAAAGAAACACCCCCATACAAACAAAATAATGAAGAGTGAAATGAGCAGAACCAAGAGAACTTTGCATACAGTAACTACAATATTGTTTTAAGAACTATATATAATATAAAGAACATACGAAGAAAGATGCTATCTGCATCCAGAGAAAAAAGTAATAAATAGAAATATATATATAGAACATTTTTACATGTATGAATGTATACATATGTGTGTGATACCCATTTGAGTTTAATGGTAGCCATCTCTAAGGCAGGTGGTGGAGGGAAGGAAAAAAAACAATTTACATAATAATTTTGTTGTATATTTGAAAAGAAGAGCAAGTTGTGCATAGTAGAGTTGCAGTTTCATGTGCAATCATCTATTTTGTTATACTTTGTTATAGAAATGCTTGTTTTATTCCATATATTAAAAAAATAAAATTAAAAATAAAATAAACATCCCATAGGAGACAAAATAGTTATATTAGCAATTTTTACATAGTAGCAAGTTTTTAACAAAAATTAAAATTTTATTTTTGCCATGTGGAATAAAACAAGCATTTGTATAACAATACAATAAAAATGATTGCATATGAAACTAGATCTACTATGTACAACTTGTTGTATCTTTCAAATAGACAACAAAATTATCATGTAAATTTTAGCTCCCCCCCCCACTCTAGAGATCTGACACAAAAAGGAAGACATATGTAGAATTGTTCTACACATACTTCTATTGACGGATTCTTTCCCTGGATGCAGACGGCATCTTTCTTCATATGTCCTATATAGTTAATTTGAATATTTATAATAGTCAAAATAACTTATTTGCTTGGTAATTCTTAAAACGATATTGCTGTTACTGTATATGATGTTCTCTTCTTTCTGCTCATTTGCTCCTCAATATTGCCTACAAGTCTTTCATGTTTTTTCTAAAATCATTGAGCTTATCATTTTTTATAACACAGTAGTATTCCATTGCAATTATATACCACAATTTGTTCAGCCATTATGCCCAACAATTGTGGAGGAATAACTGCTAAATTTTTAATGTAATATTACTCAGTTTTAAGAAGTAATGATATGATCAATATAGAGAAGCATGGAGAGACATGAATTAATGAAAACTAAAATTAAAAAAAACAGGAAAAAATCCAAATAAGGAATATAACAAGGGAAGTAATATGAAAAGCAGCAGCAAAACAATCAAAATGGAAATTCATTACAGAATAATGGAGAAGCTTGGCCCCAAAAAAGAGATATGACAGGGAACCATCATTCCTTTTGTGCAGATATGATACTTTCATCCTAGTGATCTAAACTATTCCCTCACTTTTCCTTTTTTCTTCTTTGTTTAATGATGACCCTATGGAGAGAGGAAAGGAGAATAAAAGAATGAATTATGTATTTGTGTTACAAAAAAATGAAATATACTTTTAATATATCTTGGTTGAGGTTATGTTAGCATCAACTATCGAGAATACAGTTAGAGAAAAGGCCACTGGATTTGACAATTATGAGTTTAATAATTCACTTTAAGGGAAATATTTCAGGTATTCTTAGAAAACATATGTAATGCAATTAACAAACTTTAAAGCACATATAAATTGCAATTATGAACTTATTCTTATTTTTAAAAAGAATTCAAATAGAAATAGCCTGGATCAAGTTGCTGTCCTACCATTATGTTTTTTATTTAATGATATGTAGAAAATTACAGAGGTAAGTTACATAAACTAACAGCTTTTTGTAATTGAATAATAGTATTAGAATATTGGGGGGCAGAAGTCATGGATAATCAGAAAGGTATTATAGAATTAGCAAAGGGAAAATGCTTTCCCAGTCTTCAAAAAAATGCAAAAGATCTGAATATACATACTATAACTTAGAGAAATTGCTTTTAAGTTCCTAGATAGATTTTAAAACATAATTAAAGTAATGGTTAATGTCCATTTTGAAAAGGAAATTGCAATCACAAAGATCAAATATGAATTCCTGAAGTACAGGCCATAGGAAATTAAAATTTCATTTTTGACAGGACTATTTAACTGATAGATCAGAGAAGATATTATGAATGTATCTTTATTAAGATTTTCTTAAAGTATTTAATGAACCTCTAATGCTGATCTTACAGAAATAATAGAAAGATAGAGATGAGATTATAGGAAAATTGGCTGGACGCAGGAGTTGAAAGACTGGAACCAAAGATAAGTTTTAAGGGGAGGGAGTTATCCAGTGTACCTTGGTATTTCTGGTTGGCCCTGTACTATTTAACATTTTTATCATATTTTGGATAAAGGCTGAAATGACAAATTATGCAATTTCTATATACAAAAAGCTAGAAGAGATTGCTAATAACCAATATCAAGATCCAGCAAGAATGTAATTTTGTGTCAAATCTAATAAAATTAAATATTTTTATTTTTAATTAATTTATTTTTAGTTTTCAACATTCATTTCCAAAAGCTTTTGAGTTTTAAATTTTCTCCCCCTCATTCCCTGTCTCCCTTTCCAAAAAGGCATGGAATCTAATATAGGCTTTACATATGCCCTCCTATTAAATATATTTTCACATTAGTCATATTGTAAAGAAGAATTAGAATGAATGGGAGGAACCACAGGAAAGAAGAAACAAAACAAAACAGAAGGGAAAAGAAAAAGACCAAAAGTATGCTTCAATCTGCATTCCAACTCCATAGTTCTTCCTCTGGATGTGGATAGCATTTGCCATCATGAGACTTTTGGAAATGTCTTAGATCCTTGCATTGCTTGAGAAAAGTCAAATCTATCAAAGTTAGTCATAGCACAATGTGGCTGTTACTGTGTACAACGTTCTCCTGATTTTGCTCACTTCACTCAGCATCATTCTATCCAAGTCTTTCCAGGTTTTTCTGAAGACCACTTGCTTATAATTTCTTTATTATTATTATTATTATTATTATTATTATTATTATTATTATTATTATTAGGCAATTGGGGTTAAGTGACTTGCTCAGGGTCACACAGTTAGCATCAAGTGTTTGGTCTGAGCTGGATTTGAACTCAGGTCCTCCTGACTTCAGAGCCAGTGCTCTATCCGCTGCACCACCTAGCTGCCCCTGCTTATCATTTCTTATAGCACAATAGTATTCCATTACATTCATATACCACAACTGGTTCAGCTATTCCCCAGTTGATGGACATCCCCTCAATTTCCAATTCTTTGCCACCACAGAAAGAACTACTATAAATATTTTTTATACATTTGGGTCCTTTTCCCATTTTTATGATCTCTTTGGGATACAGTCCTAGAATTGCTATTGCTGAGTCAAAGGGTAAGCAAATTTTTATAGACCTTTGGGCATAGTTCCAAATTGCTCTCTAAAAGGGTTGGATCAGTTCATAATTCCAGCAACAATGCATTAATGTTCCAATTGCATCTTCTCCAACATTTATCATTTTCCTGTTTTGTCATGTTAGCCAATCTGATAGATATGATATTTTTATTTGCATTCCTCCAATCAATAGTGATTTTGAACATTTTTTCATATGACTATAGATAGCTTTAATTTCTTCATCTGAAAACTGCAATATATAAATGGCAATTATTAACTTTTCAATTGGGGAAATAAAATTAAATTTAATAGAGAAAAGCTTCACATGTACAATAAAGTATGGCAAGATAGAAATGTATCTAAAAAAGGTCTAGAGGTTTTAACAAACTGTAAATTGAGTAAGTGAGTGGTGTGACAGAAACCAAGACTACTCAAGATATGTAAAAGTACATTAAGTAAGGCATATTTTAATCAATTAGTTTATTTTTAGTTTTCAGCATTCATTTCCATAAGCTTTTGAGTTTTAAATTTTCTCCCCCTCCCTCCTTTCTCCCCTCCCCAAGATGTCATGCAATCCGATGTAGGCTGTACACATACATTCTCATTAAACATACTTTCACATTAGTCATGTTGTAAAGAAGATTTAGGAAGAGCCATGAGAAAGAAGAAACAACACAAAACAAAACAAAAAAAAAAGAGAGAGAGCAAATATCATGCTTTGATCTTCATTCAGACTCCATAGTTCTTTCTCTGGACATGGAGAGCATTTTGTAAAGCACCTTTTTTTTTTTTTTTTAAAGAGATAATGGCTCCTTTCTATTCTACCCTGGAAAAACCACATGTGGATGGTTCCTTTTTGTATACCATATGATGAGTCCTTTGCTTTGGAAAATTATTTTCATAGCTACATGAATGATGAATTAGATCAGATGGAAGATTGGAAGTAGGAAGACAATTCGAAGCGAATTGCAAATGTCTAGGCAAGACACAATGTGGATCTGAGTTACAATGGTAGCTGTATGGGTAGAAAGGAAGCCCATATGAAAGACACTACAGCAACAAAATCAACAATACTTGGAAATTAATTTAGCCTCAAGGACTTTAAAGAAGAATCAAGTACAATTTTGTGGCTGATTATTTTTGTTCTTTTGCTGTTGTTTATAAGGTGGTGCTGCTTATCATCTCCCATCTACCACATTAGAGTTTTGTTTTGTTTCATTTTGCTTTTTTCCCAGATTCACTTGTATTCCATATTGATGTTGCCTTGGGGTACTACCTTTTTTTTTCCTGGCAATATGTTCAAATGTGTCTTGGCTAAGGCACTACTAGGCCATTTTGTCATATACACTTAGACAACTATTTTGTAACAGTTAATTTTTCAACAAATTATGAGAAATTTGATATATTTATTCATTTTATAAAACATTGATCATGAACTACACTAGAATACTGAAAAAATGTTGAGTTTTTAGGAATATGTTCTGAATTTATAAATACTGTTGATCACAGAACTTCCATTGAAAGAAGAAATGAAATAAAAAATTAAAAAATGAAAAATTGTATGTTAGAGGAGTATGTTAGGAAATGAAATGAAATGGAAGTTCATATTCATTTCTTCAGGTACTTTATAAATTTCAAATATAATGTTCTCTCTCATTTAATATAGATCAGAATAACAAAATATAAATTATGGTTGGTTTTTTAAATTCTGAATAGAGTAGAATAATACATTGTGTAAGGGTTATATCAAAAAATTGGTAGTAAGAAAACTTACCCATGGGAATCCCTTTAATTGCCATAAAGTAAATAAGATATTTTGGAAGTGTAGCATATGTATAGGAATGTTTCAAAAGTAGACCACCTTCTTAGAGAGCAAATGATTGCTTTGAGATGGTTGCTATGGAAATAAGTGAATGCAAATTTTATTTTTTCATGATACCCGATTAAGCTATTGATAAGGAGATAGTAAAGAGTCCTGACTTCTTTTCAAGTAGAAGGAAACAAAAACAAGAAAATCATAGATATCTGAGAAGAAGATGATTAGGGTAAAAATACTCTTGAAAAGGCTTCACAAATAAGTTTGATGATAATACTATCCATGTTTTTTTCTTATTTCACCATAAGGCAAGCAAGAGTATAAGGATGTTAAAAGCATGTAAGTGGAAAAATATAAAGGAAAAGTTATAGCTTTTTTTGTCTTTTGGTTTTGTTCTAATATTTCTTGTTGACTCATGGAATCATTGAGTTCTGTTTTGTTCCATTCTATTTTTCAAAGTGTCCACTACTTTCTACCTTCTTTTCTAAGCTATATCTTTCCCTTTATATTTTTCCACTTACATCCTCTAACTTCATTGGTAATTTCATTTTGTTATGACTTATTTCCTCTAGCCATCCTTTTGGCCAAGTCACTCTTTTTGGTCAGGTTCTATTTGTAGTTATTATAGATGTTACTTTATTTCATTGGGTTTATCTCTTGTATTTCTCTTAACTCATAACATTTTTTCATTGTATTTACATTTTTCTTATGTTTACTCACATCTCCATTCCCAGTTTCTGGATTGGGACTTTGTTTTGCTGCTGAGTTCTATATTCTTCCTCACTAATGTATGATGTTGACCTCTACGGTCTGGAAGCTATTGTGGTTGAAGTTTTGAATATATTAGATGGACTTGCCTCTCAGATATCTAATACTGAATGTCCAATAGTCATGTCAAATACAAAACTCATTTTCTCCCCCTGCCAAGCTCTCTCTACTTCTTACCTTTCTTATTATATAGAGTAACACCATCTTCCCAGTTGCCTCAGTTTACCAGCTTAGTAGTCATCTATGACTCCTCAATTTCTTTCATTCATATCTTTTACCAATATACAATATTTTTCCAACACTTGTAAATTTCACCTTTGCAACTCTCTTGAATATGATCCCTTCTATACTCTGACACTGCCACCACTCTGGTAGAGACACTTATCACTTAATACCAGAACTATTGCAACAGTCTGCTGATGAGAAAGCCCACCTGAAGTCTCTTTGCATTCAATTTCATCCTCCATTTCGCTACTAAAGTGACTTCTTAAGGTGAAGATCTCTCATGTACTCTTCAATTCAGTGACACTGACTGCCTTACTATTCCATGAACAAGACATTCCATCTCTAGGTTATTTTCTCTGGCTGTTCTCAATGCCTGGAACTCTTTTCCTCCTCAATTCTAGCTGCTGACTTCACTGGTTTTTTTCAGTCTCAAATAAAATTCCCTTTTTAATAAGAAACCTTTTCCAAGCCCTCTTAACTATAGTGCCTTCTTTCTATTAGTTGTTTCCCATTCACACCATATGTAGTTTGTTTGTATACGTTTGTTTGCATGCTGTGTTTCCCATTTGATTATGAGTTCCTTGAGGGCAGGGATTACCTTTTGCCTCCTTTTATCTTAGGCAGTTAGCACAATTCCTGACATAAGAGGAGACACATAATAAATGTTTATTTAGTGGTTCATTGTATATGTATGTTTATATACATATATTTATATACACACAGTGTGTGTGTATACACACAGAGACATGCACACATTTCTACACACATTACACACACGCATATGTGTGTACCTATATGTATGTGTGTATTATATATTTGCATATATATGTTATATGACATAAAAAGATTGTAAATTTCATGAGAACACTGCCTTTGTGTTTCCTAAGATTAATGCTTCTCTGAGGGTCTTATAGTATGTAGAAAATAATTACCAAATATTTTTAGAATAAATGAATGCTCCAAATCACTAATAATCAAGTAAATACTTAAATTAATTAACTTTGAGGTTTTAGTCCACATAAGAAAATATTGATAAAATACATAATTGGTGATAATTGGAAAGAGGATATATGAAGTCAGTCTCTAGTGAGTTTTTTGTGGAGCTATGAATAGTTCTTACCATTCTGGATAATAATTTTCAAAGATATCCCAATAATCATTAAACTATACAAGTACTTTGATGGAGAAATATGATTACTACTTGTATGCCTTAAGGAGATCAAACATATGAAAATATTCATAACAAGATTTTAAAACAAAGAATTATAAATGAAGTAGGTATCTGTCAATTCCAGGATTGGATGTATATAAATATAATTAAATACCTTGGGGAGTAAGAAATGAAAAATATGAAAATTTAAGAAAAAATTGAAAGACATATGAATTGGTTTAGTGTGAAAAGAGTAGAACAAGGAGAATGATTTACATTGATAATACAATAATGCCAATGAAAACCACTGTAAAAGATTGTAAAATGCTGATCAAAATAATAACCAGTCATGAATTCAAATGGTGGGTAATGACATGTGTCCTGCTTCTTAGCAACACAATGATAGATTAGAAGTGCAGAATGACATATTATTGTTTTGTTTTGCTTTAATATATATATATATACATATACACATATACACACATATATACATATATACATACACACACACACATATATATTTGTTACTTTTGTGATGGTTTGAGTTAATAGGTAGGAATAGAGATATTTTAAGAAAAAAGAATAAACATTTAAAATGCTTAGCAAAAAACAAAAATAAGTTCAAAAGGGATATGAATATGTCTCTTTTAATACATTACTAAAGGTAATATGCAGTTTTTAAAATAAAATATACATATTAGAAGATAATGGTTTCAAGAGAAATATTTTTCCTTCTTTGTATATTGAAATGTTTGTGTTTTTTATTAATAAGTTCATAATTAAGAGAGGATCACAAAACTAAATATCTCAGTAATTTCTCTTAAAACACATTAACTTCAAAAGAAGGTTTTTCAACTATAATTTTCCCAAACTAGACTGGCAACCTTTTCTTTGGAAAACTAAAAGACACTTTGTAAATTCAAATCAATATATCTTATGATCATTTTTTTTTCTTTTAAGGCCTGATGTATGTTTCAGCTTTCCTGAAAAGATAAAAAAAGTTATCCTTCAATGTCAAATTTATGATTTTTGAAATAATGATTCATGAATACTAAAATCAGGGAATTTGATTAAGTAGCATTTTGATTTTAAGTGAAGTATATCACCTATGATTTTTTTTGTCAATAACTTTTTTTTTCAAGAGAATTCTTGTTTACTCCCTCCCAAAAGTTACATGAGTATACTGCTCACAATATAATTAAGACAGTTTTACTGGTGAAAAGCTTTCACTCAACAATGTCAAAATGATGAACTCCAATTAGACTCTGATTTATGATACCTTGTATAACAATTCTCTCACCACATCTCTCTCCAATGTGGCAGAATCAATTATATAAAATGGACTTCACACAAAAAGCTGCCTCCTTGTAAACAAAAGAACAATTGGACACTCCATGAATAGCAATGTCCCACAAAAGCCCAGGTGCAGCCCACAGCATGTCAAGGTGCCCACCTTTCATCATCTTTCCTAGGAAGCTATATAGAAATGGATGACTTTGTCTCTAGTTCCCTGTTATTACAGCCATGTATTTTTAATGATTTCTTTTCATTGCCAATTCTATTTGAAAATGTATGAAAAGCTATTGGTATGACCTAAAGAAGAGTTATATTTTGAAAGGGTGCTATCCCAATGCTTTTCTGCAAATAAAAACTGTGGTTCTGTATAACAAAATATATTTCAGAATGTATGCACCTAAAAGTTTCCTTATTACAAACGGCCACTTGGTCCACAGATAATACCTTGCCACCTTGATGTCTTTTTTTTTGGAAATAAGGAATTCATTTATCTGCTTATTCCATTATTAGGAGAATTATATTCATATTTAAATGGCAAAATAAATTTAAAAGTACCACTTATGCCCATTTAAACCAGAAGGAGCATAAAATTTAGAGTTGAAATAAGTCTTAGATATCATTTAGTCCAATTGTCTAATTAGAAGTGACTGTGTATTTGCAAGAGACAAAGGAAATACAATGTAGTTTAGACTAGAAAGTAATAGTCTACAATAGGAAAAAAGTATGCGTTTATATGAGAATGGGGGGTAGGAGGTTGGAAATAATTCTGTCCTTCCATGTTCATGTATATATAAAGTAACTAAAGAAGCTTATTGAAAAGACAGATTATATGGGTGATAACAAATATCAGATGGGTGTTACTGAAATAGTATTTACAACACATAATTTAAATTAAGGTTTCTCCATCTTAAAAAAATCCATTATATAGCTAAATATGCTTTATAATTTTTTCAGTTAATTTAATTTTTTTTAAATCAGCATCTCTTTAAATTTCACAATTATTTCATATTCTACTCTACCTCACTGAATCTCATTTTGTAAAACAGGGAATCAATAAAGCAAAATGTACAGTACCATGTTTGACAATATATACAACATTCTATAATCATAATCATCACCAAGAGGAGAGGTAAATGTTTCATCCTCTTACTTCTGGGGTCAACTAAGCTTGGTCATTACAATTAATTTTTGTTCACTTAAATTAACAGAATCATTTTGGTTTCATCCTTAATTTTTTGTGTCTCCTGTCCTACTTATTTCTCATGTAAATTACATTCATTTTAAACCATGAAAATAATATTCCATTACTTTCATATGTTATAATTCATTCAACAGTTCCCCAATCATTGAGCTTGCACTTTGTTTTTAGGTTTTTTGGAAAACTAGCATGGCAATGCATAACTTATTAAATATGGGACTTCTTTATTTTGGTTGTGTATTGTCACTTTGGGATACATATCCAATAATGGAATTGCTGGATCAAAGGGAATGAAGCATTTAATGACTTCATACACATAATTCCAAATTGTTTTTGAGACTAGTTGGATCATTGTTTAGTTTTAACAACAGTGTATTCATGTGCTGACTTTTTTCTCTATACACGCACATATATACATATATATGGGTCAAAACCTCAGAAATGTTTTAGTTCACAGTTCTTTTGTTATTAGTGACTTGGAACATTTTTTCATGTATTCTTCATTTTCATTTCTAATAAAAACTATCATATCCCTTGAAAACATGTGGTCAGTTAACCTAATTGTACAGTCAAATCCATAATATCTCCATACCATTAAATTAATAGAAGTTATATTAAAGAGAAGGTTTTGGATTTAACTACTTTACTGGTGTTGATTACACTTGGGATTAGAACCCTGGAAAGATACTTGCTCATGAATTGGAAATAGTTTAATCAATTTTGTTGCTAAAAGAAACTAGTTGGTAGAGTAGATAGAGTGTTGGATTTGAAATTAGGAAGACCTGAGTTTAATCTTACCTCAGATGTTTCCTTGCTGTGTAATCTTGAGGAAGTTATTTAACTTCTTTGAGCCTTAGTCTCTTCATCTGTCAAATGGAAATAATAGCCCTAATCTAATATGATTTTTGTAATCAGCATTCAGTCCATCATTAATGTCAAGGACTAAATTTTATCAGGTTTAGAATTTCATGCTGTTTTTTTTCCTTCCTTAGGTGGTTTGGAAGGAGAAAAAATAGATTCTGTGGAGAAAGACTACTTGTAAGCAACTAGCAATGTTCTTTAAATCCAATGTAATTTTAGAAGAAAACATGTAGGATGTATGAAAAATCAGAGTATAAATTTTCAGTTCTGTGGATTTCATAGGGGTAAATTATCTGGTTCTGAAATAAACTTTACCTGAATTCTCTTATCACTTTGAACTTTGATTAGACATGAATCATTCTTCTATTACTGTAGACTTCTGTGTACATGTCTTGAATCCTTTCTTAAACCATAAAATCTTTCAAATAAGATACTAAGGCTCATTTATCTTTTATTCCCTCAATATATAGCAAATTACATTTTTCATACAGAGAGTTAGACAAATACATGTGAAATTAAATTTAATTCAATTTTGATTTATTAATTTTCCATTTCAATTTGATTCCCACTTAAACCAGGAATAAGGACTGCCACTAAATAGCTTCTTTTGCCATTTGTTGATTTCTTTGCATTGAACTCAACCTCTTAAAAAAACAAAAGTTTGTTACTTCATAATCTGTTGCATTATATTAACTTCAAATTGAATAATGTATCTAAGTGCTTTGTAACCTTCAAAGCAGTATATAACTAGGAACTCTTTTGAGGACAGTATTTGAACTTGTTGAGTTAATGATTTCTAATATCAACTCAGTGTTTTGTGTGTTTGACCAGACTGTTAAAACCCTAAGGGTAGATAGTATATTATATTTTTTAACCATATGTCCCTGTCACCTGTCTTCTAACCCCCATTATCTATCACAGAATTACAACATGTCAGAGTTGAAAGGGGCTTCAGATATCATTTAGTCCAATATGTACCATAACAGTAATTCTCTCTGCAATGTCCCCAAGAAATAATCACTTAGTTTTTTCCCCAGAAAAGCCCCTCACCCCATGATAGGAAACCCACTCTAAAGGCAGCCTATTCTACTCTTGAATTGCTCTAATTACTAAGAGGTTGTTCCTTTAAAAGAAACCCAAATTTGCATCTTTATACTTTCTACTCATTCTAATCATTTCTGATAATTTTGTTATTTTGCCTTATGGGGCCAAACAGAAAACAAAATAATAGCAAAGGAAAAAATCCCTAAATAAATCCCTAAACCAAAAATCCTGAACCTTCTTCAGATATGTTAGTCCTTGTTTCCTTATTCTTACCTTCTCTAGGTTAAATGTCTCTACTTCTTTTAATGGACCTCAAGTCTCTTCAATCAGAATCAATGAGGAAAGCATCACCTGTGTCCTAATCTCTTCAATTTCTTAACTTCATTATCTTTATTAATGCTCGCTAACTTTCTTCTCACAATTAACTCATGCTCATGTGATTCAAAAGAACTCAGTATTTTCCAGGTTCATCAAGTTTTGGCTTCATATCTTTTATGTCCTATTCACAAGCTTTTGATACTGTTACTATCAGGTTGATTTCCTTTGTACTTCCCGTGTGAGAGTCAGCAAACATGTATATTTACATCTCTTTTTCTTCTGATCCTTATTAGATGATTTTTCATCTTATAATGACATTGCATTCTTATCATAATTCCTTGAAGAATAAGATGTTTTCTTTTAAGATAATCCAGCTCCCTCCTCTTTGAAAAGTCATATATGTTACTTAGCTCCAAGCATTCAGTGATGCTTTTCCTTCTCTGTCACTTTCACCCATATTCCACCATTCAAACAATATAAGAGCATATTATTATCTGAATATTTAGGTCATTTTTCTTATTTGTTTCTACATTAAATTCATTATTTTCTTCAAGAAAACTTCATTTTTCCTCCTTTTTTCCTCTTTTTCATGCTTCTTCTCAATCTTTGTCCTCTTTCTCATTCTTGATGGAAATGGCAAGCACGAGAGGAAAAAGAATTCATGGAAGTTTCTGGAAAGATGGCAGAGAAGGTCAGAAAATTCCAAGCTCTTTAGATTTCCCTGACAAACAAGACAAAATAGCACCTCAGGGTGAATATAGAGCACTAAAAATAAATGAGTTGGGGCAGAATAGTGGTCCTTCTGGGACAATCACAGATGATCCAGAGAAAAATCCTAGGACCAAGGTTTGATCGTTGTGAAAAGTAAACACCTCAAGGATAGTTCCACTTAGACAGCAAGCAGCAAGCCCTGTGGCTAGCTGTATCAGGAGGTAACCTCCAATAGCGTCCATCTGGAATCTATATTCGAGCCTGGGAAAATTAAGGAAACCTCTGCTGATAAGGAATGTCAGCCCCACCTATGATACATAAATGTGGTCTTGAGCGAGAAGGAATCAGCACATGTCTGTTGAGTGCAGAAGCAGTGGGGCAGAGACACTGTTGGCTGTGGGTACTTACAGAAGGTTGGAATTCTTGGTTTTGCTTCCCAGCTAGAGGGGGAAATTGAAGGAGCATCTGAGACCAGAGGCACCATTCTCCATACCTCAGTGCTAGAAGTGATTACAAAAAAAAAAAATGAGCAAAGGAGAAAGAATCCAACCATAGAAAGTTACTATAGGACTAAAAAAAGACCAAGGATAATCTTCAGAGGAGGATACTTAAGCAAAAATGGCCTCTCCTACCCCAAAGAATAATGTTAAATGGTTACCTGCCACCCAAAAAAAAATACAAGAAATTAAAAAAATCTTTAAAAATCAAATGAGAGAGATTGAGGAAAAACGAAAAAAGAACAATCCAAGAAAGAAACAAGGAGATTATGAAAAGAAAGTCAAACAACTAGAAAAGGAGATCTAGAATCTTAAGAAATAAAATGATTCCTTAACAATTAGAACTGGGCAAGAGGAAGCCAGTGAAGTTGTGAGACCAAGAAATAATAAAACAAAATATAAAGAATGAAAAAAAAATAGAAGAGAACATGAAACTTCCTATAAGAAAAACAACTGACCTGGAGAACAGATCAAGAAGAGAAAACATAATAATAATTGGAATACCTGAAAGCTATGATTAAAAACAAAAAGGAATCTTGATGCAGTAATACATGAAATAATAAAAGAAAATTATCCTAAAGTGTTAGAATAGGATGGGAAAGTAGAAATAGAAAAAAAAATCCACTGATTACCACCTGAAAGAGAATCTATGAGGAAAGTCTACAGGAATGTAATAGTCAAATTCTGAAACCTACAGCTCAAGGATAAAATATCATGAGCAACAAGAAAAAAAAAATTAAATATGGTGGTGCCACAATTAGAATCACACAAGACCTAGCAATGGCAACACTGAAAGAACACAGGTCATGGAACACTATGTATCGAAGAGAAAAAGAACTAGGGTTGCAGCCAAAAATATCATACCCAGCAAAGTTAAGCATAATCCTGAATGAAAAAACAAATCAACATTTAATGAATTGTCAGACTTTCAGGATCTTGTTTAAAAAAACAAACTTTGAACTTAATTTGATATATAAGATCCGAGAGAAATATATAAATACATATGTCAATAATTTAAATAAATATATGCATATATCAATACATATCAAAGCTTAATTACAAGGGACTCAATAAAGACAAACTGCTTACCTTTTATACAAGGAAATATAAAATGTATGTCTAAGATTCTTATCAGTAATTAGATAGTTCCTAAGAATGACTGGGATAGACCTAAGTATGATATGATTTTAAAAAGTAAAACCATTTAGGAACAGGTGAAAAGAGTAATTATTTTATACAAATGTGGTCCAAGAGGAAGAACTGAAACAGAGGAATTAGATGGGGAAGGAGGGCTGGTAGTTCTGGAGCCCTCTTTTCATTGGGAATAGGTTCAAGAGGGTAGAAGGCTATAACATTTTTCTAAATTCAGAAAGAAATAAAAAGCTATGGGTATAGAGAATGGGGAGAGGATAAGGGAGAGATTTCTAAAGGGGAGTGTGAGGGATTAAGATAAGGCAGGATATTTAGATTAATGGGAATGGGAGAATAAGGGAGGGATTCTTGGAGGGGGATTAGGTTAAGTAATAGGAGGGCAAGATAGTGGGTAGAAGTAAAGTAGAGCAATCAGGAGGGATAGTAAATAAGAGATACACAAAAACATAAAATAAAGATCAGGAGTAGACTTTATTAGGGGAAAAAAGCAGGCATAGTAATCAGGATCTCAGACAAAGTTAAAGCTAAAATAGTCTTAATAATAAGAGAAAAATATGGAAACTACACTTTATGTCAGTCATATTAATTAATAGTTTTAGACTATTTAAAATTAAACAGTACATGAATGGAATATTGATGTGTTGTAGGAAATGACAAGTTGGTGGACTTGGAAAAATATGGAAAGACTTGCACTTATGAAGGAAGAGGCTATTCACCCTCAGAGAAACAGAGGACAAATAAGTATAGTATGGTCTTACATTGATTCATATGAATGTATATATGAGTATGATTATAGATATCTAAGTATATGGATATGTATGTTAGTGTATATGCATATGTATATATGCATAATTATGTTTCTATGTATATATGTGTATGTGTATATGTGTATATATGTATGTGTGTGTATGTGTATACACCCCCACACCCATATATATTATATATATATATATATACATATATATACATATATATGTGTATATATATATGCTTAATTGTATCTTCTTGGTTGGGGGGGAGGTGGGACAAAGAACAAAGGAAAAAGTGAACAGCATAGAACAAAAAAAATTTTAGAAGGAAGCAAAGAAAAGATGGATAGCTCTGAACACAACCAGTAGTTTTTATTATATAGGTACTTTTGAAATGGAAATGTTTTGCTGTCTATTTTGAGTCCTCTCTTAAGCTCTGCTGTGCACATGGCAATGCTTCTTTCTTCTTTTATTTTGTATTTAAGTTTTAATATTTAAGTTTATAATATATTTTTTCTCTTCTTAAAAAAAGACAAAGGAATTCACTTAATCATTCTAGGTCTCAGTTTCCTTATGTGTAAAAGGAGGGCCTTGGTTAAGATGTTATTTTCAACTTTAAGTACTAGATCCCATGATGTACATGTGTACATGTGCCTGCATAAGGTATGGAAAGAATTATAGAAGAAACATGGGAAACAAGAAAGGTGTGTAGAGATCAGGGATCTTTTTACATAAATGTCACTACTACCTAGTAGTGGGTGGGAATTATGGAGAGTTCAAAGGGTATCTTTCTTTATATTATTGACTGAAGTAGAAAATTAGAAATGAATATGAGCTGCTTTGATGAAGACTAAAAGTATGATTTTTCCTGTAAAAAGGTCGAGTGTGAGGAAGCTATTCCATCATTATTAGTATCTGCCCTAGTCATAATTTAAAAGCTGAATTACTATATTGATACAGAATGATATTAAATTTGAAAACAATTTCAGTTTATATTACATGATCCATTAATTAAAAAAATAGTTTTTCTTAAAAATTGTGTAGTGTATTTTTATTCTGAGTTTTTTTCTAGGTCATTTGTCACTGCTTCAAATGAAAGAAAAGAAATTATCCGAGGTCAGGGTAAAATTTGTTTTTAACATATGAATTATTATGATAAAGATGGACTAAGAAAAACAATGCTTAATTTAACCAGTCCTCTCCCACCATTATTTCACACAGATTGATTTATTATCTCTAGAATTAATTATGGAAAGAAAAATAAAACTACATATATTTTTATGTTATTAAAAGGGATTTCATGAGCCTTTGAAAACAAGAGTTCTTTTACATGGAAATTAAATATAGATTGCCTCACAGAAAGTGCAGTGATTACAAGACATTTTCCCAAAGAATATTGAGCATAGAGCTCTGTTATACAGTCTCTGCTTTAAATATGTAGGCAATTAATGGCACATTTTATAAAACTTTACTTTTAAAATAATATAAATCAAGATACTTTTGAGGAATATTATTTTCTTTGTAATAATGAAAAGTCACATTAAATCAGGTGCACACACTTAAATTCACTGTCATAATCTTGGTGGAATCTTATACATTTCAGAAGATGGAAAAGTAAAAAATTGACCCAGAAATAATGAAAATGTATCTTTAATTAGAAAATAACTTTTTTTCCCATGTACAATATAAAATTATTTCAAAGAGTAAGGGCAACTGAACATATAAAAGCTTTATACATTGGAAATCTATTCAAAGCCCCGAAGGCATCAATTTAATAGAAATTTTTTTTTCCCAAAATGATATTGGTGAAAGAGAACAAAGAACTCAGTTGCAAAAATTAACACCGAGATTACCTAAAATGAACAACTCTCCAAACTCTCTTTTGATAGCCACTTTCAATCTTGACATATGAACTTTTAAAGCAATAGGAAAAGGAGGCAAAAGAAATAAACAAAGGCAAAATAACATTTTTAAATTCAATTTATTTTTTGTTGTTTTATAGTCAGGAATAAAGAAAAAAGGAAAGAAGAAAGGAAGGAGGGAGGAAAGGAAGGGAAAGAAGGAGGGAAAGAAGGATGGAGAAATGAGACACAGTTTCTAACAATATTAAATTACTGGAGAGTAGACAAAAAAAGAACCCTATATACTAAGCTCATTCTAGGTAATATATCTCAATGTAAGTAACAAAAAAAAAAAAAGAACAAAACAAATTGATTGAACACTACACATTGGCAAGGATCATTCATATTAACTCTTGAGAATGAATTAGAGGAATGAATCATAACAAATAACCAAACCAAATCAAATATGAACATAAGAAATATGATGTTAGCATATTCTCCCAGATCACTTTTTACAATGAATTAAAGGATTAAACTTCAAATGTTAAGTTGATGGAATCATTAGTATGAAGTATATTAAATAGTGTTTCAGATAATAATGCAGGATGCCTACAGAAACCACTTGCCTATTCATTATTAGGCATTTACTAAATGACTTTTCTCTATTCTGATAACTTACAAGGTTACTAGGACAAATTACATCTAATTTTGACAGTTTTCTCACAACAAATGATCTAAAGTGAGAACTCTGACAGCATAATGCTGTTATAAAATAGGACAAACATAAATGTAGCACATTTCTCTCTCTATCTCTCTGTCTCTTTCTCTCTGTGTGTGTCTCTCTCTTTATCTTTGTCTCCCTCCCTTCCACCCACATCTTTCTAGGAATATGTGTGTGAATATGTAGGTGTGACATTTGTGCTGCAGACCCACTCTCCCACAAACTTCATACTGTAGCTACCTCTCAGATTTCCCCTCTACTGCCATTGGCTTTAGCCCCATCAGCTATCACCCTCCTTGTTGCTATGGACTTATGATTAGTACCCACTTATCTATTTAAAAGGTCATAGGTATAGCAAGAACAAGCATATAAACATTTCCCCCACTATATCCAAGGCATATTCTCCTCTCTTCGGAGACTAGAGTTTAGAGAGCAGGCTCTACATTTAGTTCAAGTTCCACATGTCCAAAGACAACATTGTCAGAGGAGTCCTCATTTCAGTTTTCAGTGGTATGCATATAGAAGATTACTCTTCTTTCTTTTATAATTTTGGTTTTGGAATGACTGTAATAGTCAGCAAGGGCTCTGATTCATGGATTCCTCTGGCTTGTTCTTTCTAAACTTTTGAAACTCCAAAGGTGAGAGGCTCTACCTGCTTCAACAGAGTTCATGAGAGAAGAGCTACTGAGATCCACCAAAAATGAATGATGTGAAGAGAACATATCTAGAAGCTAACAAGCCCTTTTGCAAGCCTTGTCAACCAAGGATCCTCCTCTTCAGCATATGGTTGGCCAACTAGAACCAATTATATATCTCTGAATGCTCCAGTGTCTCTCCAAGGTACTGCCTTTATATATCATGATGATTTTCCCGGAAGCAGGCTTTCCTGGTTCTTTGCATAGAGAAACACCATTCCAGATACTATACACATGTTCCAGACCTACCATTACATATGTATACACACATACACACATATTAATTTATTTTCATGTCAAAATATTTACAGCATCTGTGGGGACTGTGACTTTGTCAACACATACCACAACCTTTGTCCACTTTAGCAGATAGTCTGACTAAGTTACTATAAAAAGATCGACAAAATGTGAAAAATAGAGTGAAAATGGAACACAGGGAGAATCTATCATAATCTGAGCCAGCATTCTCTCTATAGCATCCTTCATGATAGTTCATAAATCTCTGGTTGAAGATCTCTAGCAATGAGGAAGCATTATCTCCCAAGCATCATGTTCTATATGCATATTACTCTAATAGTTTTTTTTCCCCTTTATATTGACCTTACATCTGGATTTTTGCCATTTGCACCCATTGTTCATATTAGTGCCTTCTGTGGCAAAGAAAAATGGTAATACATTTTTAAATTGACTGTGTTACAAAAGAGATCTTAGATTTAGATCATGAATGGATCTTCAAGGTCATCTAGCTGAACTCTTTAATTTTGAATGCTCAAAAGCAATTATATCTTCTTTAATTTCTCTATTCTCCAAGAGAAATAATCCCAGTTCTGTCAACTATTTGTCAATGTTCTCAACATCTGGTAAACATCCTTTAGACTTTTTCTGGTAGTAAATTGTTGTGAGTATCAAATGAGATAATATTTACTAAGCATTTAGCACATATTAAGTGCATAATAAATATTTATTCTTACCTCCCTTTCCTTTTATGATTATGAGCATCTCTATACTTGTCCAAAGGTGATCCAATCCTTATTCTCAGCTGAAAAACATCTATGTCTTCTTTCATACTCAGAAATTTCCCAGAGCAATGAAAACACACTCCCACTTCTTTTCCCTTTCCCTCTTATGTTAGATTCCAGAAATATATGTGTTCCACAGGAATTATCTTTGAATACCTAGTTATATCCATGCCACAAGGAGGCATCAAGGTGAAGTTTTAGAGAATGATTGCTCATGGTAAGAATTAATAGATATTTGCAGAATAAAAAGTGATGCCAGTAGCATGTGCACTGTAAGACTTGAGTTGCAACATCTTCATAGCAGTAATTAACATACATTAGCAGATGAAAAAATGTGATCAATTTTACTATATTTCTTTCTTAACCTCTTTGTGCATGCTATGTTCAAGAGAGAATGAATTGCTGGTCATTCCCTTTTCTTGCCCTTCCCTTTAGCCCATCTGTGTACTCAGCAGGACATTCCCTTGCTTAGTATGCACTTCATCTAAATGGAAATGATTCTTTTCATTCAAAGTGCAGCTCAGTTGCTTCTCCCTCCTTGAAAACTCCACAGACCCTCCAAATTATGCCTCCTGTCCCTTCTTTTGCTTCTTAAAGTCATTTGTTTGAAAATTTCTTTGACATACTCCATAATCTGTTTTCTGGCAAACATTTTTGAATATATGTTTGAACTTCTCCCAGCTCTCTTTAAGGGCAAGAACTATATCGTTGCTCCTTGTTGTGCATTAGAATGTGAACTTCTTGGAAAGGGAGGGGTGAAAGCCAATGAAATATAGATGTGTGATAACACCTCGCTACCCTTCAAGAATGAGCTCAAATCCTACTTCCTACATGAAACCTTTCCTAATTTTTAGAGCTCTTAGTGTACCCTTCATATAACCCAAACATATAGAACCATTAAATTATTTCTAATTTACTTCTCATATTTTTTTACTAATTTATATGGATATGTATTTCCACAAAAGTACATCATAAGTTCTCCAAGGGCAGACACTTTCCATATATTCATATATATGTATGTATATATATTTATGTATGTATGTATATATATATGTGTGTATGTATGTATGTATATATGTGTTTGCATGTATGTATTTGTATGGCCAATGAAAAGTAGAATATTTTTCCATAGTTGAGTATTTAACAAATGCCTATTGAAATGAATTGAACACAGTGGCTAGAAGTTTTGATAACTTGGAAAATGAAAACCTCTAGAAATTGAAATATATGATCATACCGTGGGTATTTCTGGTTTACTCCATATTATGATATACTGATCAAATCCTTCTTAATCTCCACTGAAATGCTGCCCTATGAAATCAACAGCATCCATCCTTAACTTTTAAAATAGAAATATTTTCTAAAATATTTAAGCGTGCTTGTTGATTTTTTATCAAAATCACAAAACCCTTTCAAATTTAGGGGAAAAAGAGAATGTGGTTTCCTTGAGGGCATAGACCATGACTTTGTCTGTATTTGCATGTTCAGCACTTAACACAGTCCTTGAAATATAACTTAATGAATGTTTTTGACTAATAGAGATGATCTAATAGAAATGACTAATGGAGACAATCAAGATACTAGAAGTTACAAGACATTGACATGTCTCTCAAGAAGTCTTTAGAGTTTTGAAAATGACATTTTATGGCGTGCCCTATGGTGCAAATCATGGCATTGTATGATTCCTTACATGATAACAATGATTCCCCGACTGTAAATTTCAGGGTATGTTACACTTCTTTCAATAATGTGTCTATGGTCTGGATAGTTGAAGACCATTTGCTACAGAAATGAAAGGCAGAAAAGATTGACAGTATAATCTGAGTGTATCATCTGAGAGTGGTATCATGACTCAAGCATTCTTTGATAAAAAGAGCCATTTATGAGTAAAAAGTTTCAATAGCACAATGTATTCATTCCTTTGGAAACTAGAAGATACAGAAAACTCTACTGAATATTTGTTACATATTCAAAGATTAGAAATAACATCCCTGAAGGAGCTTTTTATTTATTGGGCTTAACCAATACATACATATACACTTACATGTATACATATAAACATGAATAAATAAACAAATAAATATGATCAACTTCAGTATATAAAAGTGAAGTCTGTTGATGCCAATGAGCCTTCAATGTTGGGAGATCAACAGATGGTCTAAAGTTCAACAACATAAAGATAAGGAAATGAAACTGTCCCTTTTCTCCAAAAACTTGCATTTTACTTGGTAGAAATGTCTTGCATACATGTAATTTTAGTGTAAGTTATAGAGTAATGAGGGCAACAGATAGTTCATACAAAATTTCTAGGAATATTTGAGAAAAGAGAGAACACTAATCTTGGGGGGAGGAGCGAGTTGGAGAGGAAGCCACGGAAGCCTTCATGGTAAGAGGTGGCTGAACTGAAAATTAAAGAAGACAGGGGATTTTGACATGCAATCATGAAAAAGGAGCATATTCCAAGAATAGAAAATCAGTCGTGTATACATCCAGGTGCTAGAAATAATATCAATAATGTTGTTTGGGGATCAACTACAAATTCAGTTTGAGATCAGGTAGAATGCATAATATCAATTCTATAAACATAGGTTGGAACCATACTGTGGAGGGAAAACTTATACAGGAATAATTTTCTGAAGGATGTGAGCTTTGAGATATCTAGAGAATTTTGTGAATTCCCTGAATGTTGCCATGAAATATGTTCTTTCCTTTAAAAACAAAACAAAACAAAACAAAACATAAGATTAGAAACAATATAGCGTTTATTGTGTTATATATCTATATTATTTCTAGCACTGATTTTTTCCATCTTCTTTCTTAAAAATTCCAAATCAGAGGTAATAGTATCTTTCAACTTGAGAACCAGTTATCTGAACACCTATATTCAT
>NW_020954720.1:382581-390919 GCF_900497805.2 Vombatus ursinus | reverse complement strand
TTATTGTTGCTCCTAGCAGGATCTGATCTCTGGTGATCCTGCCATCTGGTTTCCTGGTGCAAATTGACTAGTTATAAAAAAAAATGGCCCCATGTTGACATAAGCAAATGCACATTATATACATAACTGTGTGCAGACATTAAGTACATTTTGACCCTTATGTATAAGCAAATGGTCATATCTGCTTGCAAATCTTCATGTGTATAAAATTACATGCTAATATTGGGAGAGTATGAGAAAAATATTCTTTATCACAACTTTATCGATGAAGTAGAAACAAGATGTATCAACCCTCTAACAAATAGCACTTTCTCATAGCAATAATTTCTAACTATTCATCAAAGTAAGGAACAAATGAGAATATCCCTGTGATATATGTGTATGTATATGTATACATATATACACACACTATACACACACACATATATATGTGTATATATATATATATACATTTACATGCATTAAGTGGTATAAAATTGAGGATTTTGTTTTGTACTGCTAACATTAATCTTGTTTTGTTTTTAATTTGAATTAATATTAGGTAAATTTTCTATATTTTGGTAAAAGTGTTCAATAAATACATTTCAGCTGTTCCTTCATGTCAATTCTCATTGTTCTTTTATTTTATTATTATGGGAGGGGAGGAAAGACAAAAGACACTTAGATTTGGACCTTAATAGGTTGTAAACCTTGAAAAATCCAAAGAATTTATGAAGTTGTCATATTGAAGCCTGCACACCAAAATTCTGATTATAAATGTGAAAGGCAAACCCACAGGCAACTGAAATATTTACTTCATCACCTTTGACCTTTATTTATAGAATGGAACATTTTGTTCTAGTACCTGCCAATCATTTCTCAATTTATTCTTGGCCCTATGCATTTCTCATCCAAAATGGTTTATTTCCTTCCTTATCCCAGAATATCATTTCTAGTGAGACTGTCTTAGGATTCAACTGCTTCCCTTAAAACAGACCAGGGAATTTTCACAAAGCTTTGGAGGCTAATAGTAGATAGAAGGAAGGGGGAATAATTGAGGAAATGATCATCAAGGAGACTGGACAAGAAATAGCTTCTTATCACAAGATTTTATATGTATAGATAGATACACAAGTATGTATGTATGTATGTGCTATCTATGTTTCTATCCAAATGATCAATAAATATATCAAGTAGAATAGTACTAAATACTACAATCAGGAAGGCTGGACAGTTGATCTATGATGAAGGAAAGATATAAATGCTTCCAATAGCCCTAATGAGGATATATGCCTATCTGTTGCTCTAAGACCACCTACAGAAAGTAAATAACAATCAAGAAAGCCCTATGGAAGCAGTTAGATCAGGAGAACAGGGGAAAGCTCTTTTTTTTTTGGCAAGACAGCAGCAGCTCCACCAAGTCTATTTACAAAAAAAAAATTCTGTATTTGAGTTCCATAGTTAAGTTTCTGCATTTGAGTTTGGTATTTTAGTGCTTCTATATTTGAGTCACTCTATGCCACATGCATTCATATGGAAAGTCTTTTTCATTCATCTATTCTCTAAGTTTCTTGAGTTCTTCGGTAACAGAACTACCAAAGACATAGACAACAATAACTGTGCTTCAAAAAGAATAACAACTGAATCCTTATCATCCTCTGAATGCTTTGTTATTCAGTTAATCAACATACAGTAATTAAGTGCCTACTATATGCTAGGCACTGTTGTGTCCTAGGGTGAAGAAAAAAATGAAACAGTTGTTGCCTTCAAGGATCTTCCTTTGCAAAGAAATTTTTTTAAGTGCCCATGTCAAAGGTCAAAGAACTCTAGGAGTCAAGCATGGAAATCATTTTTTGTCTTCACCCTGATTATGAAGTCTTATTGCCATTGAAGTGATCACACATTAGCCTTGCTTTTGTTACATACAGTGTGAAGTTCAAAAACAAAAACAAAGCCTGTTAATTTTTTCTTTGTTTCAATTTTATCCTATGAGACAAAAAATTAAGTGTGCAATTTCAAAAGAAAACAGAGCAATGATGATAAAATACAATTTGTGAATCCTGCCTGGAAGGTGTCACAGAATAGAGAGCACAGCAATGTAAACATCTAGACAGACATTAACACCACAGGGATACTTAATGAGATTATTTTGTATGAAATACAATAAAATACCAAGATTTCCTTTATTGTTCTCCATACAGAGTTATTTATTTCTAATTCTTAAAAAATCTAGAGGTGTACATATGAATGATGATTTCTATAATATTTTAAACATGAGTCTAGAATTAATTGGTTTATTTTGTTTAAGAAGATAATATTTGGGTAGATTCCCTCGTTGAGTGAAAAAAAAAGTAGCTGTTGAGTGGGTATAGAATCTCAGAAGTTACTACTAAGTGTTTTTTTTCTTTAAAATATATATTTGCATATACATATATACACATACATATGTATATATATATAATATACACACATATACACATACATACAGATGCACACATACACAAATACATATATACAGATAGATAGATACATAGATACATAGATAGTGTTCTAATGTATTGCAAGAGTGTAGTTCCAGGAATACAGTATACTTCACCCTTTTGGTTATTATTCAGTCATTTCCAGTTGTGTCCAAGTCTTCATAACTCCATTTGGAGTTTTTGTTTTGTTTTGTTTTTTAGCAAAGGTTTTTTATTTTTAGCAAAAGTTTGACATTTTTGTTTTTGTTTTTAGCAAAAGTTTGACATTTCCTTCTCCAGCTCATTTTAAAGATTTAAAGATGAGAAAACTGAGGCAAATAGGGTTAAGTGATTTGCCTAGGATCACACAACTGGTAAGTCTCTGAGACCGGATTTGAACTCAGAATGATGAGTCTTCCTGATTCCAGGTTCAGCATCTATCCAATTCTATCCAATGCACCATCTTGCTACCCATAATTCATTTTTAGGTCTTGATTTAATGAATACAGACCAAGGGCACACAATATAAAAACTGTGTAGCTCAGTTTACTCATTTGTAAAATTAAAAGGTTGGACTTGACTTCCAGGGTTCTTTTTAGCTCTAAATCTACTCTCCTAAATATAATGCTATGATACAAATGCACAAGAGAATATTTCAATAAATATTTAGTTAAGTGAATCAGAGTTATAGATACAAGAAGGCATTATTAGTGAAAGTCTGAATTGATCCAATTATGATGAAAAATAATTTGTTATTATGAGTGAAATCACGTAACTTTTCATCCTCTGACCCAACACCCTCACTATAGTATATATACCATAAGGAGTCAATATGAGTAAGATGATTCACTTAACTAAATATTTATTGAAATATTCTCTTTGATAGTAATTAATTGGAAATAAAGTAGGTATCCAGTAATTGGGGAAAGAATGAGAAAATTATAATTTAAAATATGATGGAATATTATTGTGCCATAAGGAGCAATTGATATGAGTTCAAAGAAACTCAAATTGAGAAGAGCCGAAGATCTGCTAAAATTTAGTAGCAAAGATTTTGAAACAGAGATTCTGATCATGTAGAAATGTTATAAATGTAACCATGAAAATTTCACCACCATGATAGATAACATGACATTGTAATTAGAAACAAAATAAGCAAGCAAGGTATCATTATAAATGTATGGTGTGCAAACAAAAGACAGGATAGTTTTTAATCATAAAATAAACTGAAAGATGGGCTGCCTATACTTATTTTGGATCTTTTTCTTCTAAAGTTCAATTGATAATTTATATAAATATTTCAAAAGTCTCAGTAGGAAAATAGCAATCAACAATTAGGGCAACACATTTATCAAAAATACCAAGAGTGTAATTGTATATTATACTCGATTCTATTTAAATTTTTATTTCAGGCTTGGCTCTTTATTTGAAGTTATAGATCTTACTCTTCTTGTGTCACACTTTTAGATGTCCAGATAAGTGACTTTAATAACAATTACATAACCCAAAATTTCCATGTCTTATTGTTACCCACAGTATAGCAAATAGATGATGTACAAAAGGTTTGCAATGCCCCAAAGTTATAATGAGGATTTGATGTACTAAGAAACATTAGGTTTTAATGTGAAAGGCTTTACTACATACTGTAGATGATTAAATGATAACATTTATAATTGCAAATATTCTAATGTGGCATAGCATAAAAGTAAATATTTAACATGTGGGAAGAATTATGAGGCTTCATTTCATTCATCTATTTGTTTATCTATTTATTTAACTTTAGTCACCCACATGTATGTGTAATTTTTTTTCTAGAAAAGAACTCAGATGTCTTGTAAATTGCTGCTCTTGTTCTCAGCTAAAGAGTTTGTTCTGAATAAATAGGAAAAAAGTGCTCATGTAAGACCATGGCAAAAGAACGAATCTTATTTTTTTAATAAGACTTGTGATTTTATTGGGGTATGAAAAACTCCATGAAGAAATTCTCCCTCCAGAAGCAAATTCCATCTTGGATGCCATAAAATGTCTTAGAGTTGCCTTGGACACTTAATTGCTCACTGACAATATATGTCAGAGGAAAGACTTGAACCAATGTCACCTCAAAGTCAGCGAGGTGACAAGGTAGAAAGAATACTCAGAATATGGCCTAAGGCACTTCCTACATGTATGACCTAGGGAAGTCAACTAATATGTCTGCTTCAGTTTAGTCAAGCATAAAATGGGTATAAAAATAACACTTACCTTTCAGGGATATTGTGAGGATCAAATAAAATAAGTGTAAAATGATTAGCACAGTATCTGGCTCATAGTAGGCAGTATATAAATGCTTGTTTCTTTCCTTCCTGATTCTGAGGCTAGCTCTCTAGTCATATGTCATTATGCTTATTTCAGTGTGATGTTTATTCTTAAAATTGATGTGATTTTATCAATATTTTAACAATACAAGTATTAATCTAGAACAATGTAATCATTTATTCAGCTGGATCTGTAATTAGATAAGGGTACTTCCTGCAGTGATTATACAAATCACAGCTCATCTATACCCTCCCAGCTTTTGTATTTTATACATAAATCCTCCATTGTAGATCTACTTATTATACTAGGGACTTCTAGTTCTTTTAACATTGCTCAGACGTCAATGAGGAACATAGCTTCTTCAATTATCCTCACCATAATATTGATCCACATTTCTCCAAGCTTTTGATAATAACAAAATTTTGTCAGTTTGCTAATTTTTTTTTGCAGTCTATTCATAACAAACATGCAACTCTAAATTGTCATTTTGGTGCCCCTAATCTTCAAGTCTTTGTATACTATGGCATTCCATAATCATAAATGTTATTATCATTTATGCTAAATGATTGGTAGTGAAGACAGATGGTGTTTATTTTATAAAGTACTTGACCCTGTGAAGAAGGGGCTGTAGGCAGTTTGCTAGAAAGAATGAACTATATGCAATAAAAATACTAAACATTTTAATGTCTTTGATAAGACTGTATATGTGTGTGTGTGTGTGTGTGTGTGTGCGTACATAGCAAATGTGTGTCCTAGAACCAGCAAACTTCATGTTCTTTGTGAAATACTTACAGAAAATCACCAGACCTGGTTCTCAAAATAATTTCTTATGGCAGTGACACTAAACCAGAAAAGGAAGAGAGAGAGAGAGAGAGAGAGAGAGAGAGAGAGAGAGAGAGACAGTCAGACAGACAGACAGACACAGAGAAAGAGAGACAGAGAGACATAATCTTTTATGCCCTTCCCCTCCTATTTACCTATTTGATAAGTTACAATTTGACATACAACTAAGTATACACGCACATGTGTGTGTCTGTGTGTGTGCATATATACATACATATGTAGTCCCCATGAGAGTGAGGTTCAAGCATTGATCACCTCCCCATTTTCTCCAACTGTAAAAACTCTTCCTTAGACACCTCTTTTATGTGAGAAAATTTGCCCCATTCTGCCTTTGCCTCACTCCTTTTCCCAGTACATCTCACTCTTTCTCACCCCTTCATTTTTTTTTTTTTGGAGATCATTTCAATATAATTGACTCACAACCATAGCCTCTATGTAAACTCCTTTTAACTGTCCTAATAACAGTGAAGTTCATCGGAGTTACATGTATCATCTTCCCATACAAGAGTGTGGAGTTTAAGTTTATTAAGTTCCTTATGATTACTATTTATGTTTGCCTTTTTATGCTTCTCTTGAGTCTTGTGCTTGAATTTCTAATTTTCTATTCAGCTCTAGTCTTTTCATCAGAAATTCTTGTAAGTACTGTATTTACCTAAATATCTATTTTTACCTGAAGGATTATATTCAGTTTTGCTGAGTAAATTCTTTATTGTTGGAATTCTAGTCCCTTTGCCTTCTGGAGTATCATATTCCAAACTGTCCAATCTGTTAGAGTGGAAGCTGGTAAATATTGTGTCATTGCAACTGTGGCTCCACAATATTTGAATTGTTTCTTTCTGGTTGCTCAGAATATTATCTCTTTTACATGGGAGTTCTGGAATTTGGCTATAATGATCCCGTGAGTTTTCTTTTTGGGAACTCCTTTAGGAAGTGATCAATGGTTTATTCCAATTGTTATTTTATCCTCTGGTTCAGGGGATATCTTCCATGAAAATTTCTTGAAAGATGCTATCCAAGTTCTTTCATATGTGTGTGTGTGTGTGTGTGTGTGTGTATGTGTGTGTATGGCTTTAAGGTACTCCAATGACTCTATTTCCTATATCTTTGCTAAGATCTTCACCAAGAAAACTCCAAAGGGGGTTATGAAAACTTGGACACAACTATTTATAAATCTATTTTCCAAAATCTTATTTTTCCAATGAGATATTTCACTTTTTCTTGTATTTTTTCATTATTTTGATTTTGTTTTATAATTTCTTGATGTCTCATGGAATCATCAGCTTCTACTTGCCCAATCCTAACTTTTATGGAATTATTTTCTTCAGTAAGATTTTGTACCTCTTTTCATTTGGCATATTTTCCTTTTTTTTTAAAGAATTCTTGTCTTTGGTGAATTTTTGTACCTCTTTTTTTTTTTACCATTAGCCTAATTCTTTTTTTTAAGGTGTTATCTTCAGTATTTTTGTGCCTCTTTTGTTATGCTCTTAATTCTCCTTTCAAAATGTTTTTCCTTTACTCTCATTTCTTTTCCTAATTTTTCCTCTACCACTCTTATTTTTTAAGTCCTTTAGGAAATTTTGTTGAGCTTGGTTCAAATTAGCATTTTTCTTTGATAATTTGATTGTAGCTGTTTTACATTGTCATCTTTTTTTGTGCTTCTGTTTTGTTCCTCTCTGCTACAATAGTTGTGGGGTTTTTTTTGGTCAAAATATGTTTGTTGTTTGCTCATTTTTCTTGCCTATTTCTTGACTTTGAACTTTATGTTAAAGTTTGGCTCTGCTTACTTGGTGCTGAGAAGGCACTGTCCCAAACTTCAGGCTTTTATGTGGTACTAGTTTCAGAGCTAGCACTGTGGGTCTGCACATTTTTGGTCCTTCCAAAACAGTGTGATTCTGGGAAAGGTGTGGCCATTGCTCTCCTGATCTATGCTCTGGTCTTTACCCAGAAAGTGCCTCTGATCCCTTGAAGCTGCACAAACTGCAACTCCTCTTTGACTTGGAATTGTTAACAGTGATCCAGCACAATTTTATGGACTTTAGAAAAGGTTCTTATTTCAAATTTTGCATCCCCAAATGGCAAAAAATGTGGGAAAGAAATAGTCTAAGATTGTTCAGGCCATTTGAACCCTAAAATAAAATGAGTTCCCCTGTATCCTTGAAGTCTAGCTCAGGTATACTCTATTATCCAAATTAAAATCTCCAAAATCTTGATGTTCCATTAAATGTATTATACTCATCAAACACCATCAGCATCCAACAATTCTGTGATTCTGGGCCTGAACAATCCTAGACTATTTCTCTCCCACATTTTTTAAAAAATGAAACATATGATAACTAGACATTGTCTCTCCAAAAAAAAAATGTATCATATTTCCTTGGCCATAGTAGTCAGTGAATATATATTTTTGAAGTGTTGTGCTGTATTTCTGAGGTAACTATGTGACACAGTAGTTACAGTGCTAAGCCTGGAACCAGGAAGAATTGAGTTCAAATATGTCCTCAAATACTTACTTGTCCCACAAGTCTGGCCAAGTCACTTAAACTTTGCTTGCCTCAGTTTCTTCTTCTGTAAAACATATATAAAAATAGCACCTGCACCCCAGACATGTCATAAAAACAAAATAAGATAATAAAGCCCCTATCATAGTGCCTGGCACACAGTTCTTCCTTCCTTCCTTCTTTCCTCCCTTCCTTCCTTCCCTCTTTCCTTCCTTCCTTCTTTCCTTCCTTCCTTCCTTCCTTCCTTCCTTCCTTCCTTCCTTC
>NW_020954720.1:354132-382571 GCF_900497805.2 Vombatus ursinus | reverse complement strand
TCCTTCCTTCCTTCCTTCCTTCCTTCCTTCCTTCCCTTCCCTTCCTTTCCTTTCTTCCTTCCCTTCCTTCTTTCCTTGCTTTCTTCCTTCTCTTCTTCCTTCTTTCCTTCTTCCCTTCTCAAAAGACAAGACAATAGAAAAAGAAAAAAAACTACTCAAGTTTTATTTTCTGTTTAGCATTAAGACTGAATCAAAGAAGCCAAAAGAGACCTACATCTGACCTACTAAGCAAATTAATGACTAATTTGCTAAGCCCAAAAGTTATGGAAGTAAAAGTAATACCAGTTGAAATTACAAAATATTTTGTAATACACATTAGACTTGGATGACAGAATTTTTAGAATACCACTTCCTCATAAAACAACAACAAAAACATGAAATTAAAATAAACATACAGCAAAGTTGGCATGAAAATCAACTAAGCAACTCATTTAAAGCATATTCAAAAATTTTAAAAAATGTAAATATCATGAAGACAAAAATAGACCAAAAATTCAAGAGGCCCATCAGCATTTGCATAATCTATTTTTATAACAAATTACAGTGAGTCCAAGTTAAATCATACTTAAGATGAATTCTAGAAGACAGTTGAAAAAGATGAAGATTCCATAAGAATGTCTGTGCTAGAAGTAAAACAATCTTGCAAACATTGAGGATCTGATTCTCATGCTACTTCAAGGATATAAAGAATTCATTAAGATCATATGAGATTCCTGGTAAATATAACAAACAAAAAACCTCTATCCACACAACTTCAGAATCTTACTGTCATGTGACCTATAAAGTAGGGAGGTGGTTGCTTTGTGAAACTTAAGTACTATAGCATCATTGTCATATGACATCAATGTGTACTTCAAGGGTCAAATGGAAGAGGAATTCCCTATCAAGTCTATGGTTTTTCAAAAAGTTTTTATTATATTAAGCAGGCTTTCAGTGGAGGACATAAGGGAGAATGTAGGCAAGAATCTGATATGTGAAGAAGGTATGACAGGGCTGGGATTTTCAATGAAGCCCACTTAGGAAATCATGAATCCTTTAAGGTAATAAAGAAGGAGGGGAAGGGCATAAGCATTTATTAAGTGATTACTATGTACCATGCACTGTGTTCAATACTTTACAAATATAATCTCATTTGATCTTCACAATAGCCATGTGAGGTAGGTGCTACTATTGTTCCCCTTTTAAAACTGAGGAAACTGAGATAGAGTTTAAGTGACTTGCCCAAGGTCAAACAGCTTTTAAACATCTGAGGCTGGATTTTTGTCTCACATCTGCCTGACTTCAGGTGCATCACTTTATAAACTGAGTCACATAGATGTTGTTAGAAAAGATTTATTTCTTTATCAAGAAGAATGGTGTTCAGACTGAGGAAATATAAAAAAAAAATAACAAATATTAAAGGGATTTCAAACCTAAGTATGTCAAAAGATAGTAAAAGAACTTCTAGACCAGGAAAAATGAGTCTAAGCTGTTGAAAGAATTGATGGATATAGTTATTAAGTAAATGTCAGTAGTGACTGAAAATTCAGGAGAGGAGCCTGAGGGGAGAGTAAAATATCATCTCATTTATTAAAAAAAGGGATGAGACATTTTAAAACTATTTGTTCATGAGTTTAACTTCGAATCCTGGAAAAATAATATACAAGTCTTAATTAAACTGTTAGTTTCTGAGTATTTATAAGAGTCAAAGTAAATAATGCTAGATTAGGATCAGTAGTATGTGGATTCAAATCAAAGCTGTGCTCCCTTACTGTCTTTTTGACTTTCCACATTCTGAGACTTGATATTTTCATCTTTCACACTGGTCATTTGTCCTCTGCCTCACTCCTCATACCTGAAATTGCATCATCTAGGACAGATTTCCAGATATCCTGGGGGAGGGAATCCAGTCAGTTTTGGAACTCTATCTTGGGGTTTTGCTCTCATTATCTAGATGACTGATTGAGTATAGAAGTAATACAATATATCTATCTGGTCCCAGAACACCATGTTCCATATCCATTAGCCCTGAAAATCTTGCCCTCTCTCACGATGTATGTAACCACAATCCCCCTCCCCACCTATTGCTAGGTAAATAATAATCAAATTTATACTATATTTGGAAAGACCATGACAAATAAATGCTATGTTATTTAACTCAGGAATACTATAATTCCCCAGGCAAAACTATTCTCTCTAGATATCATTGTGTATACACACACACTCACACACACACACACACACACACACACTTATACATACACACATACATGCATATATGTGTGTGGAAAGAAAGAGGGAGGGAGGAAAAGAGGGAGAGATAGATAACATCATTGTTATTTTTAGATATATCAGTGAATCAGTGTAATATAAATACATCATCATATGTCAAAAGGTATCAAACAACCTACATATACATATACAGAAACATTTAAGTACATATATATATATGCACATCTATGCATATGTGTGTATATTTATATATACATATCTATATACTTTCAGATATATTTGTTCAATTATGTACTCTCTAAAAAATTCAAATTACATTAATTAGTTTGTGCTTCAAATGACCTTGACTAGATAGAACATTTATCAGACAGAAATACATGGTTCCCAAGTGGTCCCTCAGAGAAACTAAAATGCAATCAACTAGGATATTTTGTTTTAGGATCATTGTTTTAGAAAAAATGTTAAAAGAAAAATGTGGCAATTCCTTTGAGCCCAATACCAGACTAATGATTAGAATTTTGAGTGTACAAAAGTAGAATTAGACTTTTGAAGGAGAGGAGACCTATTAAGCTTTTTGGGCTGACTCCTGGATAGCAGAAGAAGCAATTTAATCAGACACTGCAAGGAGAGTGAAGGATAAAAAGCACATCAATCCCAGTAGACCCTCCATGACTTAAAAGCAAGTCTATATCACACTGGATTATAAAACACTGTGTGGAAAAAGAAATAGATAGCAAGAGTTGATTTACATCCACAATATTTCTGAGGTAGGCTGAGGCCACAGTGGCTTACTTTGTAGAAAGAAGGGTGTGCATTACTGTATGAAGTATTTGGCTATGCTAATCTCCAAGCTCTATCAGTTACCATACATAAACACTGTCCCATATAACCTACAGTACCTGTCTTGAGCTATTTGATGTTAGAAATGCTGTAGAAAAAGGTTTAGGCATGGTAAATTAATTTCAGTATGTGTCATGGCTGGGCTAGAGAATTTTACAATTTCCATTAGAAAAATTCCCCCAAAGTTACTTAATTTGAACACCAAGATCTGAAAAATGATGATAAAGATATACCTAATGTGCACAATAGACATTATGTTTTCAAGATGTATTGGCAAAAATAATTATTAATCTTAAAGATAATTATCCTAATGTGTTTTCAGCATTCTTCTCTAAATTAGAAACTCTGGTATCTGAACTAATTGAGCACATGAACACAAACTTTTGTTTAGGCCAGTATGTGATATTTTTTCTGCGCCAAAATTCCTTATCTGTGATATTCTCTCTTGCTTCATATAAACAAATAATTCAAAAGTGGAAGGAGAAATAGTAGTGTTTAGAAGTAGTAAACTTCTGTGTAACAAATTAGATAACACATGTATAAAGGAAAATCTGAAAATCAAGAAAAAATAAGAATATTGAAAGTAAATTTTTGGGTCAAAGGAATGTCAAATATCAGGATGTATTCATTTAGAAGCAAATAATGTTAAGTTCTGGGAGCTTTCATGTAATAGAGAGTCTTCAGAAGTTAACAAGGGATTGTGGTTTGCAAAAAAACAAAGAAATAATTTAAGTATTATAAGACAACTAAAATGCTTCAATTATCTTAAAGGATCTATTTAATGAAAACTTTGCTTTCTTAAAAATATATTTTTAATTATTACAATTGGTTCCTGAATTTATATATGTTTCATGTTTGCAGTTTTTGGTATATTAGCATCTCATTTTTATACTCCTGATAACCCTGTGAAGTAAATGCTATTATTATTATTCACATGATTTTTATGTAAGGAAATTTGGGCAGAGAGAGGTTAAGTGATCCCAGATAAATATCAGATTTGGGTCTTGAAACCAGGTCTCCTGAGTATTGGTCCTTAGTTCTTTCCATTATATTATTCCCCTACTCACAAGAGGAAGATTCAATACTCACATATTTTGATCCCCAAACTGGAATTATACAATATTTTGAAAGGAAGACCTCATCAAAAATGATTATCAGAGGCACAGGTAGGTGGCACAGTGGATAAAGCACCAGCCCTGAAGTCAGGAGGACCTGAGTTCAAATCCGGCCTCGGACTAAACACTTGACATGTACTAGCTGTGTGACCCTGGTCAAGTCACTTAACCCAATTGCCTGAAAGAAAAAAAAAAGAAAAAAAAAGGACTATCAGAGCAAAATATTTAACTATTAACACTTCAAAATGTGTTAAAAAAAGATTTGTGTTAGTTTCTAAGTAGTTTGGAGGATTCAAAAATAGAGAAATGCATGGCCAATAGAAAAGTGAATTTTTTTTAAATTAACACTTTTAACACAAATTTGACATATTGAGCCTTCCAGATCCCCAGAACATTTTTTTAAATCTTAGAAGTCCTACATATAGAGCGAAAAAGATATGCATACATTTTTCTTCAACTTAAAGTGAATGTACTAAGATTCAAAGTTATATCATATTTATGAAGCACTTCTTTTCCCCAAAGTTTTTTTTAATATTCTTTTCCTGTTTTATAAAAACTGTATAAGCAAAACTCCTCCTGATTAAGTATTGATGTGCATCCATAAGTATTATTAAGTAAAGTATAATGAAATAAAATATTAAGTAAAGTATCGATGTACATCCAAATGATATGAGGACTAAGAAAAAAATGGTCAAATAGCCATTAGGTTTTACTTGCTTGCTTTTTTCTCCCCTTAACAAAAATGGATACAAATTCTCTATATTTTCATAACTATGTATTTAAATTAAAAAAATCAACCTTGTCTAACACTAACATGGTCATCTTGGCTGGCTTCCTAAATCACTCTAGGACCCCTCATTAAGTACTCTCTCCCCTCTTTCTACCTTTTTTTACATGTTGATTTTGCTAATTAGATTGTTAGCATCTTGAGAGCAGGAACTATCCTTTGTATTTTGCCTAGAGTTTAGCACAGTGCCTGGCACATAGTAGATGCTTCATAAATGTGATGTTGTGCTATGACTAACTTTGATAGACTTAGCTCTTCTCAGCAATGCAAGAATCTAAGACATCTCCAAAAGACTTGTGATGGGAAATGTTATCCACATCCAGAGAAAGAACTATGGAGTCTGAATGCAGATTGAAGCATACTATTTGCTCTTTTTCTTTCCTTCTGTTTCATTTTGTTTCTTTGTTCTTGTGCGTCCTCCTATAGCTTCTAATTCTTCTTTACTACCTGACTAATGTGAAAATATGTTTAATAGGAAAGTATAAGGAGAGCCTATATCAGATTTCAGGCCATCTTGGGAGGGAAGTGGGGGAAGTAAGAGGAAAAAAAAATTAAAACTCAAAAGCTTATGAAAGTGAATGTTGAAAGAGAAAATGTTGACATAGAGAAAGTGAAAGTGAAACATGACAGGTCACCACTGAGTGACCTATAACCTTTGTTTGAGACTCCTTTCTAACAGATCAGCTAGGCTGTGGCTACTTATCACTTAGCTGTTTTTGGTTTTGTTTTGTTTTTGGTTTTGGTTGCTCTAAACAAGAAAGTCTTGGAATTTTAGTACCAGACATCCACCAAATCTTCCCTACCAATACACAGGCTACACACTTTAAAACATAACCAGATTTGTTTACAAGTTAATAAAAATAGATAACAAATATATCCTACAAATGCTGTTCAAGATATGCTAGTGAACACCCTTCCCTATAGTGACCTTTTCAGTCTTAGTGATTTGTAGTACAGCCCTGGGTAGGCATTCAGGAGGAGATAGTTGGGTTTTGCTTGTCTGCATCAATGCTTGCCTCTGGATTTACACAGCATTGTTTGTTTTTCTGAAGTTCTCAATTCATTAACAGCAATAGATATCAACCTGTTACTGTTCTACACCATTCTCCTTTCTAAACATCTCTTCCTTCCCAGGTGATAGCCTTTTTGGACTTAGCCCTCCTCCTGTTCCCTCTTTAGCTCTCTTCAGCCTTCAGCAAACAGTATCATTTCTTCCCTAGAAATCCATTCTCCTAACAACTAGTTTTTATGAGAACTTACGTTGTATTTATAGCTCAAAATACACAATTCTGTCATTTTCAACTTTTTTTTACATACAACCTTCAAAGGTCTAGTTTAAATAGACCATTTTCAGACATTTTCAGAGATTGTAAGTATGCTTACTTTTTAAAAGCAAATTTTGGTCTCTTGGCTCATGGTGACTCATTATCACTTGTTTGTCTCCTATCTCCTTGGACCTAGGTAATGTGGGTCCCACTTATGCCATAACTTCATGCTGGGTCAAGGATATATTCTACTTTTTTACAAATATCTCTAGATATTTCAAGAAGTAGTCTACGGTAATTTGAATCATACACACTAGCTACATTGAGTGAAGATGGAACTGTGGTACAATTTGAAAAAGAGTTAGAATTGTAACTGACTTTTGGCATCAATACCTGATGAAGAGAAAAGGAACTTTGTTTTCCATTCCATGAATTATTAATCCAGCAAAGATAATAAATGATGATCACAGAAAGAATAAATGAAAGGGGTCTGAAATAAAATTTGGTCATCAAAAAAGCAACAAGCCTTTATTCAGAGCTCACTTTTTTATATGTATTATAATAGATGCTAGGGAAACAAATATACAAGTATTTGTGTCCTCATTTTCAAGGAAATTAAAATTTGCTGGGGAAGGGTGGTATAATATGTTCATAGCTATATAAAAGACATTTACAATGGGAATCAGGAACAGTCTTTTGAAACAGATATGACTTGATCTGAGCCTTGAAGGAAATTTGGGTTCCAAGAGAGTGAAGTGAGAAGGATAAATTTTCAGGCACAGTAGACAGCCAATGCAAGGTTATCAAGGTAAGGGGTAGAAGCCCATGTGTGGGCAATAAAAAGAGGAAGAGTTTAGCTGCAGTGTTAAATGCATGATGGTCAGTGATAAGCTTGAAAAGATAAGAGGGAGACACAGAATCATTCATTAAAATTACAGATATTTATAATTTTCATTCCATTAGTATATCCCTACATATTCCCTCATAAAAGTTAATAAAAATACCTTTTGACAGGATGATTTTGTTGTATATTTGAAAGGAACAGCAAGTTGTACATAGTAGATTTGCAATTTCATGTGCAATTGTCTTTTATTGTACTATGTTATGAAAATGTTTGTTTTATTCCACATATTAAAAATAAAATTTAAAAAAGAAAAAATATATCTTTTAAATCCATAACTCAGTTGCATAAGCTATTTCTCACTTTTGAATTCTAATTTTTGTTAATGTAAATGTAGGTGTGAGTTTTCACTTATATAAGTTGGTCTTTACTCAACATAAGTTTTGTTAAGCATTGCATGTGATTCATGGCAGTGGAGAAGGGAGAGGGACACATATGAAAATCAATAACAGTACCATTATTCCCAAGTAGCATATAATCTAGAAAATGGTCACACTACCACAATATGTTTTGAGAATTACTAAAAATCTTACCAATTAAAAAACTTAATGGGAAAATGCTATTTTAAAAAAATATTCAATGACTGTGCCTTTTGCTTTTTCCACATTCAGGTTATGTTTATTATGTCGACAAAGGAGTAATTCATTAAAAGTTTGGAAACTGCAAACAAATGTGTTTAGCATCTGTCAGGTTAAAGGCACTATGCTACATCCCTTAAGAAACCATCTGTGTTAGGATCAAGCTTGCCTAAGAGCTTTATTAAATGTTTGGGAGTTGGGAGGTGGGATTTTCATCCCTCAGTAGATATTAATTATTAAAGGAGAACTAGAATTCAAAAAGGAAACACAGGTCAGAAGTATAGGGAATCTCCTAAAATAGAAATTTTTAGGGTCACGGAAGTACTAAACTCAAAGAAAACATTAGTTTTTTTGGAGGTTCTCAACTTAATTTTTAAAGTAGTCTGACTTTCTCCCATGGCCCTAAGCACAAGTAATCTAATAAACTAAAAAAAACAAACAAACCTAATAGTAATAGACAATTCTCACCATTGGGAATTGCAGATGCCACACAAAAACATGGTGGACTGAGAGACTTTAAAATTCCAAACAAAATGTCAGGGTTTAAGTAAGTTTGAAAGGATAGATATATTTAATTAACATCTAAATTATATATGAATCAGAAGGCCATCTAACTGTTGTAATAGTAGCAGAGGTGGAGGAGGAGGACATGGGGCAATATTAAAGTTTTAAATAATATATTAGCCAGTTCTAGTAGCTTGCTGTGATTGCAAAAATAAAATCTTGGCCATTGTCTTTTGTCAACCATTCTCTGAGTTTGTTCTTATAAAAGATGAATGAAATTAGGTTGGTCCAGGTTTTTCATTTCTCTCACAAGCTGGTGTCATGCATTGCATGGGAGTTACAGTCTAGAACTGGGCCTCCCTTAAGGGGGCCACTCCAGAACTGGCTCAATTTTGGGATTGGGGTATCCAGTTTATATAGCCTTTCAACAGGGGCTATCACCCCACCATCATTTCACCTCCCAACAGAGGAAATACCTGTTCTAACAGACCACCCCCCAACCACACCAGACCACAACTAGCCATGGGCCATCTAGGCAGAATAATCTGTCTCCACTCAAGTCTCAGTAGATTAAGTCAACTCAGGCTTGTGTTGGGGTTTGACCAGGATAAGAATCAATGCAATCTCATCATCAGTAATGTTCTTCTGAAGAACCTTGGGAGAAAGGGATGGGGGATTAGAGGAGAAGCTCTGAGTTTCCAAGATATTAATCACCAAGAAAAATCATTTTTTTCACACTATGAACAAGTTAGATAGTAACCTGAAAGGTAAACTTTTGTCAACTAGGTGGACCAATGGATAGAGAATTGGACTTGGAATCATGAGGTACTGAGTTCAAATTTGGAATCACACCCTTATTGGATATGTCACCAAGTCAGTGAACATTTTTGTGCTTCTGTTTCCTCAGTTATAAAATGGAGATAACAAGAATACCTATTTCACCAGGTTGTTTTGAGGATCAAATTAGATATTAATTACATAGTGTTTTGCAATTCTTAAAGTTCTATATAAATGATAATTATTTTTATCTGAATTTGTTCTGCCATGTCTAGTAACAACAACAACAAAAAGTTAGGGTAGTGGAATACTAGAGCATTTTTTCCCCTTTAAATCTATTTTAATATGTCATACACACACCCTTATATGGGCTTATGGCCCTTTGTAGAATGTTTCTGTAATTACCAAATAGCTACATTCATGTATCAGGTTTCTAATTTTTTTAATAACTTATAACTTCATTCAATTTTTATAATGGGACTATATTTTTTATAACTTAACTATAGAAGATACAGTTTTAAAAGGCATTCTAATTTTTAAAAATTTATTATCAATGAAAGAGATGAAATTCTGATTTAACCTAACCTTTCATTACATATATATGGAAAGTTTATCTGGCTAAGTAGTCTAATAACACTATCACAGCTGAAGGCTGAAACCTAAATTCCCTGTATCATTTTAAGAAATAATAAACTTAAAAGGGTGTATCTAAAAACAAATCAACCTTAGTTTATTTAGCTACTGCAAACATCAAACAGAGAGAATAAGGGATACAATGTACAAAATATTAACTATTTTGTTACATGTCTCTTATATTTATATTGACTTATCAAGAACACTTTTGTCCAAAATACTTTTTTTTAAATTTACCAGATAGCTCACCTAGCAGGATAATACATCTATTGCACACCCAGATACCCACCCATCCCCAATCTTTCCCAGCCAGAGAAAATAGTAGACAATTAAGAAAAGCAATGAAGTATTACTATATTAACGGAATACAAAAATTATTGAGAGACTGTTATCTTTTTATGCATAATAAAAGAATTGTCTTTGGTTGAATTGGAATAGGAGCCTGATCATTAATCCCTGAGAAGATTATTCATGTCCCTGATTGGCTTTAAGAGGTTGAGCTCCATAACTCTAAAATAAATCCAGACAAAAGCCACAAATAAAGCATGAACAAAACTCCTGAGAAGGATCTACTTTTCACCTCTTATGAAGGAAGGTGAATTCTTCTCCCCACTCCTCGTCAATTGTGGTGTTTTGCAGCAGAAATGTGTGTCATTTTGGAAAACTGTGCAACTGGAAGTGACTGGCAGAGACACATACCTGCAGACCGACATAGATAAAGAAAGACAGTGAGGAAGGAGTTTCAAAAAACCCTGACAGCCAAAAAAAGAGCCTACAATAAATTCAGTGGAGACCTAATCCTGAAATGAAGAGATAGAAAGCCATGTTTAAGTGTGACCACTGAGTCTTTTATCTTGCTCTTCCTCCTTCATTTATTTTGTCTTCCCTTAAGCCAGTTTATGTGCATTGTTCTACTTATGCTCTCTCCAAAGTCTTATTCTGTTCTTTTCACCCATCATAGTAAAAGTTGCTGAAACTCCTGCCCTCAAGTTTACCCTGTATGCTCTATTACAGTTATCACTGTCAGGAATGTGAAGTATTCTAAGACCACAGAAGGGAAGGTGTTTCAGCTATCTCTTTCAGCTACTTTTTCAGGCAAATGTAGTTTAAGAGATGGAGCTCAAGTCCTTAGCTAAATACTTCCAACAATTCCTCACAACATAGATTTTATATTATTTTATTTTCCAGATAGCCTATATGGAAGAGAAAAATAACATGGAGGATTTAAATGCATATTATACATGCATAGTTTTCTATGATTCTATTTTAAAAGGATTAACTTATTATAATCAATTTATTTCTGTGTTTAATGGATAAGTGACCTCACTGATATGGCCAATCATTCTACTGGATATAGAATTCAACCCATTCATGCCTTCACATCCTATGTAATTCTTGTCCAGACCTTACCAAAAATTCTACCAGTAGATATTACTCAGGTTATTTGTGCTATACATTTGTAATGTGCATTTAAAATCTTCACATTATTTTTACTATAAGGCCATGCTACCTATGATTCTTGTCACTTTTTTGCCTCTATGCACTGATTTTTGCCCAGAGAATATGACTAGGTTATTAGTAATAGATTGAAGCCTACTGAAAAATAGTACAAATTTTTGACATATTTATTCTTGACTTTGTTTGTGATACTTCACTTGATTTCTGGTTATAGATAAGAAATGGAACCTCATCTGAGTGAGTTTCTCTTCACTTCTAGCTGGCAGCAAGATCAATCACCTCTGTCCTGTGTTTCTATAAGAGTCAGAATGAAACTGACATTTGCATTCAAGAATAATACTGTCCCTTTCCCCACTACCTATAGTTGTGATATTAGAAAGCAGTGATTAGTGATCCTGGGAAAAAATGACTAATAACACTTTCCTGTCAAAGGCTTTTCAGATCATCACTTCCCTTGGTGAAGCCTTGGGAGTTTTCTTTATGTATTTCCTAAGTTCTGCTTTCATTTAGTAAATGTCTTCTAAATTATAATGTGATTGTGTCAACTTTTGGGAAAAATACAATTGGAAAAGACCAATCATATTTTAATAAATAGTATTTTTTCCAATTACATGTAAAGATAGCTTTCAACAGTCATTTTTTTTTGGTTAGGCAATGGGGTTAAGTGACTTGCCCAGAGTCACACAGCTAGCAAGTGTTATGTGTCTGAGATCAGATTTGAACTCAGGTCCTCCTGAATCTAGGGCTAGTGCTCTATCTATTGTTCCATCTAGCTGTCCACAGCAGTCATTTTTATAAGATTTTGAGTTGCACATTTTTCTCCTTTCCTTCCTCCCCTTCCCTGTCTCCAAGATGGTAAGTAATCTGATATAGGTTATACATGTTTAATCATGTTAAACATATTTCTATATTAGCCATGTTATAAAAGAAGAAAAAGTAAAAAGGGGAAAAAAACACAAAAAACAAAAAAAAAGTGAAAATAGTATGCTTTTATCTGCATTAAGACTCCATAGTCCTTTCTCTGGATGTGGATAGCATTTTCCAAACATCATGAATCTTTGGAATTGTCTTGGATCATTGTATTGCTAAGAAGAACTAAGTCTATCATATTTGATCATCACACAATGTTGTTACTGTGTACAATGTTCTCCTGGTTCTGCTCAGTTCACTGCAGATTCTTTTCAAATTCATCTGCTCATTTCTTTTCTTTTCTTTTCCTTTCTTTTTTATTTATTTCTTTTTTTTTTTGGTGAGGCAATTGGGGCTAAGTGACTTGCCCAAGGTCACACAGCTTGTTAAGTGTCAAGTGTCTGAGGCTGATTTGAACTCAGGTCCTCCTGACTCCAAGACCAGAGCTTTATCCACTGTGCCACCTACCTGCCCCTTATCTTCTCGTTTCTTATAGCACAATAGTATTCCATTACATTTATATAGCATTACTTTTACAACCATTCCCCAACTGATGGGCATCTCCTCAGTTTCTAATTCTTTGCCACTACAAAAAGAGCTGCTATAAATATTTTGTATATGTGGGTCCTTTTCCATTTTTGTGGTCTCTTTGGGAAACAGAGTTAGTAGTGATATTGCTGGATCAAAAGGTATGCACAGTTTTCTAGCCCTTTGGGCATAGTTTCAAATTGCTCTCCAGAATGGTTGGATCAGTTCATAACTCCACAACAATGCATTAATGTCCCAATTGGAAAAGAGCAATCTTAATTGGAAATGTTGAAAAAGATGAAACAGTTGTAATAAATCAGTGAAATATGTGATAATGATCTTACATTTTAAATCCTATATGAAGACCAAACTATAGTGGAAATCTAGGACAGGAAACTAGGAGGCAAGTTCTATACAGTAGGCTCTTGGCCTGTGGTGTTCATGAACATATCTTTCTACACCCAATGACATAATAAGGGAAAGCTATATCAGTAGAGAAAAATTTCCTCTACTTCAATTTATAAACAAACATCACCTTCCATGTATGGTATAACAAATTCTTCAAAACATTTAGACAAATGAGTTTCATTCTAATTTCTGTTTTCAATTTTTATTTGAAATTGTTAAATCACTGTAATCAGTCTATATTTATACTTAATTTTTAATGATTACCATAGTTATTTAAAAAATAATCAGTCCTATTTCTAATAAACACATAAAAAACATGCAAATAACTGCACACTCACCACTTTCACCAGGATATATGGCCCAAAACTTTAATACATTCTTCTTCAAGGGATATTAATCAATATGCAGCAAAATTTTTCAGGTTATCCATTATTTAAAATGTTAAACTATTATTGGAATTGCCTATGTTTCCAATTTGAATCATTTAAAAAATTAATGTTCAACTGTTTGAAAGAGTCTTAGTGTACTCAAGTTGCTTAATAAGTAATTTTGATCTATCATTTGTATCTTATGAATAGAAAAGTGCACCAACCATGCTAAAAAAAACTGTTATGTTAAATAAATAAAACTTACTTATTTCATTACTGTATAGAAAAAGAAGATAAATGAAAATTCAGCCATGAAGCTTAAGTTTAACTCGCTATAACTTTTTTAATGGTTAATTGGATAGTCATAGAATAGCCATAAAAAGCAAATTTTCTTTGCAGTAATTGTGACAAAAACATATTTTACCAGAATTTATGAGCCAGTTTATATAATTTAGAGGAAATTTTGAAAATGCTGTCCACAAAGCTACAACTTTTTTATAGATACACATTCTGCTTGTAGTGAATTATCATCTGTTTTTCTCCATATTTCTTCTTCATTTTTAATTTTTTCCTATAGCAATAATAGCCAATGCCAGTTTTCTTTCTCAGTGTCATATAACTTGCCCAGCATAATGAATTCCACTTACCAAGCATGCATAACCATTTTCCAATTACACTTTTTATTCAGAGTGTCACAACAATATTGATTCAAGAAAATATCTAGATAGACCCAATTTGATAAAATACTCAAATAATCAAAAGAAGAATAGAATTATAGGGGAAAATGGTGATATAATGAAATTATCTGGAAAATAGCTAGTTAGGTAGGATTTCAGAATGCAGTTGAATATTGTACACTAATAACAGTATCATTTTCATTAAAATCAGCATATTTAACTGTTGAATAACACTATTATTTAATTTTACTTCATCTGTACCACTTAATCACAACCTAAGGAAGTTGACTGGAATCTGAGATCATTATTGAAGTGATCATATTCTCAGTCAGGCAAAAAAGTTAATATGTTTAACTAAAGTAATGATTTTATCATAATTCTAGGCAATTGAAGAAAATTGAGCATTAAAAGAAAATAAGCCAGGACTAAGAAGAAAATTGAGCAAAGTTTAAGATAATTATTTGTAATATGTATGTTCAAAATGTATCCTTTAAAAAGTTAAAATGTGAATCCAGTTAGTTTTATTCATTCTCCCCCCCCCAATAGTTCTTATCTAGCAAATGAAGGATTAAAGGAGAGGGTGAGGGAGGAAGTGTGTACATGGTTCCTATGATTATTTAGTAAACACTTGCAATTTGTCATAAATCAATTTTTGAAATTGAAACATTATTTTAGTTCAGAAGTGACCTACTCACAAATAAAACAAAGATATATAATTTGTAATCTAGATATTTGAACACTTCTCACTTCCCTTAGAAATTAATGTCCGAGTTGCCCACAGGGCAACAACAATGCACTTGTTGCTGGTGAGCAGGCTGTAATACATTACCACCCAGTAATTCCTCAAGAGAATCATCATAAAGGATGCTGTAGGAGAAAGAAGATGGATCAGTTATGAAATCAGAGCAAAGAATAACTGACCAACTCCATGCATTCTATTTGTATGCAAATAATGTCAAGAAGACTAGAGGAAGGCAAGAACAAGAGTCATAGAACAAAATGGTTATTAATGAGATATAAGCTACATCTTTGGAGAACACTTACATTGATGAGATCACAAAACTCACATTAAAATATTTTTCTTGTATATTGTGCCTAGTAAAAAAAAACAGTGAAAAAATATTACGCAATTTACATATATGATATATAGTGTATATATGCATATATGCAAATATACATATAAATTATGTGTGTGTAATTGTAATGCATGTGAAGGTACCATGTGTTTTGAGAGAGACAGAAACAGAGATAGACAAAGATAGAAAGATAAAAACACACAAAGAGACACAGTGAAAGAAGGAAGAATGAGAGATGGCAAAATGATTTGCTTTATAGTCTGAAGGAAAAATTCGTTATATTTAGGATTTAGATTTAAGTTTTAAGTTTAAGCACTTTCAGTTTTGAGGTAGATAAACTGGCTCTCCAAGCTCTACTCATTGTTTCTATGTCTTCATTGGATTGAAGGTATACTGAAATCTCTTTTAAAAGCCCAGATGAGTTACAACTCATCTTTTCCCTGCTCAAGTCTATTCAATACCATTTATCTACTAGTTGCTAAATTAAGTGCCAACAGCTTTGCATCTTATACCTTGTTGGAGGGAGAAGCAAATGAGAGTTAAATGGAAAAAAAAGAGAGAGGTGATTAGGGGAAAGGTATCTTGAAATTATCTCCTTTTCTAAGATACTACTTCATCTGATGGCAAATGTTTAGAATTACTTTGTATTATCTTTACTTGAAGATTTATGCACTTTAAAACTTTTTTCAAATATGTACTCAACTTTCCATGAATGATGTTCTCTAAGGATAGAATGAAAATATAGGACAATAAGTAAAGGAATTTTTGTTTTCTTTTCTGGGCTGCTGTGCTTCCAACTGTGAAACTGCTTGATGATCTTCCCACCCTTATTATCCCTCAGGATGCTATTTTGGTTATTTTAAATTATGTATTTAAAATGCATGTGTGTGTATATATTTTTCCTGATAAGGAAATGATGTGGGAAATATTATATGTTCTCATTCAGATTTTAATAATATAGTTCCACATCATTGTGTATAGTAAAAAAATCTTATTTAAAGGATAATATAAAAAGACACATGTAATTTTGTTACTTTGAAAAGTCCATCTACTCAAACTATTGCCCAGAAGAGGTCCTTAGGTGATTTGTCTTAATTCAGATATGATAGATTCATAATTAGCATAAAATTGCTTGGTTATACTTTTCCATATTCTTAAAAGCAGTATATTCACTTAAGCATCATAAAAATAATCCCTAATATTTAAGGCATTTTGTATATGCTTTTAATTTGCACTGTACAGAATGACTTTTCTAATTAGACATAAATGTCATCATAGTACTACTATGAAAGATCAAAAATTGCAAATGAGTAAATCCTGAATGTGGAAAGTCACATTGGCTAATGAGGTCCACAAAAAAAGGCTACTGCACCCTATTAGCAGTGCAGAGTTTAACCTTGTAAAGTAAGGAAGAGTAGACTCTTTCTAATGCTATTGTTTGTTAAGTCCCCACTGGTATGTTTCTCCCCATAATTATCAGTTGATATCAATTAACCAGTAAGACTTAATTTTTAGAAATAAACATTTACTAAGTTGGCATAGTTGATAAACAAGTAAAAATAAACTTCCTTCAGATAAAGATAGAACTTAGAGGAAATTGAATTCAAACTAAGAACACATGTGGCAAAGGTGGTAATTCATTGTAGTGACAATTTTTATTTTCTAAATTCTCAAGATATATTTTTTTAGGTATGCCACAGATGTTCCACTGGGCTTCTTAAGGAGACTCAAATATGCCTTTCAATATCACATCCAGTATGTCTTATCTTCCTGATATACACAATGCACCAGATCTTCCAGAAATGCTGCTAGGTAGCCTGTGTGAATCCCAAAATATTCTGGATACTTCACATATCACAGGATCTTCCTATAACCAGTTAAGGGGTAGGAAAGGCCTGCAACTGAGGGTAAGTTTAGGGCTCTTTTCCTTGTATCAGGTAATTATTTTTCTGGGAATTTCATATTCCCTCAAAGGCTTCAACTCTAAGCTGCCAGATGCTCAAAACAACTATTCCAAATTAACTCATTGGTTCTATAAAACCCACAAAAGAAATAGCCAAAGTTCATCAATGAATCAGAGCACAAAGACTTTCATTGTGTTCAATGCTTTCATGAACTTTTCATGTGATCAATGACTTTTTTCAATTTATCTGAAACCAAGGATTCTTTGATATAATAGAGATGTTCTCATTTCTTTAAGATTTGTTGTTGTTGTTGAGTTATTTCAATTGTGTCAACTTGTACTCCTGACCCTCCTTTTTTTGTTCTCTTGGCAAAGGTATTGTGCTATTTCATTCTCCAATTCATTTTCACAGATGAGGAAATGAGGTGAACAGGATCAAACACTAAGTGTTTGAGGTTGGATTTGAACTCATGAAGATGAGTCTTCCTGATGCCAAGCCTAGTGCTCTATCTTCTGTACCACCACCTGCTTTCTACTTAAGATAATCAGTTTTAGGTAGAGTGAGTGATTTAATCACTGCAATTATACAATAAATTATACACACACATACATATGTGGACATAATACATACATATACATATGTACAACATATACATACACATGTAATAAATATATAAATATGCATACATACATATATTATATGTGTATACATGTGTGTATGTATATATATAATTTGACAATGTTGGTAGTGAGAACTAAAGAGAAAAGGGAGGTACTGGATGTCATATTTTAGGAGGATCATTAACAATATAGTCCAGAGCAAGATAATCAGGAGATGTTAAAGAGTCCAAAGATCATGTGAACTTAAGCCTCAGTTGAAGAAATTGGGAACATTTCACCTGGTGAAGATAAGAGATATGATAACTGTCAAGCTATTGAAAGATTGAAGCCTAGAAGCCAATTAATCAACCAATTATTCAGTAAACATTTGTTGCATCTATTTTGTGCCAGTCAAGCTCTGGAGATACAAAAAGATACAAAAGACAGACCATGTACTCAAGAAGCTCACAATCTAATTAGAAGAGTTTACAAACCACTGGGTGAAATTACTCTTGTTTTATTTGAATCCAGATAGCAAAACTATGGTCAGTGTCTATAAAGAAAAATAAAATCAGATTTTATATTGATGTAAACAAAATTTTCTAAAAATAAAATCTATCCAAAGTGAAATTGGATGACTCCAGAGGTTGTAGGTTCTGTTTCACTAAACTTTTTTTTCTTTTTAAATTTCCTTTTTATTTATTTTGCTAAATATTAGCCAATTAACTTTTAAAAAATGATTTCCAAAGCCTCTTCCTCCTCTTCATCCTCTCCCAGGTCTTGAAAAGGAAAGTAATATGATTTTAATTTTCCATATGAAGTCATGTGAAACTTATTTTCATATTAGCCGTGTTGCAAAAGAAAATAACACAGACAGGAAACCCAAGGAAAACTTTTTTCAAAGTATGCTTCAACAAGCACTTAGAGTTCATCATTTGTCTATCTAGAGGTGGACAGCATTTTTTTAATGAAATTCTTTTTTTTTTTTGGATAGGCAATGGGATTAAGTGACTTGCCCAGGGTCACACAGCTAGTAAGTGTTATGTGTCTGAGGCTGGATTTGAACTCAGGTCCTCCTGAATCCAAGGCCAGTACTCTATCCACTGCACCACCTAGCTGCCTTCTGGACAGCATTTTTCATCATAGGTCTTTTGGCATTATCTTGAATCATTGTCTTGATCTGAGTAGCTAAGTTTTCCACAGGTTATCATAATTACAATATTGCTGGTTATGTAATGTTCTCCTGGTTCTGCTCACTTCATTTTGTATCAGTTCATATAAAACTTACCAAGTTTTTCTGAAACCATCCTGCTTGTCATCACTTTTACCATGGCAGTGTTATGCCATCACAATCATATACCACGATTTGTACTGTACCACCACCTGCTTTCTCAATTGACATTTATCCCCTCAGTTTCCAATTCTTTGCCACCATAAAAAGAACTGCTATATATATTTTTGCCTACATCTGTCCTTTTTTCATTTTCTTTTTTATCTTTGGGATACAAACCGGTAGTGGTATTGCTGTGTCAAAGAGTATGCACAGTTTTTTTATCCCTTGGGAGATAGTTCCTAATTGTTCTCCAGAATGGTTAGACCAGTTCACAACTCCACCAAGAATACAATAGTGTCCCAATATTTTCACATCTCCTCTAATACTTGTCATTTTCCTTTTCTGCCATTTCTGATATGTAGAAGGTGGTATCTCAGAAATGTTTTAATTTTCATTCCTCAAATCAATAGTTACTTAGGGCATTTTTATATGACTATTGAGAGCTTTGATTTCTTCCTCTGAAAACTGTCTGTTCATATCCTTTGATCATTTATGAATTAGGGAATATATTTTTTTATAAATTTAATTCAGTTCCCTATATATTTGAGAAATTAGGCATTTATCAGAGAAATTTGCTGTTAAAATTTTCCCCCAGTTTCCTTCTAATTTTGATGGCATTAGTTTTGTTTATGCAAAAGCTTTTTGATTTCATGTAAAAAAAAATCCATTTTACTTCTTATATTTTTCTATCTTTTGTTCAGTCATAAACTCTTCCCTTATCCATAGATCTTCCATGTACATTTGTCCATGTTCCCTAATTTAATCATATCATCCTTTATGTCTAAATAATTTATCCAGTTTTATCTTATTTTGGTATATAATATGAGATGCTGATCTATGCCTACTTTCTGCCAAACTGTTTTCCAAGTTCCCCCAACAATTTTCATCAAATGGTTCAAAGGAAAGTATGGTTGATGAATTCAGATATTGGAAGTAAAATTATTTAGGTATGGTCTGGGCTAATTATACTTTGAGATGCTTTACAACTCTGAGAGTCTATTAGATCATAGTGTTAAGTAATTTGTAGATTTAAAGTATAACCAAGATTATAGTGATTTAAAAACATTGACTTTTTTTAGTAGGGAGAAAAATGAAAATATTGAAAATTGTTTGTAGTTTTCCAAATGCAACCAATGTTCAATCATTTCCTATATCCATATAATGTATCTGTCTGAAATCTATGTTTCAATGAACTTATTTGATGGGTAATAATTCAAATGTATGTCAGAAATTGTATTTTTTTCTTTCTCCCTCTCATTATAAGGTCATTCTCTTTTAAATGCCAAGAATCTTGCTAAGACTGCCAAGGGGGCTTTATTAATTGTATGATATTATTTAAAAATAGTAATACCTTTAAACACTCACCATATCTTCCACAGGAGTGGCTAATACTTACAATTAATGTGATTCCCCTTTTTAAGCCAAGCATTATCTTGATACTCAGCATATTAATGTACATTATCTTAACTTGTTTTTTTACTGACATAAACTATTTTGGTCTGCTGACCAGTTATATCAAAGTAGATTTCATGGAAAGACTATTTTTAAAAGAATAGCTTTTTAGGAAGATAGGTAATAGGAATTCATGTAAGAAATGGGCAAATGACAGATATTTTAAGTCTGAACAGTCTGAGCAAAGGTTTTGAGATGGCAAAATGCAAGACATTTTTAATTGAAGTAGTATTAGTACAATTTGACTGGCACATAAAATATATGAATGATAAAAATATAAAATATAAAAAGAAAGGTAAAGTAATGTCATTCCACTGAATTATCAGGTAAAGATGATTGAATTTTACTAAGTTGTCAATAGGGAGCTGCCACCGATTTGTTAGCAAATGAGTAACATAACCGAATCTACGTATAAGCAAAATTACTCTACATGGTACTCCATGTAAAATGGATATAATAACTATACATTAACCTGATATTTATTGAATAGGGACACCAATTCCCTGGACTAGTGAATTATGCAAATATACCTGTATTTCACTTTGTAATAAAAGCAAAAAGACAACCACTTAAGAAGGTACACTAAAACTCAAATAGTTTTACAATGAAACAGTGTATTAATACTCAATTTAAAGACTTCATGCGGTAAATATGATTGTCAAAATTAACAAAAATAAATTATAATGAATTTTTCTTTGAAGTGTTTTCATGAAGAGATAAAAGACAAAAATACATTAGATGCTTTTACTTATACATTTTACAATAATCAATAAACAAGATAAACATAATACTCTTTTTTATTTCCAGTGAATATCTACTGTAGAATTCCTTTGGAATCCCAAAGATATATACACATATGTGTTCTATAAAGTTTTCTCCAAGGTAAATAAAAAGGTACATTTTTCACCTCCTCTTCAGTGTTTGTTTTAAGCTGTGCTATTAGAACCCATGCAAAAGCAAACTAGTTCCAAAGAAATATCTTGGAAACATAACAAATTTGGAAGTATAAAACTATCACAATGTTTTGCTCAACATGTCTCAAGAGATAACACTGATTAAAATAAAGTAGGAGCTAATATTTATTAATCAAATAATCCAAATAGTGGAACATAAAACAGAAAATTATATATCTTGATGCTGTCACTGAAACTTTTCTATTTTTTTTAAATTATCACTTCTGCTTTTCTATATCTACTAAAATAAATCAAGTTCTCCTTTATAGATCAGCTTTTCAAAATTCTTCATTGTCATCTTTATACACATTTTTATATATATATTATTATCTCATTTCACATTCAACTCCAAATGAAGATAATCTGGGTATTATGATCAACATTTTATAGAGGAAGAAATTGACCTTCAGAGTATAAGTAACTTGCCTGAGTCACAAAGCCAATAACTGTTAGAGTTTATTTTAACTGAAAGCACTTCTGAACTCAAATACATAGCTCCTTTTTTTTACATGACCTTGACTTTCTTAACTAAACTAAACTAATCTCTTAAAGTTTTAAAAGTGTTTTACATGCATTATTCTTGCTTTCTCCTCACTAGAACTCTATGAAATTTGTTTGTGTGTTTGGGGGATGGGGTGTACCACTGTTATTATCTCCATTTTAAAGATGAGTTAATAAAATTATAGATTTAGAGCTGGAAGAGATATTCAAGGGCATCTAATAAAAAGCATACTTTCTACATGAGAACAAAATAAATTTAAGAAAATCCAAATCACTTTCTTTATCTCTTTCCTGAACATATTCTACTACCTGCTTGACAACTCTACCCAAATGCCAACATATTCAAAACTCAGTTTCCTTCTACATTCATAATTGTTTCTAATACCACTTCTGTTGATATCACTGCTATTCTTTTACTATGTAATCCTTATATTTATATTTTAATTCATATATATATACATATATTCTGATTAATAATTATCTGTCTTCTAGTATCTCAAACAATTAAAAAGTAATCAAATAAAATATCCATACTAAATGTGTGTACACATATATATGTATGTATGTATTTATGTGTGTAGTCAATCAAAACAAATTTCCACATCAATCATGTCCAAAAATGTATATCTCATTGCTCATTTTAGATCTAACTACTCTCTGTCAGGAGGTAGGTATCATGCTTCATCTTTGACCCAATGGAATATGGTTTGTTATTACATTGATCAGACTTCTAACATCTCTCAGGGTTGTTTTTCATTGTGATGTTGTGGAATAATTACTCTCTTTAATCATCTTAGTTCACTCTGCATCAGTTTAGAGAGAGTGTTGCAATTTCCTCTGAAGCTGTTTATTTAATCATTTCTTGTGATGCAATAATATTTTGCAACATTCATGCACGATAATCTTTTTTAGCCTTTTAAATTTTTTCACACTATTAAAAGAACTGATATAAATATTTTTGTATGTATCGCTTCTTCTTCTTCTTCTTCTTCTTCTTCTTCTTCTTCTTCTCCTTCTCCTTTTCCTTCTCTCTCTCTCTCTCTTGCTCTCTCTCTCTTCACCTCTCTCTCAACCTCTCTCTCTCTCTCTCTGTTTCTCTCTCTGTCTCTCTCTGTCTCTCCCTGACTCTCCCTCTCTCTCTCTCTCTTATCTCTTTTTGATATATGCCTAGTAGTGACATTACTTTATAAAACCATATACACAATTTAATGACTCTAGGTTCATGGCCCCAAATTATTTTCCATATGGCTACACAAATTCACAGGTCCATTAGGCACCATCATTTTTGCATTCACCTACATTTGCAACCTGGGTGGGGGAGGTCATACTCTTTTCTTTGCTTTTGTTCCCTATATGTACTAAGCTTATAAGACAAATTGATTTTATTTCCTCAAAATTCTTTCATCCATTTCTTTCTTTCTACTCACATTATGAGCATCCAAATTCAGGTCTTCAATCCCACCCCACAACCAATCTAGACTATTGAAATAACTTTTTAACTGATCTCTTTGTATTTAATTTCTTCCATCTCCAATAGTTTCTCCACACAGTATCCAATCAATCAACAAACACATTTACAATATACCTGGGATTGTGCTATATACTGGAGAAACAAAGAAAGGGAAACAAAAGTACATATCCTGAAGGAATGTATTTTTTAATGTTGGAAATAACATGTATAAATAATAAAAATAAAAGATAAATAGGCAAATGGAAAATGATCTCATATGGAGATTTTAACAGTAGCCTTGGGGATAACAAAGTATCTGCTGCAGAATGTGGATTACAGTAGTCTTTAAGGAAGTCAGGGATCCCAAAAAACTTTGTTTGGGAGGGAAAGTATTCCAGGAGAGGGTGGGGCCAAAATGACAAAGAAAAGCCTGAGCTTGAGCTTGATTGCTTGAGCTCTCTCCAGTTTCCCTCTGGTGGAAAACAAAACAAAAAAAAAAGAAAACATCAAATCAAGATTTTAAATAGATGATCTAGCAACAGAAGCTACAAAAAGATAGAGTGAAACAATTTTACAGATTAAGAAAATTTGGAAAGATTTCAGGAAAGCTCTGTCTCACTTAGGGAAAAGGGGAGTAAAGCCCAGTGCAGATTGTGTCCCAGCAAGCCAGTGGGAGGCTCCAAGCAACAGCACCAATCAGCAACTGAGGACCCTTGGGCCTAGATTAGAAGGTCAACTGCAAGGCCTTCAGTCCCAGCACAGAAGGTAAATTGCTGGTCCTGGAAGCTAGGGAAGAAGAGGCACGATTAGGCTGAGCTAGCCCACTACAGTGGGCAAGCCACCTGCACCTGAGGGCCTGGTACAGAAAGCCAATGACCAGGCCACTGGCCTCCAGCAAAAGAAGCTTGGCACAATGCCTCCTGTGCCCTGGGAGCAGAATTCACTTTTAAAAGTCAGGAAATAGGCTAAAAGTGAGAAAATTAAAAAGAGAAAAAAGCCCTAACCATAGAAAGCTACTATAGTGACAGGGAACATCAAAAGGCAAAGTCAGAAGATAACAACAATGTCAAAATACCTAAATGAGAAGCCTCAAAGGGGAATATGAATTCATGTCAAGGCCCAAAAACCTTCCTGAAAGAGCTCAAAAATGATTTTAAAAATTCAATAAGAGAGGTAGAAGAAAAATTGGGAAAAGAAATGAGAGATTTGCAACAGAGAGTCAATAAGTTAGGAAAAAAGAGCAATAATTGGCTTAGTAAGACAATTCCTTAAAAAATACAATTGGCTAAATTAAAAAAAAAAAACACCTGAAGAAAAAAAGTTCTTAAAAAGTAGAATTAGCCAAATGGACAAAGAGGTTCAAAAGCTCACCAAAGAAAATAATTCTTTGAAAATTAGAATGGAGTAAATTGAGGCTAATGACTTTATGATATATCAAGACTCAGTCAAACAAAATCAAAAGAATGAAAAAAAAAATAGAAGAAAATACCTCATTGGAAAAACAGCTCACCTGGAAAACAGATCCAGGACAGATAATTTAAGAATTATTGGACCACCTACAAGCCATGATTAAAAAAAAAAAGAGCCTCGACAGCATCTTTCAAGAAATTATCAAGGAAAACTGACTGCCCTGAGGGGTCCTAGTACCAGAGGGTAAAGAAGTGTGTTTCTTGTAAACAAAATATATAGGATTCTGGTTTTTGATTCACTGTGCTGCACACTTCTCTTTTATGGGAGAAATCATCCTATTCATATTCACAGTTATGATTACTAACAGTGTTTTCCCCTCCATCCCATTTTTTTCCTCTTTGTCCCTTCTCTCCTTTCAACTTTACCCTCCTCAGCAGTGGTTTGCTTCTGTATACCACTTCTCCTGGTCTGCCTTCTCTCCTGTCAGTTCTCTCCTCTCCTACTTTCCTGTAAGGTAAGATAAGATTTCTATATTCAACTGATTGTGTATATTATTCCCTCTTTGAGCCAATACTAATGAGAGTAAAGTCCAAGTGGTACCCATTGCCCACCCTCTCTTTTTTCCCTCCACTGTGATAGGTTTTTCTTGCTTCTTCATGTGCAACAATTTACTACATTCTGCCTCTCCCTTCCTCTGCACACAGACTTTTTCATTCCCTAATTATTTTTTGTGTTATTCCCTCAAATTCACTGAATATTCATACTTTCTGTCTATGTATATTCCTTTTATATGTACTATTAGTGGTATAACTTTTAGGAATTGCAAGTATCATCTTTCCATACAGAGATGTACGCACTTCAGCTCCATTGAATCACTTATGTTTTCTTTTACCTTTTAAAACTTTTCTTGGGTCCTGATACTGGAGGTCAAATTTTTCATTTAGTTCAGGTCTTTTCCTTATGAAAACTTGAAATCTCTTTAATTAATTAAATGACCATATTTTCCCTTGAAGTATTATGCTTAATTTCATGGGTAGATGATTCTTGGTTGTGATCTTAGTCCTTTGCCTTCTGGAATATCATGTTCCATGACCTCTGATCCTTCAATGTTGCAACTGTTATGTCCTGTGTATTCCTGATTGTGGTTCCCCAATATTTAAATTGTTTCTTTCTGTCCACTTGCAGTATTTGTTTTTCCTTGACATTATTATTCTATAATTTGGCTATAATGTTACTTGCCACTTTTATTTTGGGATCACTTTCCTGAGCTGATTGGTGTAGTCTTTCAATGACTATTTTGCCCTCTGGTTCCAGGACATCAAGGCAGTTTTCCTTGATAATTTCTTGAAAGATGCTGTCCGAGTCCTTCTTTATATTATGGCTTTCAGGTAGGCCAATGATTCTGACATTGTCTCTCCTGGATCTATTTTTCAGGTCAATTATTTTTCCAATGAAGTAAGTTTATATTTTCTTTTATTTTTTCATTCTTTTGAATTTGTTTGATTGATTCTTGTTGTCTCATAGATTCATTAGATTCCACTTGCCCAATTCTAAATTTTAGGGAGTTGTTTTCCTCAGATTTCATATTTCCTTTTCTATTTGGCCAATTCTACTTTTTAATTAGTTGTTTTCTTTTTCCAAGCTATTGACTCTTTTGTAAATAATTCTCTTGCATCACTCATTTTCTTTCCCAATTTTTTTTTTGTACTTCTCTATGATTTTTAAGCTCTTTTTTGAGTTTTTCCATGAGGGCTTGAGATCATTTCCCATTTTTCTTTGGGACATTGCCCATAGGTGTTTTGACATTGCTGTCCTCTTCTAAGTTGTGTCTTGATCTTCCTTGTCACCATAATAACATTCTATGATCACATTCTTTTTGTTTGTTTGTTTGGCTCATTTTTTTGGCTTTTTTTTCCTTTCTTTTAAATTTGAGCTGTGCTCCCAGGGTGGAAGGAGCACTGTCTCGGGCTTTTTGTAGCAATGGTTGCAAACCTTGACTGTTTACCTAGTGCTGCACTGATGTTGCATTGAGGTCTTCAGGCTACCCTCATGCTTGCTGTTGTACTGAGGGGTTGGGGATGGCTGGTGCTGCTGGAGGCTATTGGGGTCTGGCAGCTTACCTGGTGTGGAACAGGGTCCTAGTGTTGGTGTCTGGCATGTGCTGAATGAAGTGCATGGCTGTCTGGGGCAGCTGCCTGTTAGCCTGGGGCTAAGCTGAAGCACATGGTATTTCACAAGCTAGAGACTACCCATTCCCCTGGCTATGCTAAGGCACATGGCAGGGGGTAGTGGGATACTTGTGTTGGTATTTGCTTGCCCCACCACACTGGGGTTCAGGATCTCTCACTGGTTTGTTGAGGTGGGGCTTGTTGCTGGCTTGCTGGGATGCTTCCTGTCTTGGACTGTACTCCCCTTTTACATAAGTGAGACAGATTTCTCTTGCTGATCTTCCTAGTTTTTTTGGGGGGGGGGAACTAAGATTATTTCAACCCATTTTTGGCTGCTTTTGCTATTGCAGGATTTGTTTTGGGGTACAATTTTATGGTTATTTAGAGGTGAATATGGGAGAGTTATGGCAATTTACTGATTATTCCTTTATCTTGTCTCCAGGAGGTTGAAATGCTTTGTTTAAATTGAACTCTTTTGTTATGGCAATGCTAAACTTCTAGTCATAATGATTAAATACTTGCAAACGATGTCAACAAAGATCACAAATAAACCAGATTTTCACCTGTGTGTCCTTCACTTCTTAAGATTAGTGAGTATCTTTGAAACATTGTGCCCAACATCTACGTGTAATCAACTGAACATATGAAATAGTGAAAAAGTATTGTTGAACTTTCTCAACATGCCACTCACTATGTCTTTCAACAAGCTTGTCCCATCCGGCTGTTGAGCAGTACTCAATAATTTGAATCACTTTAATTAACAATATAGCCCCATATTCCTTCTGTACCACAATATTCTCACTTAGGTATTCTTGGCCAAAGACCAAAAGCCACAACCAAACTCTTATCCAACTATTTCTGGAAACAGTCCTGAATCAAGAGAATTTTTATTTTTCTACAAAGACATTGATGAACAGAATACAAAAGGGTATTAGAATATTAGAGATAATTTATTTCACCCTCTAAGAGAATAGCTATCTACTCTATATTGTCACTGACAAGTTGATACCCGAACTTTTGTTGAAGATTTCAGGTGATACAAAACCAACTTCCTCCTGCGGAAAACCATTTCACTTTTACACTCTCATTTCTTATTCATAAGGGATCCAAATCATCCTCTTTTCATCTTCTGCTCATCCAATTTCTTCCACAAGGGGTCAAGCAAAACATTGTAATTCCTCTTCCAATTGACAGCTCTTAAAATCATTGAAAATGATCTGATAGCCACCCTCTTCTCTCTTCATGTTTTTTTTTCTTCTTAGCCATACAAATGTATCCAAGTTTATCAATGTGCCCTCATATATCTTGGTTTTCAATCCTCTCATCCTTTTCACCTTTTTTTGGACGTACTTTAGTTTGTCTGTTTTTTCCTTAAAATATGAAAGCCAAAATAGAACATAACACTCTATATCTGTAGTGTTAAATTCAAATAGAAAAAAGGGCACTAAACCATATATATGAATTCCTGAGGACCATATATTGACTTGGATTTAAAATTTAATATTATCCATGCTTTATTATATTTTTATTTATGTTGTTAAATGTTTCCCAATTACATTTTAATGTGGGTCTGGCCATACTCTCAAGGTGTGTGTGTGTGTGTGTGTGTGTGTGTGTGTGTGTGTGTGTGTGTG
>NW_020954720.1:303056-354122 GCF_900497805.2 Vombatus ursinus | reverse complement strand
GTGTGTGTGTGTGTGTGTGTGTGTGTGTGTGTGTGTGTGTGTGTGTGTGTGTATAGTGGGCCCTTTGCCATGAATTTGACACCTCTGTTTTAGATGTTAACATTAGCTCAGGGTTTAGTTATTCATTCCATAGACCTAGAACTGGTTAAGCATTTGTTTGGCGAAGATGAGGAGTAGGGGCCTATCTTTAGTGATACAATCAATGAAGAAGCTGATTCAGTCCTAACGGGATGGAGACAAAAGGCCTATCTCCATTCTGCTGTAAAGTGATCAACCAATTAACAAGGTTTTATTAAACATCTATCATGAGACAGAAATTGCATGTGGATATAACAGTAATGAAATAATCATTGATCTCAGGAAGCTTATATTCTATCTCAAAAGACAATAAGTGAGTATGTGTGTATATGTATGTACATGTGTGTGTGTGTCTGTGTGTATATTAAAGTGTGTGTATGTATAGGTGGCAAAATAGAGAGAGTGCTGGGGCTGGAGTCATGGAAACTGATCCTCAGTTCAAAACTGGCCTCAGATACATAGTACCTGTGTGACTCTGGGCAAGTCCCTTAACCCTATTTGCCTCAGTTTCTTTATCTGTAAAATGTCTTAGTCTCATTCTTTATAGTGGACCACTTGATGTCATATTTTACATTCTTTTTTTATCACCTTCAGTACAAAGCACAGTGCTCTGAATACAGTAGGCATTTAATAAATATTTCTTCTTGTTTTCTGAGTAGTCACTTTACACATCTGAACATTGGTTTCTTCATCTGCAGAGTAGGGCTGATTATTCATATCCTGTCTACTTCACTGGAATTTGTATCAAAAAAAGATATTACTTTGAAAAAGTAACTTGTAAACTGTAATGCTTGGCATAAAAGTAAAATATTCTTTTTAAGATTATGGATTATTGAACATTCACTGTTAGCAGAAAGCAATGGAGATTTACAATGGAAATAATGCTTGGCTACCACCCCCCCTAATAAAGTTGTCTATCATTCATAAGAATGAGAAGGTGTGTGACAGGCCCTGCTGCAGTGTCCCATCTGGTAAATTAGTACGTCCAGGAAGATTTTTAATCACCAGCCTAAAAGCTGGCAGACACAGGAAACCCCCTGAGTGAAGCAAATTTTCTTGGGATTTTTGGTGATAAAGGGACACCTTGCTTTATTCTGAGTACTCTGATGGTTCTTTGCCAAATTGATTCTTGTTAATGTTACACACAGGGACTTCTTTCACCATTGTTTCTCTCACACTCTGGTGTGCCCAACCTGGCACTCTTATCTTCATTAACAAGCAAGCCCCCTTGCAATACTCCTGTACTAGTGTCTATCACCTACAGCCAGATCTGGGATTATTCACCTTCAGAAGCATCAGGTTTTACTGACCTATCTATGCCTGCCCAAGGTTTTCTGTAGGGGGAAAACATTTCTATTTTTAAGCATGAGATATCCAGATGACTCATGATGATGAGGTTAATAGAATACATCTTGAAAAAGAAAGATTTTACATTGAGTTTTCAAGGAAGAGAAGAACATGGGTCACCAGAGAAAAAGCTGGAGGGTTTTCTGGGTGTAAAATAAAAAACAAACAAAACAGGCATACAGGGAATTGAGATGGTAGTGCATCTTGTGCAAGAACGATAAATAGGTTTACCTTGTAAATAGCTTTGGCCATCTGTTTAGAATTGCCTTAAGTTTTACTGTAGTTCTTCCTTCATTAAAGTGCTGGATTAGATGACCGTTTTTAACCCCCTGAGAACACTAAGATATTTTAAATGTGTTTTAAGATAAAAGGAATGCCACTTTATAGAACAGCCTTTGGCTTTTGCAGGACATGTGATATTTTCAGGCTGAGATTTTCATTCATATTCAAAGCACATTTTCACCATAACTGCAGCAGAAGTTGCTAAAATAGAAATTTTCATTATAATGAATAATTTACATTATACCAAAGGTCATATTATCTATACCATGACCACTATTTCTGCTCACCAATTTGGAATGTTAAGTATTCAAATATTTTTCTTTTAAAGCACAACTACAACAGATTTGTGGCATTAAAATAATATAAATTCCTTTTGCAAAAGAATTAGCAAACTTTCACAAAAGTGATAAAGCAACTCCTAAAACTCAAGTGACTTATTCAATGATGTATTGCTTTCTTTAATGGATAAGTCACTTTCTGAATGTTACTCAGAAATGATAATGCCTTTCAAAACTATATGAAATTGTTCTTAAGCCCTAAAGAACTATCAAAATTAAGTCTCTTTAATGTAATAAACATTTATCATGATTCATGACATTCAATCTCCTACCTTAGTGCCTTTGCATAGGCTGTGTTCCATTCCTGGAATGTTCTCCTTCCTTATTTCTGTCTCTTATAACCATTCATTTTCATTAAAGTCTAATTCAAATGTCATCTTCTTTAAAGGACATTTCCTGATTCTGCCAGTAGTTACATTAGATAGGTACATAGATAAATGAATGATAGACAAATAGCTAATAATTTGATAAACTATAAATGAGAGATTATATATATATATATATATATAAATATATACATATATACATATGTGTGTGTGTGTGTGTGTGTGTGTGTGTGTATGCTGTTTTCTGGCAGGGAAAAAGAGAAGGGGTTGTTAGTTTTTTGGTAATTTGTTTTTGGCTAGTGTCTATTGGATGCTTCAAAAATACTTTTTGACTTGATTTGAAGTTGTCTGAAGGTTCTCAAAGCATCATGTTTCCTGCAGAACTCCCCAAACAGTAGATCAAGATCTTAAGACCACCAAATCAATCTCCAGGGTTTTACTCTTTATTTGATAACATCTTTGAGTAACAAATTATAGATAATTATAGAATTGATACATTCTTCTCTTGCTACAGTTCAGAGATTTAGACTCAGAATCCTAGATTAAGAACTAGAAGACATCTTAAATGACTTGCTAGCAGTGTATAGCCATAATGACAGGGATCTCAAGTCTTTGATGAAATGAAAAATATTATTTCTCTCAATCAATTAATTAATCAATCAATAAATGCCAAATACATATACATGTGCATGCATACATGAGTAAATCTTAGACTATTGCTACATTATTGACATAAGGATTTTTACAATATTAATTTTTATTTGACTTTTTGGAGTAATCTAATCAACCAACAAACACTGTATTAAGTACTTACTCTGTTCCAGGCACTGTACTAGGTGGTGTGTATAAATAAATCTTATGGGCCCCATTTAGTTCAGTTATAAATTGCATGTACTTCTGTAGACAATTGTACTGTGACTCCTTATACCTCTCAGGTGTTGAAGTTAAGAAAAAGTTAATACTGCCTCATTTAATGAATAACCAAAAGACCAAATAATGTTTTTATTAGACAAAAGATACAAAGTAGGAATATATGATACATGAAACTGGAATTTTTATTGTATGTAGAGTCTCATATATCCCTGAAACATCCCCTAAGCAGCATATACCAGCAAAATATTCAGAACTTAGTGCCTTGGCTGAGGTTATCCAAAAGGACCAATTCCTTACTTTTTATGTACTTTATGACCAATGGATGATCCAATGGGTATTAAGCACTACATAATTATCAAATACAGATAAGCACTGAGTTTTGGCTCAAAGCAAAATGGAAAGTGACTGTTTAGGATTGATCAAGACACACTTTAGTTGTTCAATACAGAAAAAAAAATATTCTAGAGGTAATAGATACAGAAAGGCAGAAGAAAAATTCAAAACTGGAAAACTTATCAAACAAAAGTCTAACATGACACCATCAGTTAAGTCTTATGGGATTTTGTAAGGTTAATTCCAACTCTAGCATTCAAGGATCATAGAGTTAGTTGCAGAGGAACCAAGAAGACTCCTTTTCCAACTACATCATTTTATATATAAAACACCAGAGTCCCAAAGTGTATGTGATATGTTCAAGATGATCACATAGCTAATATATGGTATATCCAGTATTTTAATTCATATCCTCTCTAAATCAAGGTCCCATCCCACCCTCATGTAACTAAGTGATATCTATGGCTTTTTCTATTCCCACAGGAAGTATATTCAGAGTCTATTCCTTCCCTACACAGAATTTTCTATCAAAATAAGCAGCCAAAGGTATATCTATATCTATATAGATTGATAGTTATATCATGAAAAGGCAAAAGAAATTTCATTTAAAATGCACCCAAATTTCCTTTTGACTTCTGTCAACACTGGCATATTGTTAATAGATTAATCTCATTATGACATCCTTTATATCTTGTTTGGGCTTAATGAGTTTGGTCAATATGTGTTTTCAAGGAAGATTAAATGACATCTCACTTCCTCTTAAATTTTTATGAATCTTTCATTTATTTAAAATTAATTATATAGAAATGATATAGAATTTTTTTTAAAGCATTCAATGAGATCATCTAATTACATGGTGCTATGCCAAAGAAATATGTGAAATTCTTCATTATGATAGGCCGAATATAGTTGTTAATGAATGGCTACTTAGCAATTGTAAGACAAAGCAAAATAAAAATATACAAAAAAGGAAACCTAGATAACTTTAATAAATTTGTTACTAAATTTTAACAATTTACATAGGAAGTATGGTGAAAATATGAAATCAGCTCTTAGTTTCATTGACCTGGTGATATTATGCATACATTAGTAAATGTTATCAATTTTTTCCAAGGACATGTAAAGGTAGTTTACAACATTCATTTTTATAAGATTTGGAATTCCAATTTTTTCTCCCTTCCTCCCCTTCCCCTTCCCCAAAACAGCAAGCAATTTAATATAATCTAAACATGTGCAAACATATTAAACATATTTCCAAATTAGTCATGAAGTGAAAGAAGGATCAGAACAAAAGAGAAAAACCACAAGAAAGAAAGAAAATAGGGTACTTAAATCTTCAATCAGACTCTATAGTTCTTTCTCTAGATGTAGATAGCATTCTATTGAGAGTTTTTTGGAATTGTCTTAGATCATTGTATTGCTAAGAAAAACTAAGTCTATCAAAGTTGATCATCCCACAATGTTGCTGTTACTGTGTACAATGCTCTCCTGGTTCTGCTCACTTCACTCACTATCAGTTCATGTAAGTCTTTCCAGGGTTTTCTGAAATCCATCTGCTCATAATGTCTTACAGCACAATAGTATTCCATTACATTCATAAACCATAAGTTGTTTGGTCATTCCACATTTGATGGATATATTCATTGTGGTAGTGCAGCTCATTTTCAGATCCCTGGATCTTAATAAAGTCATTGGGCCCCAAATATAGTTTGTTGTGACTGCCTCTGTTCTCTTCTATTCTGGACAGGTTATGGGAAGGAAAGGAGAGTAGGTTTGAGAGTTTCTAGAGGAGCAAGCTTACACTTTCCAGATTCTAATGGAAGCAACAGACCTCAACCAATGTGGAAAGATAGGTATTTTTTAAAGCTTACTTTAAATGATATTTTATTTAATGCACTTTGCATTCCATAATTGACTGTAAAAATGTTATAAATTATTATTTTTGTTATACTTGTTAAATTCTAATTATCTGTAAAGCAAAGTAATTCTAGTAATCCATAATGGTGTCCTGAATATACTTATCATTAAGTAAACTTATCAATGTTTATTATTTTTACATTTTAGTTTGTCAGGAATCAAACTGACCTTTGAAAGAGCAAAGTAATTTCATATTTCACAAAGAAAATGTCAAACCAGAAAGAAAAAGTCCCTTAAGATATTGTTCCCTTTATAGTCAGTATATTCTTCATCCCTTTACTGCAAAAGCTTGAGTATAGTCTGAATGTATTGGTTTGTGATAAATTGTTAGGGGTTTTAAGAAAAGTCATGCTGAAAAATATATTGGCTAAAAGAGACTTTACTATTATAGACCTGCCCTCTGGATACCAATAACCTTGGCAATGGGGTAATTTGGAATCAAAGCAGACTTTGGAATCTACAACATCTTTCCCCTTTATATTTTAGTGGGTAAAAAATGATGACAGTCCTAACATTAAAATGACTTTAAAATGCATAGGGAGATGGAGATTTCAATTGTACCATTAAATTGTTGCTTGATGGAATAAAAAAGGGTTGCCTCCTTGGCTTCTATTATCTTCTAATTGTTTCACATATACATAATGCGCCTCCATAGAGATTTTTTGATGCTCAAAAGTCATATCTGATTCATTGTTTAAGTAGTAGGCAAAATTCCAGTTTAAAGTCAGGACCCTGTGAATATGTCTATCAATCAATTAGTAAGACTGCTGAATCACCTTTTTTCCTGGATTTGTAGCAGAAGTGTGACTCATTTGGTCCCTGTTTGGGACTTCACCTTTTTCTCCAAGTATTTTTCTTTGTCATCATTTACATATCATCAGTGTTATGATATAAATATTCATAGCTTAAATAAATTAATAAATGCTTCATTTAAAATAAAGCATTGATTATATACAATATTCAATTTATTTCCCATTTGAATTCCATTCATTCCCTCCCAAGGCATATGTGTATATATAGACATACCCACACACACACGTGTGTGTATGTGTATTCATATACATACATACATACATACATACATACATATGAATATATATATTTATGCCCAGAGGATATGTTAATGAAAGGTTGAGAAGTATGCCAAGGGCATATAGTATAAAGATTATTAATAGAATACACACATATATTTCAAAATGTGTGTGTGTACATACATACACACAGACACAGACACAGAGACACAGAGACATATACACTGTATGTGTATTTATGTATACATACACTATGTATTATATGCCATGTATTCTATATATTTAATGTCTTAGGGAGAAGCATATAGTATTAAAAAGGGATCAGAATGTATAGTCAAAGGTCCTGGATTCAAATCCTGGTTCTGTCATTTGCTATCTATGTGAACTTGGGCAAGTTATTCAACCAATTTAGGATTCAGTTTACTCCTCTATAAAATTAGAAGTTGTTCTAAATTACCTCAAAGCTCTCTTCTAATTCTAAATCTATGATCCTATGATCCCATGCCATGTGAGTCATGAGAAAGGATTAAGCATAAATTAGAAACTTCCATGAAATCATGATTTTCAAAATTATTCAAAAAGATTCACCAATACTATCCACAACTGGAAGTGCACAATCATTCATGTGTAATCTATATTTATCAAAATGTTGTGAATGGTAGGGTGCTATCAGGCTAAGGAATTAGAAAATTAGAGGTGTTTGTCAAACTTTAAGAAACTTCTGGTATGATTCAGTAGAATAATCAAGAGTTACTTTTTTGAGTCCAAAAGACCTGTCTAAATTTGATGGCAAGTATTTTTTCCCTCTTACTTCACCTCCTTTGTCTGGGGAATAAACCATTCTTTTGTAGCTTGAACTATTGTCTACCTACATGGTGCCATTCTGGTGGGGGAAAAGATTCTTATTTATTGTTTATGTAACAGGCATACAACCAATTCAAAGTCATGACCCTGTGCATATGACTATCAATCAATCAGCAGAAGGCTGAGGGCATCAGATACTTTGCCTACATAACTATTTATTTTTATTGTGCAAACCTTGGTGCTATGACTCTGGATATGTACACATTTTATTTACAAAATAACCATGTGCTAATGAATAACTGGTTGGAAAATAGTTTACTCATAGTCAGAGTCATGACTTTGCCCTTTCACAGGATTATATTTGAATATGTTGTCAAAGTAGGAACATAAGATCTACTGAGGTCTAAGTTCCCTTTCACCACAGCTTAGGGCAAAGGTAGCAACAGGGTGAAAATTAGAGGAAGGGTCTTAATGGATGAAATTTGGTGACAAATTTTTATAATCAAGAGCTTCCTTAGAATATAAATTGATGAATAGACATAAGAAATGATGAAGAATAGATGGGTGGGTCCTAGTGTCCTAAAAGAATTCACTTAGACAGTTTCTAAGTTAAAGAAAGGCATTTATTGGACTAACACACCCAGTGGGCCCCACTACTTTATGGAATGTGGAGACAGCCCTGCTCCCCTGTGGGAAGCAGAGCAATTAGGCAGGTTAGCTGCCTGATCTAAATACAGCTTAATGGGATAAGGGGAAGGGAAGCAGGAGAAGCAGAAGAGGGGCAAGCGTGCCTCTAGAATGCCTGGGAAATCAGGTAGTCTGGAGGTGTCACTATCATATAGATAAGCAAAGGGAACAATAAAGTGGGAGGGGAAGAGTTGTTTGAGAATGTCAGGTAATTAGGGAGTGCTTTGTGAAAGCACACACAGGTAAGTGCATGGCAGGGGGGCATAGTCTTCTTTGATCATTTTTCTGGCTGGTCACATCCTGCATCCTGCTTGCTCCATCTGCCTTGAGCACTCCTTTCTACCTTATCATGAAGACACTTGTTAGTCCTAAGTCCTCTATGTATTCGTTGTTCTCCCCTACCCTAGTTTTCATTCCCTTACCTTTCTTTTTATTTTTCTTGCCTCTTTCCTTCCTCTCCCCTATTTTTCTCTACATTTTTCCTTCTCTCTCTTCTTTTCCTTCCTTCCACACCCATATTTCATCTTAGTCTTCTTTGGGGACTTTACAGATGCTTTGTTAGCATAGCTCATTAATAGTTGCAGCAACATTATATTCTGTGTAGAGTGGACAGTGTTTTTCTGATTTTCTTCTACCTAAGGAAACCTAAGAGCATCTTAGAGTTGTGGTGGATCCTGAGATCCATTCCACCTCAGAGATACTCTGGTATGGTGATGTGCTCAATGACTTTTAAGAACATCTAAAAGTCATGTTTTGATATATTAGCAAAATCAAATGGGAGTGCAGAATTATTATGAGAGAAAAGTAATATGAGCCAAGATCTAGGTACTTAGGTGTATGGTTTAAACACAAATCAGACTGTTTCTTTTTTCTAAAATTCAAACTTTCACTAATCTCTCCATTTTAATTTTTAAAAATTTTTCAATATAACAATTATTAACAAAAATAAACATTTCAATATGCAAAGGAGGAAGAGACAGATTATAACAGAAACTGGATTTCTGTTACATAATTCTTAAAAGAAACATAGATATTGCATTTGACAAAGTATTAACAAAATTGCTCTGTGTCCACTTCTACACTTATTGTTTTCTTTTGTACATTTAAAAAATGCTTCATTGATCTCCAGTTCTTTGCATGAATATAGCTAGGGGCAAGACTTATCTTCCTGAGTTCAAATTGGCCTCAGACACTTACTAGCTCCATGATCCTGTGCAAGTCACTTAACCTTGTTTGCCTTAGGTCCTCCTCTATAAAATGAGATGAAGATGGAAATGGAAAAACCACTCTAGTATCTTTGCTAAAAAAAAAAAACAAATGGGGTTATGAAAAGTCAAATACAACTAAAACAACCAAATAATAACAACAAACCCCACTTCCATAGAAACCCTACCTTGTAACAAATATATGTATGTACTTATGTATGTACTATACATGTGCTATATACAGACACAGATACACACATATGCATGTATGCATATGAGATATGTATATGTTTATTCCAGTAAAATAAATGAACATTCATAGCTTCATTCTGCACTTCCAGTCTACATTTTTCCTACTGTTCTGCAAAGTGCTATGTAAGATCCTATAATGCATGTCTAGCAAAGTGAAATTGTATTTTATCATAGAATATTGCACAATAAATTAATAATAATGACTATAAGGTAATAGTAATCTAAACTTGATTATACATTAATATGCTCATAAATAGTAATATAAAAATCAAGTAATTTTCTATAAGATTTTCCATCTGCATTACATAAAAATTAAAAGGGAATACTGAATTTTGAATTATCTTCCCATTAAGAAGTGATAATCTACCAGGATGGATATGAAATATACACACACAAAAAGTAAGATATAGGCTATAAAGTGTGATGATGATAAAGGAATGATTTAGAGTCCTCTAGAAAAATATAAGCCTGAAAAAGTGATTTGGATTGGTTGGCCTCCAAAGAGCATTCTAATATGTGTTGGGTCTATGATATCACTTTCAGCTAGAAGAATAGTTTTCAGTGTCCCTTAAAAAATTTGGGAAATCACTTACTCTGCTCCAATCCCATGTTCCCTCTACTCATGTCAAAAATAATTTTTAAAGTTACTGATACTGACACAGAAACACTATACACATTTTTTTTTGCTCCCACCATGTTTTTTTTCTCATCATAAGAGGTTATACTTTAGTTCAATTCAATTTTTTAAAAAATCATATATTAAGTAGTTAATATCCATAAGGCATTGTGCCAATCTTGGACATACAAAGACTAAAAGTAAAAGTGTGTGAATTAAAGGAGCTTAATTTTTCAAGTGGATAATCTCCTTAAAGTGAGTTGGATATGGTCAGGGGAAGAAACTTACATAAACACACTGACATTTTCCACACCCACATGGTTTACTCAACAAAAAAGTTGAACCACAAGATGTCAAATGAGAGAGCTTTTTTTTTTAGTGTCAGATAAGTGATAGGTGGTGATATTAGGACTTGGTATGTATTTCAGCCCCATAAAAGTCTTTACTGGGGCAGCTAGGTGGCACAGTGGATAGAGCACCATCCCTAGAGTCAGGAGTACCTGAGTTCAAATCTGGTCTCAGAACAGGTATTTGATACTTACTAGCTGTGTGACCCTGGGCAAGTCATTTAACCCCAATTGCCTTGGGGTTACTTACATTCATTACCCCTGTGTTATTCTTGACCATAACACCCCTCTCTGGCCACTAGTTTTCTATTTATGCTGTCTTTTATAAGAATCAAAATTCCTGGAAGGCAGGGGCTCTCTCTCTTTTTACATTTATAGCTCCAGAGCTTAGTACAGTTCTTTGCACACATGAGAAGTGTTAATATTTTTCCTTTATCTTTCATCCTTCTTTCCTTCCCTCTTTTCCTTCCTTCCTTCCTTGTTTCCTTCTTTCACTTCTTCCTTTCTTTTATTCCAATCATTCTTTCACTCATTCACCTATTCATTCTCACAAAAAATATTCAAAAATATGTTTTTAATCTAAATTCTGAATTATGTCCAGCAAAGTGTTTTGTACATCTTTCTTTTTTAGTATTTTATATTTATTTATCCCAATTCCATGTAAAAACAATTTTAACATTCATTTTTAAAACTTTAATTTCCAAATTCTCTCCCTTCCACCTTCCTCACACCCCTAAGAAGTACTTTGGCTACATTCCATAACTTTCCGTATGTTTTCTCATTATTGTCATTCTCTTCAGTGAAGTTATTGATTGTTGCTATGATTTGTAATAACCCACTTATTCTTTAAGATTAGATCATTTAGATTCCAATTAATTTTAGTCTATCTTTTTATAACACTTTATTATATGTGATTTTTATTGCATCGTGATCTGAAAAGGATGCATTTAACATTTCTGCCTTTCTGAATTAGATTGAGGTTTTAATTCCCTAATACATGGTCAATTTTTGTGTAGGGGCCAAGAGCCACTGAGAAAAAAATAGGTGTATTCCTTTCTGTTCTCATTCAATTTTCTCCAGAGGTCTACCATACCTTATTTTTCTAAAATCCTATTTACCTCCTTAACTTCTTTCTTGTTTATTTTGTGGTTAGATTTAGCTAGTTCTGAGAGGGGGAAGTTGAGGTCCCCCACTAGTATAGCTGTCTATTTCTTATTGTAATTTATCTAAATTCTTCTCTAAGAATTTAGATGCTATACCACTTGGTGTGCATATGTTTAGTATTGATATTACTTCATTGTCTATGGTACCTTTTAGCAGAATGTAGTTTCCTTCCTTATCTCTTTTAATTATATCTAGTTTTGTTTTTGCTTTGTATGAGATCAACATTGCTTCCCCTGCTTTTCTTTCTTTCTTTCTTTTTTACTTCAGCTGAAGCATAATGTATTCTACTCCAGCCTTTCCCCTTTACTCTTTGTATCTCTGCTTCCAATATGTTTCTTGTAAACAACATATTATAAGACTATGGTTTTTAATCCACTGTGCTATTTGCTTCCATTTTATGGGTGAGTTCATCCCATTCACATTCACAGTTATGATTATTAACTGTGTCTTTCTCTCCATCCTATTACCCCCTCCTCCATTTATGCTTTTCTTTCTCTTTTCTCCCTTTCTCTCCTCATCAGTATTTTGCTTCTGACAACCACCTCCCACAGTCTTACCTATCTTCTATCAACCCCCCTACATTTTCTTTTACCTTCCCTATACTATTTCTTCCCTCCTTTCTACCATCCTTTCTATCCATCCAACCCTTTCCTTTTGTTTTTCCCCTCCTACTTCCTATAGGGTGAGTTAGATTTCTATACCCAAGTAAGTGTGTATGTTATTCCCTCTTTGAGTCAAATCCAATGAGAGAAAGGTTCAAACAATTTCACTCTCTTTTGTCCCTCTACTGTAATAGGTCTTTGTGCCTCTTCATTTGATGTAATTTACCCTCTTCGGCCCCCTCTTTTTCACTTCTCCCACTACAATCCTTTTTTATCCCTTAATTAATTAATATTTTTATCATCATATCAAAGTCAACTTATACCCACACCTTCTATTTATATATACCCCTTCTAAATGTCATAATAAAAATATAGTTCTCAAGAGTTACAAGTATCTTCTTCCCAATTGGGGGTGTAAACAGTTTAACCTTATTAAATGGCTTGTGCTTTTTTTTCTTTCCTGTTTACCATTTTATATTTCTCTTCAGTCTTATATTTAAAGACTGAATTTTCTGTTCAGCTCTGGTTTTTTGATGAGGAAAGTTTGGAAGTCCTCTATTCCATAAAATGTCCATCTCCTCCCCTGAAAGATTATCCTCAATTTTGTTGGGTAGTTGATTCTAGGTTACAATCCGAGTCACTTTACCTTCCAGAATGTCCCAGTCCAAGACCTCTGATTCTTTAATGTAGAAACTGCTAAGTCTTATGTAATCCTGACTGTGGCTCCTTGATATTTAATTTTTTTTTCTCACTGCTTCAAGTATTTTCTCCTTGACCTGATACTTCTGGAATTTGGCTATGATATTCCTTGGAGTTTTCATTTTGGGATCTTTCTGGAGGTGATTGGTGCATTCTTTCAATGACTATTTTACCCTCAGGTTCATGGACCTCAGGGCATTTTTCTTTGTTAATTTCTTGAAAGATGTTGTACAGGCTCTTTTTTTTTTTATCATGGCTTTTAAGTAGTCCAATAATTCTTAAATTATCTCTCCTGGATCTGTTTTCCAGGTGTTTTTCCAATGAAGTGTTTTACATTTTCTTCTATTTTTTTTCATTCTTTTGATTTTGTTTGACTGATTCTTGATGTCTCAAAACTGTTAATTTCCATTTGCCCAATTCCAATTTTGAAGGAATTATTTTCTTCAATATTGCTGTTACTATGTATGTTCTCCTAGTTCTGCTCACTTTACTTTACATCAATTCATATAAGTTTTCCCAGGCTTTTCTGTGAACATACTATCACTTCTTATAGCATAATGATAGGATTTTATCACAATCATATGCCATAACTTTTGGCCATTTTCCACTGATGGGCATCCCCTCAATATCCAATGTTTTTGCCACCACAACAAGAGGTGCTATAATTATATTTGTACAAATGTGTTTTCTCTCCTTTTTTATCTCTTCCTCAAAGGTCTTCTAAAAAGGTATAGAGGAATTATAATCTGTGGTATTGAAAACAAGGCGCATACCTGTAGTCATGAAATAACAAAGTATTTTTTTAATATTAGAGTAGTTTGCAACATTAGGAAATAGAGCTTTGTGTAATACAGGATGGTGGGAAGGAGGAATGGGGTATAGGAGGAAATGAGAAAGAGCAATTTAAGAACAATAAGTGGGAAGAAGAACAATTCCTTTGAAAATTTTCTCTCAGAAAGTTAGTTAAAATAGGTAGCCTACTATAGTAAAAGCATATATTTGTGTGTATGTGTATTTAAACCTATATAGCAATGTCCATACTCATATTTATGTATTGTTTATCTATGTAGGTATGTATGTATGTCTCCCTCTATCTATCTCTCTAAGTATCTATCTATCTCTATCAACTAACTACATCTAAAATACACTAAAATTATAGAATGGATTCTTCTTACATACTACTCTGTCTCAAGTTCATCTGTTAACAAAAGATCTGGCATTCATATTGCATTTTAAGATGTATAAAGTGATTTACATATATTTTCTCACTTGAAGCTTACAACATCCTATTAAGGGAAGTAATATTATTATCCTAATTTTACTAATGAGGAAAATAAAGATGAGAGAGGCTAGATGACATAGATATTAAGTATACGAGCTAGAATTTGAACTCAGGTCTTTACATCAAATCTAACACTTCATTGACCAAGAAAAACTGACTCCCATTACCCACATCCTATGATAAAATGTTTCTTATAAGTGCAAGAAGAGCTATTATAGTATTGATCAAGGATTTACATTGTTCACAGTGAGCAGTCCAGTGATTGATGGAAAATTAGAATATATTTGCTTATTTATACACCTATACACCTACTTACCTCATCCCCCGATCAGTCATTGTGGAATAACATTGTGATTAAATATAGAAATGTAGAGATAAATAGATTGATATCTATATCTATTCTTTGTTGAAAATTTTGGTTTATACCTCCCAATACTATTTCTTTTTAGGGTTCAAAGGCTATGTTTTCCTGAAACTTCTGCATTCAAAGAAGAAATAAAATGTGGGTTGAATTCCTGCGTCATATTCTTTTTAATAAAGCATGGTCTCTCTATGTCTCTTTCTCATTTTCTGTGTCTCTGTCTCTCTCTATCTGTCTCTTTCCCTCTATCTTCCTCTCCCCTTTTCATTCCATACCTCGAACTTCATCTCCAGCATTAAATTTTAGGATACATGTTTGTCTACAATTAGACAAAATCATCATGATTATTTCATCCATCCATCCATTCAACAAATATTTATTGGGTATCTATCATTTGCACGGTACTATTGTCCTAAATAGCATAATTTCTCATTCTAAGACAAGAACTGACTATTAAACTGCATGCCTTTTAATAAATACCATTCCCTTGGAAAACAAATGTTAGATACCATTCTCAAGGGACAAATTTAAGATGATTTTTAATCTTGCCTTAGATGGGTTGTTGGGTTACCTTGCTGCCTTCAAGACTGAGGGAAAAATCTCTCTTTGTGCCTGAGTACTTGCACTAATCTTCAGTAATATTGTAGTACTAAATTAGATATTTAGTTGTGAGTAAAAATAGATACATAGCAAATTCTTTTTAGAAGGGTCAGGGTCCAGCGCACTACGCCATGAAACTTGCTCAACTAATGAGGACTTACCACTATTAGGATAATGTCCTTTATGAATTTTTAGTAGACATGTAAGTGTAAGTGGAGTTTACCACCTGGATCTTTTTGACCTTAGGGCAATTACTTTTCTGTTCAATGTACCTGCATCCTTTGAAACAGAACATCTTTGATTCTTTTTTTGAGGGGTAGGGAATGGAGAGGAGGAATAACCATTTGGAGGTGGTATGTGGCTGAAGTCTGCCAGAGAAGAACAATCCCACCCACTGTGGAGTAGCAAGACCTTTCAGGTCACAGTAGAAGCTGAGGCCAATAAAATTAACTAATGAACATCAATAGGTGACCTTTATCCACAGCACTGAGGAAACCAGGTCATTAACCACACTGGTTTTTATAAAAGTTCTCAAATAAAACTTGGATGAGAAACTTTTATATAATATTCACATCAAAGTTATCTCAAGTTTATTCAATTAGAAGATGTAAAAAAGAGAAGAAGAAATGGAATAAACTCCTGTTTATAATCCATTGTGGTTTCTAAGCTGTATCTGTTTATAGTTCAGATATACGTCTTTTTTCAGATTAATTTTAGTTTTGGTTTTTAATTTTAAATTAATTTTAGTTTTCAACATTCATTTCCACAAGATTTTGGGTTCCAAATTTTTTCCCCATCTCACCCCTCCCTCCACCCCAAGATACTGTGCATTCTGAATACCTCTTCCCTAATCTGCCCTCCCTTTTATCACCCCCCCTTCTTTTATCCCCTTCCCCTTCTATTTTCCTGTAGGGCAGGATAGATTTCTATACCTCATTCCCTGTATTTCTTATTTCCCAGTTGCATGTAAAAATGATTTTTAACATTTGTTTTTAAAGTTTTGTGTTCCAAATTCTCTCCCTTCCTCTCTCCCTATCCACCCTCATTGAGATGGCAAGCAACTTGATACAGGTTATACATGTGTGGTCATACAAAACTCTTCCATAGTAGTCACATTGTGAAAAACTTACTATATTTCCCTTCATCCTATCCCACCCCATTTATTCTATTCTCTCTTTTGACCTTGTCCCTGTTCAGAAGTGTTTACTTCTAATTACCCTAATCTGCCCTCCTTTCTATTGTCCCCTCCCCCCCATTTTCCTGTAGGGTAAGATAGATTTCCATATCCAATTGAGTGTGTATATTATTCCCTCCTTAAACCAAAGCTGATGAGAATAATATTCACTCATTCCCTCTTACCTTCCCCTACTTCTCAAACACTGTAAAAGCTTTTTCTTTCTTGTCTGTTTTATGTGAGATAATTTACCCCATTCTACCTCTCCCTTTCTCCTTCTCCCAGTTTAATACTCTCATCTTTTAATTTTATTTTTTAGATATCAGATCTTCATCTTCAACTCACTCTGTGCCATCTATCTATCTATCTATCTATCTATCTATCTATCTATCTATCTATCTATCATGCATTTTTCCCTTTAACTACTCTAATACTGATGAAGGTCTCATGAGTTAGAAATATCATCTTTCCATGTAAGAATGTAAAGAGTTCAACCTGAATAAGTCCCTTATGATTTCTCTTTCCTGTTTACCTTTTCATGCTTCTCTTGAGTCTTGTGTTTGGAAGTCAAATTTTTGATTCAGTTCTAGTCTTTTCATCAAGAATCCTTGAAAGTTTTCTATTTTACTGAATGTCCATTTCCCCCTGAAGGATTATATTCAGTTTTGTTGGATAGGTGATTCTTGGTTGTAATCCTATCTCCTTTGCCCTCCAGAATATCATATTCCAAGCCCTCCAGTCCCTTAATGTAGAAGCTGCTAAAAAACTCTTAGCATTAAGTCTTCCAGTGTTGAACAGGTTGAGGAGCTGATCATTTCTTCTCTTCCCACAATCCCCACATAGGGCAGCATCTAGTAGAACAAAATGGAGCTCTGAATCAAGAGAGTATACAAGAGAAATTCTGTTCAATTATGGAATTGATTTGTAGGGAGAAGCAGGTTGAGGGTCTCAGATAACCTAATTGTTCAGGAAAACTAGTAAAAAAAATTAAAACAGTATAAAGTAAGCATAAGAAGAGAAAAAACAATGGTATGTGTTAATTCAAGATAATTTGCTTGAATTCAGTGATTTGGTTAGAGAGCTAAAGTGTAGTAGTATAGGAAAAGTGAAATTATACTTTACAAAATCATCAATATCTTGTATTCTTTGTTATTTTACCCTTACATTCTTTAACTTAAGAAAAGGCTGAATGACCATGACCGCATTTGTCCTCCAAATGTGTGCTTTTCTTCAGTTGACTCTCTGTGGGTGCCCATTTCTTTATTAGTATAACGTATGTTGCTATTATTCAGAAAATACCTCTATTCTGACCTAATTGCCTCAATTTGTTTAACATTTAGGAGAATAGCATCAGTGGGGGCTCATGGCCTTTAGTTTTAAGAGTATGGACCCTTGTAGCGGCTTCACCTTGAAGACTTAAAATATCAGTACGAATTGTGAGGTGTTCCCCCAGAGAGAATCTATAACAATATTATCTAAGAGGATATTTCTTCATGTTGAGAAAAAAACAAATATCTTTTCTTGAAAAATCTGATTTAAACTTTCCAGTATTGTTTTTTTAAAGGTTTAAAGGTTGCCTTTTCCTGAAAACTCTCTGTTCAAAGAAAAAAAATGAAGGCAAAGGCCTGTTAAACACCCAAATTGCAAGCATATACAAAACATTCTAAATAAAATAACTTTCTGTACACACAGAATGCTGAAACCTCCCTTTTGCTTCCCAGAACTCAAACATCAACCCTGCCAAACAGTTGCTATGAGTTGGAAAACATTCTGGATATTGATATTCAATATTTTTAACCTTTTGTCAGTAGGTGACGAATTAACTCACCTCTAAGGCTGTTCCAGTTGACAGTGAGAGCTAAGCTAACTCATTTCTCACTGTGGGTAGAAGACTCAGATCCAGGGAGAGCAGCCAATTTAAGAAAATGCTGAGGGGAGGAAAAATCCTTAGTGCACTAGTGCTCCAGCCTTGTTAGTCATTTGAATATCTCAGGGATAATTAGCACTCAATATAAAATATGGTTGATATGTAATATTAATGGAGGATCACAGTAAGAACTGACAGCATTTAATATTTCATAGGAGCTTCCTAACTTAACAAAAAAAAGTTCTCACACAATAGGAATTTTATTTAATATTTAAAAGTCTTAAAACTCTTTGGATTGACAGACTTTGACTCTTCATGTCAGTGCTGGCTTAACCTTCCAACTGAAACATGAATTCAAACTAATTATCTTCTGTTAATAGGCTAGAAGGTACTTCCAAATAAGTTATATCACATAAACTAGTTAAGCCTAAAGAGCTATAGCACTGCCACTTGCATCTTTTGTCATAACATTTGAGAATCAACAGAATTGAAGGCTGTGAACTTGACAATACTCCTATGAGTAGATGGAATGGGCAACAATCTGAGGAAGTTGAGGAAGGTGAATCTACTACAAAGTATCTTCTTCACTCAGCTGAAATAGGGCCTAAAACGCTAACATTGTACTTGAGGTTCTTCTTGAAGGCTTTTCTAGGCCTTATTTTCTGAAATAGAAGTACTTCTGAGAAGTTTCTATTATTGTATCACTAATAATGTAGTGTGAATGAATTTATCAGTGTTTTATCTGACCTGAGATGCTAGGTCTGTATTGAATGACTAGACTATATGATGCAATGGAAGTCTAGTTGACATATTGTGAGAAAATAAAATAATCTAGAAAAAAATTAAAAGAAGTTGGGATTAGAGGTGCAGAAAACATATTTTCTCTTCTTAATATTCATTCCATGCCCCCAGGAATCACCTTTCTTAATCTCACCTATCAAAGTGACAAGAATGGCAATATCATATATTTTAGAAGACTCCTTGTTTACCCTGTTGACTGGTGATCTCTGTATACTTATTTATCCATTAATATTTAATTATACATATGACATACAACAACAACAACAACAACAACAACAAAACAAATAGATCAAAGACAGAGTGAAGCTTACTTGGGGATCAAAAAACACAAGCTCCCTTATCAGGAGTGCTTTGGTCATTCTTAAGATGAAGAACTTTTAGTTTAACATGAAAGTTTTCTGGGATTTTAGAGTAAAAAAATTTGTTGAGAGCTGAGCTATGGAAGTAAAAACAGAGTGGTGGAAACTATGGAGAACTTGGCTGCCCCATTATTATGAATTCTATATTGATAGCCCTTTCTCATTTTCTCCTAATTTCTTGTGACCTACTGTCTTTGTATTATATCTTGTTAGCTCAGTCCCTATTTCAGTTGTTGATCTCTTTTATTTTCTACATTTTTTCCTGGAAAAATTCTCAATATTCATAATTCCTCACTCTTCTAGGGGCCAGTTGCCCCCAAGGGTTCCAACAGCAACCCTTCAGGACAAGTAGTCTTCTCAAGTACCAGATCCTCTAGGCTTTATCTAGTGTAAGGTCCTCATTTTCCTTCTCTCACAGGAACATTTTCCCATGGAACACCCTCCTATATCCAAAGTAAGGCCTTCTTCCTTTCCTCCTTTCTTCAACCTTTCCCCCATCCTCCTTACCCATTCCCCTGTGGACCCTTTTCTCTGAGACTACTGATGTCCCTTTCCCCTTGTAGCTAGCCATAGATTTGACCCCAGAGCATTTTTCACTCTTTTCTATCCCCTTATTTCTCTCCCCTCCTTCACCTTCCATGTAGTCTCCCATATTGTAATGTAGTCCCAGGAAAAAAGCATTCACCCACAAGCAGGTTGTCACCAGGATTTATCCATAGTGCCCTATGTTCACCTCTTCACTTTAAGAACAAAATTTCTGTAGTTATGTCTGTCTCCTTCTGTACTTTTAGAAAGAAGTCTCTCTCTTTTCTTTCTATTATCACTCTGTTGATACTTCTGTCTTTGATACTGATATTTATTCACTCCTCCTATATTTCTCTTATTTGGTGTATTTGAGAAACCAATAATCTTTTCACAACCCTTTTTACTTCTTATAAAAATAATTCAAAATGTTATTTATTATTGAACATCCATCTTTTGCCCTGTATGGTAAATTTTAGATTTGTAGGATAAGTCACATTGGGCTGCATCTTGAGATCCAATACTCTTAGGAACACATTATTTCACTTCCTTGTCTTTTTACTAGAGGATGCAGAATAGTCTTGTGTTATTTGAATATTCTTTTTATTATACTTGAAGTTCTTTCTCCTGATGGTTTATAGAACTTACTGTTTTTTTTTTAAATTGAATTGTTTAATTTGACCACTATGTGTCTTGGAGTTTGCAGATTTTTTTTTTTCTAGAGGCAATCTATGGATTCTTTCAATTGGATTTTTCTTTTATATGTTCAGAAGTCCTGGGCAGTTCTCTTTTATTATTTTCTTCATTGTGGCATTAAGGTTTTTGTTTTATCATTTTTGGGAGGAAGAGAGAGAAGCCTATTGGTGCTTTTGCTCCTGAAGGACTGTGGCCTTACTGGCTATTCACACCTAAGGAAACACTCACATCTTGGAGAAAAGGAAGGGCATCAAAAAGAGGGAGAGGGGACCACAGTGTGACAGTAGTGTTTCAGTGAGCCTTGTCAATAGGTCTGTTAGTACAGTGGAAGGCTTTGAACTTAGTGTTATAAAAAAAGCTTGGCTAACCATAGGTATCCAGAAAGTGTTAAAGTCAAGAGCTCCAGAAATATTCTCTCCATGGTGTTTTCTTTGTTTACATGCAATTCCCTCAATAATTAGTCTCATTCCATAAAATTAAATTGACCAGGTTACTCCTGGCTACAGAATTCATTAATAAGACAAGTATACCTTCTTTTATTGCACTTTGCTTATTGTGCTTTGCAGATATTATTTTTTTTTAATTGAGGCTTTATGGAACCTTGAAACAAGCATGTCTATTGGTGCCATTTTTTTCCAACAGCAAGTACTCACATCATGTCTCTGTGTCACATTTTGATATTTCTCTCAATATTGCAAACTTTTTCATTATTATTATATGTTTTAGTTTGTGATCAGTGATCTCTGATGTTGCTGTTGTAATTGTTTCTGGGCACCATGCCTATATAAGATGTTGAACTTAATCTATAACTGTTGTGTATTTTCTACTGCTTTACTGACCAGCCATCCCCTACATCTTTCTCTTTCTCCTTGGGCCTTCCTATTCCTTCAGATACAGCATTATTGCAGGATATTGCATAAGCTTAGTTGACAAAGAAGCAGCAGGGTTTGAGAGAATTGACTTGAATTTTGGAAGTTTTACTGTGCGTAAAATGTTATCAAACAGTATCATATGCTACAGAAGAATCTTTCAAGAAAAGAAGAGTCAGTTGATGTGACAAACTTCATTGTTGTCTTAAATTAAGAAATAGCCATAAACACCCCAACATTCAGCAAACAGCATCTTAATCAGTCAGCAGCCATCAATGCTGAGGTAAGACCCTCCATGAGCTGAAAGCTCAGATGATGGTTAGTATTTTTAGCAATAAAGTATTTTTTTTAATTAAGGCATGTACATTTTTAGATGTAATACTATTGCACTTTCAATAGACTACACTGATAATGTAAACATAACTTTTATATGCACTGGGAAACCAAAAAAAAATTCCTGAGATTTGCTTCATTGCAATATTCACTTTATTGAGGTGTTCTGGAGCTGAACTTGCAACCTCTTTGTGTTATGCTTTTATATATTTAAGTAAAAACACAAAAAATAATTCCTTTAAACTATACTCTCCTCTGAACTTTCATTTTACTGCTCAGGACCCTAAAATCTCTCTAGTCTCCTAGATTTAAGAGATCAGTATATTTCTTGACTCTTTGCATCTCATTCACCATATATTCAATCCATTGCCCAATGTTGTCATTTCTATGTTCACAACGCATTTGCTGTACATCTTTCTCTCTCCTCATGTACATTAAGGCAATAGTAATTCAGATATTCATCATCTTTTGCTTAGACTATTATAACAGTTTTTAATTGATCTCTGTGACTCATGTCTTTTTTCCACTTTTAGCCATCTTCCCCATGAATGGCAAAGTGATTTTCCTAAAGAATAGATATGTCTGCTTGTATTGTTATAATCTAGCCACTGTTGGGGTTCTTATAATCTAGCTACTGCTTAGATTCTTAAAATCTAACCACTGCTTAGATTCTTAAAATCTAGCCAATAGCTTACTAATGTTCAGACTCCTTAAGAGTTTGGCCAATATGATGGATGTTCTAGTAAACCTTGTTTTTGGCTAAAAAAAAAAAAAGAATAGCTATGTTCATATTACATCACTGCTAAAGGAAAACCTGGTTTCCTATTACCTCCAGGATCAAACATAAAGTCTTCTACTTCGTAATTAAGGCCTTTTATAACTTGACCCCTTCCTTACTTTACAGTCATCTCACACTTTGATCCCCTTCAAAGCTTATGCTATTCTTGCCACATAACACTCTATCTGCCATCTTGATGCCTTTGCACTGTCTGTTCCCTATGACTGCAATGTTTTCCAAAGTCTCCTCTAACTCTTCAGATCCTTGTATTCTTTCAAGACTCAGATCAATCACTTTTTTCTGTAGTAGGCCCTTCCACAACCTTCTTCCCCTGCCCTGCACTCTGCAGTCACTTGATCTTGCCCTTCTAAACTTACTTGATATCTATTAAATATTTGCCTATTTATTTACATCTTAAGTACTTAGCAGAATTCCCAGTACATAGTAGACACTTAATAAATGTTTATTGTTTGGTTTGTGTCTTATCTCCCCTAACATATATAAAAAAATAGACCTAAAGTATAGTTTAGTCCACTAAAGGAAAACCACATTACTGCTAATAGAAAAGTACATAATGTATGTCCTGAAAGGGCATAATGTAATTATAAGCACATTTATGTGCATGCATATGTGCTCATGGAAACTAAACTTACTGAGAGAAAACTTTTGTCCTCTCAATCATGACAGGTCTGCTACTTTTATACTCATCTAAATGAATTTTGTTAGATGAAAAATACATTTGTTAGATGAAAAGGAAGCTTATGAAGCCTATTTCTTAAATTAATCAGCAGGAAAAGGAGATAGGAAAGAATAAAGCTGACATAAATGAAGACTCAAGAAATCTGATACAGTACATACATAGTCCAAATTTTCTCTCTAATGCATACATGGAAGAAAAATCTACCTGTAAATGGTTCATTTGGGAGAAGATGAAGAAATAGAAGCAGTGTCAGATTTTAATTTTTGGACTCAAGATCACTGCAGACCAGCCACTGCAGCCATTAAATTAAAAGTCACTTGCTGCTTGGAAGGAAATATATGGCAAGTATGGACAGTATACTGAAGCAAAGACATCACCTTGTGGACAAAGGTCTGTACAGAAAAAAACTATGATTTTCCAGTAGCAATGTACAGCTATGACATGACTGAACAACTAAAGAACAACTGTAGTCTTGTCCAAATGTGGTACATTTTCTAAAAGGACAATTTCCAACTCCTAAAGTACAATGGCAGAGTTATAAACAGTGATAGAATTCAGAATGGGGAAAAATATGCTGGTCTTTTTCTTCTTTTTATCTGTACTTTTAGCCACTCTCATACACATACCTATAACTAGCAATTTATGGCTGAGAGAGAGTAGGTATGGGGACAAGAGAGAAAGAATTTACCTCATATTAACAGCCAGCTGCAATGAAGTATGAAGTGGGTTATTGAAAAGTTCCTATGTTACTTACTGAAAAGTTAGGCACATTTGAAGAAATAGCTACTTAGGTTAAATTAAGGGTACGTGTACTAGGAGGAAGGACTGCACATAAGGATGAGGCTGCCATAGACAACAGTGGCATTTTAACACATTGTGAGAAAATGCTATTGGTAATCCTAAATTTCATTGTCTTGGTACAAGGCTCTGCTTGGCCCACATTAATTATAGCTCTTCTCATAATGTCAGAGGCACAAATATGTACTCTCATAACTTATTCAGATACATATACTATACATGTACTATACATTAAGATACATACACTATATACAATTATTTTATTTGGATACGGACACCACCTTGCTGCCTTTAAAGTAGTTGTGATAACATTTGTAATAAAAGTAAGGATACACCAATGTACATAGTTATCTCTGCTAATTGGAATACAGTGCCAGGAAGATTGTACAATACAATTTAGAAGGTGGCAGAAATTGGACCTCTGTCAGGGTTACTATACTGGATGATGATGATGATGATGATGATGATGATGATGATGATGATGATGAAGATGATGATGACAGAAGCTAACACTTATATAATACTATATGCCATGCACTGTGCTAAGAACTTTATGATTATTATCTCATTTGATTCAACAACCTTGGCAGTTTGGTGCCATTTTTATCTCCATTTATTTTATAAATGATCTTACATAATGTGTAAGAAGATAACTAATGTCCAAAGGCAGATGATGAACATTTTTCATAATTATTTTGGTCTTCTGGGGCAGAAAAAAACACTGCATCTATTGCAGGATAGTATCTATCTACCATAATTGGCACATCTATGCACTCATATACATATGTGTGTCTATGTATACAAATTGTGCCACCATCCTAGTGTGTTCAAAATAAAGTGGTACCAATTCTGCTTACATGGAGAACAGGTATTTGAAGCTGGTGTGCATAGATTTCTTGTCTCTGAAAGAAGACTTTGAAGAACAAGAATGTAATCCTAATGCTAACTGACAATTTTGCCACATACTTCTCAATCAGGCAACAGAGAGTTTAACAGTAGCCAAGATGTAATGGGAAAAAGTATTTATGGGTGCATGGCTTCCTTGAAAGGATTCATAAGGAAGAAATCTGAGAATCTGAGGGAATCACTAAAAGAGGTGCTTACTTGACAGGAATAAAAAAATCTATAACTACGTTCCTCAAGGAGATCTTCATCCAGTGTAATTTCATCACATCCTGCTAAATATTCTTTTTTTTTACTTTATTATTTTATATTTTAAGGTAGTATTGCATTTATTTTTTTAATTAATTAATTTATTTTTAGTTTTCAACATTCACTTTCACAAGATTTTGAGTTCCAAATTTTCTCCCCATTTTTCCTCTCCCCCCACCTCAAGATGGCATGCATTTTGAATACCTCTTCACCTAATCTGCCCTCCCTTCTATGTTTCCCCCTCTTCTCTTATCCACTTCCCCTTCAATTTTCCTGTAGGGAAGGATAGATTTCTATACCCCATTTCCTATGTATCTTATTTCCCAGTTTCACATGAAAAAAAAATTTATTTTTTTATTAACAAATGTATTTATTTTTAGTTTTTAACATTTACTTCCACCAGAATTTGAGTTCCAAATTTTCACCCCATCTTGCCCCTCCCCCACCCCAAGATGGCATGCATTCTGAATACCCCTTCCCCTAGTCTGCCTTCCCTTCTATCTCTCCCCACCTTCTCTTATTCCCTTCCCCTTCTATTTTCCTGTCGGGCAAGATAGATTTCTGTACACCATTTCCTGTATTCTTATTTCCCAATGGCATGTGAAAACATTTTTTTAAACATGTGTTTTTAAAACTTTGGGTTCCAAATTTTCTCCCTCCCTCCCTCCCCACCCACCCTCATTGAAAAGGAAGCAACTCAATATAGGTTATAAATGTGCAGTTATGCAAAACACTTCCATAGTAGACATGCTGTGAAAAGTTAACTCTATTTCGCTTAATCCTATCCTGCCCCCCCCATTTATTCTATTCTTTCTTTTGACCCTCTCCCTCCTCAGAAGTATTTGCTTCTAATTACCCCCTCCCCCAATCTGCCCTCCCCTCTATCATGGACCTGCTCTCTTGTCCCCTTCCCCCCTATTTTCCCATAGGGTAAGATAGATTTCCATACCCAATTGAGTGTGTATGTTATTCCCTCCTTAAGCCAAATCCAATGAGAATAAGATTCACTCATTCCCTCTCACCTTCCACTGTTCTCCTCCACTGTAAAAGCCTTTTCTTGTCTATTTTATGTAAGATAATTTATACAATTCTACCTCTCCCTTTCTCTTTCCCTCATTCTCATTCCTGAATTTTATTCTTCAGATATCACCCCTTTATCTTCAACTCACTCTGTGCCCTCTATCTATCTATCTATCTATCTGTCTGTCTGTCTGTCTGTCTGTCTGTCTGTCTATCTATCTATCTATCTATCTATCTGTCTATACGTACATATTTTTTCCCTCCAACTACTCTAATACTGACAAAGGACTCATGAGTTATAAATATCATCTTTCCATGCAGAATGTAAACAGTTCAACCTTAATAAGTCTCTTATAATTTTTCTTTCCTGTTTAACTCTTCATGTTTCTTTTGAGTCTTGTATCTGAAAGTCAAATTTTCTATTCAGCTCTGGTCTTTTCATCAAGAGTGCTTGAAAGTCCCCTATTTCACTGAATGTTCATTTTTCCCTCTGATGGATTATGATAAATTTTGCTGGGTAGGTGATTCTTTGTTGTAATCCTATATCCTTTGCCCTGTGGAATATTATATTCCAAGCCCTATGGTCCCTTCATGCAGAAGGTGCTAAATCTTGTGTTATCCTAGTTGTGTTTCCACAAAACTTGAATTGTTTCCTTCTGGCTGCTTGCAATATTTTCTCCTTGATCTGGGAACTCTGGAATTTGGCTACAATATTCCTAGGAATTTTCCTTTGGGGATCTCTTTCAGGAGATCGATGGATTCTTTCAATTTCTATTTTGCCCTCTGGTTCTAAAGTATCAGGGCAGTTTTCCTTGATCATTTCTTGAAAGATGATGTCGAGGCTCTTTTTTTGATCATGGCTTTCAGATACTTCAATAATTTTTAAATTCTCTCTCCTGAATCTATTTTCCAAGTCAGTTGTTTTTCCAATGAGATATTTAACATTGTTTTCTAATTTTTCATTCTTTTGGATTTGTTTTACAGTGTCTTGATTTCTCATAAAGTCACTAGCTTCCAATTGCTCTATTCTAATTTTTAAGGAAGTATTTTCTTCAGTGAGCTTTTGGACTTCCTTTTCCATTTGGCCAATTCTGCTTTTGAAAGCATTGTTCTCCTCACTGGGTTTTTGAACCTCTTTTGCCATTTGGATTAGGCTATTTTTTAAGGTGTTGTGTTCTTCAGTATATTTTTTAGGTCTCCTTTAGCAAGCTTTTGACTTGTTTTTCATGATTATCTTGTATCACTCTCAGTTTTTCTACTACTTCTCTCACTTGCTTCTCAAAGTCCTTTTTGAGCTCTTCCACAGCCTGGGACTAATTCATATTTTTGTAGGAGGCTTTGGATGTAAGAACTTTGACTTTGTTGTCATCTTCTGGTTGTATGTTTTGATCTTCTTTGTCACCAAAGTAAGATTCTATGGTCTGACTCTTTTTGCACTGCTTGCTCATGATCCCAGCAAATTACTTGAGTTATACACTCTTTGTTAAGGTAGGGGTCTGTTTCCAGTGTGTTGAATGTACTGTCCCAAGCTTTGGGGGTTTTGTACAGCAGTTTTCAGAGATACTTCTAGAGATCTGTAAATTTTCAGTTCTTCCAAGGTGTTCTGATCAAGGGTGAGGTGGTTGCTCCTTTCCTGGTCTGTGCTTTGGTTTATGAGTGACCACAAGCACTCTTTTCTGTCTTAGAATTGTGTGGAGGATTTCCTTTCCACCACCACTACAAGTTCTACCATGCCAGTGCTCGTCATTGCCCCAGGACTGCCACCCAGAATTGCACCCAGATTCAAGCACAGGCAAAGCAAGAGAATTCTGCACCAGCAAAGAGATCCCTGCAGTCCCCCTCTGATCAGGCACTCGATTCCCCATCAGTCTGTGTGCCAGAAGTTCAGGAAGCAGCTGCCACCCTGAGGTTGAGCTGGAGGACTGGGGCTGGGACCATGCTTCCCTCTCATCGCAGACACAGACTTTTCCTACTGATCTTCTAAGTTGTCTTTGGTGTTCATGGGTTGAGAAGTCTGTAAACCTCCACAGCTGCCCGTGATAAAGTCCTCTGAGGCCTGCTCCAGATTTGCTGAGGAATGCATGCTCATGCCAAACTGCGCTCCTCTCACCACCCAGCAAGATATACCTTTCTGATGAACCATCCAGGTTGTCTTGGGCTCGAAATTTGTTTAACTCCATCTTTTTGTGGGTTCTGCTGCTTTAGAATTTGCTTAGAGCCATTTTTTAGATGTTTGGAGGGGTTTAGGGGAGAGCTCAAGCAACTCACTGCTTTTACTCCACCATCTTGGTTTCACCCTCCTTCCTGCTAAATATTCTGGGGGGAAATCCAAGTGTTAAAGAGAAGTCTTGGCAAACCGAATATGTTTTTAGTCTATGCCATCAAAAATGAATTGTTTTAACTTTGTGCCCTTTATTTTACAGGGCAAGCCTCTTGTGTAGAGGTCCTGAAGTGAATTTAGATTCTGTCCAGCAATGATTATTTTGGATTAACTATTGATTTGACTCATTCTGTTCATCAATAGTATCTTTGGATAGAATATTAAAAATTCACTCTTCATACAGACACATCATAACTGTCAATTTCTCTTTATAATATATGTACACACATACACATTTACACACATATTTGATAGATGTAAGTTAGTACTCAAAGTTGTTTTAATTTGTATCTCTCTAATCACTAGTGATGTATAGTATTTTCATGTGACCATTGATGGTTTTAATTTTATCTTCTGAAAATGGCTTATTCATATCCTTTGACCATTTATCAATTGCATAATGACTTGTATTTTTATAAATTAGGCTCAGTTTCCAATATATTTGAGAAATGAGGTCTTTATTAGAAAAATACAGTAAAGATTTTCCCTTTAGTATACTTATTCCTTCTATTTTGGGGTGCATTGATTTTGTTTGTGCAAAAAAAAGGTCATGTCATCAAAATGATCCTTTTTACTTCCAGTGATCATCTCTGTCTCTTATTTAGTCATAAACTCTTCCCTTATCCATAGATTTGAGAGGTAATTTTTCCGTGTTGCCCTAATTGGCTTATGATACAACCCTTTATGTCTAAATAATTTATTCATTTTGAAATCATCTTTGTATGGTATGTAAGGTGTTGGTGGAAATATAATCAGGATTGCACAAGATTTAGCAGCTTTTACATTAAAGGACTGGAGGGCATGGAATATAATATTCTGGAGGACAAAGGAGATAGGATTATAACCAAGTATCACCTATCCAGCAAAACTCAACATAATCCCCCAGCAGGAAAAATGGACATTCAGTGTGATAGGGGACTTTCAAGCATTTTTGATGAAAAGAGTAGTGCTGAAGAGAAAATTTGACTTTCAGATACAAGACTCAAGTGAAACATGAAGAGGTAAACAGGAAAGAGAAATCGTAAGAGACTTACTATGGTTGAACTGTTGACATTCCTGCATGGAAAGATGATATTTGTAACTCATGAGACCTTTGTCAGTAGTAGGGTAGTTAGAGGGAAAAAATTATATGTATGTATGTGTATATATATAAATATATATATATATATATACATATATATGTATGTATAGATAGATAGATAGAGGACACAGTATGAATTGAAGATGAAGGGGTGATATCTGAAGATTAAAATTAAAGACTGAGAGAGGATAATACTGGGAGAAGGAGAAAGGGAGAGTTAGAATGGGCTAAATTATCTCACATGAAAAAGATAAGAAAAGGCTTTTAGAATGGAGGGGAAATGTGGGATGATGAGAGGGAATGAGTGAATTTCATCCTCATCGAATTTGGCTTAAGGAGGGAATAACATACACACTCAATTGGATATGGAAGTCTATCTTACCCTATAGGAAAATGGGGGGGGCAAGAGAACAGCAGGCTGATGAGGGAGGAGCAGATTGGGGGAGGGGGTAATTAGATGCAAACACTTCTAAGGAGGGACAGGATCAAAAGAGAGAATAGAATAAATGGGGCGCAGGAAAGGATGAAGGGAAATATATTTAGTTTTTCACATCATGACTGCTATGGAAGTGTTTTGCATGACTACACATGTATAACTTGTATCACATTGTTTGCCTTTTCAATGAGGGTGGATGGGGAGGGAGGAAGGGAGAAAATTTGGAACTCAAAGTTTTAAAAACACACATTAAAAAATTGTTTCACATGCAACTGGGAAATAAAAAATACAGGAAATGGGGTATAGAAATCTATCCTGCCTCACAGGAAAATAGAAGGGGAAGGGGATAACAGAAGAAGGGGGGAGATAGAAGAAAGGGCAGACTAGGGAAGGCATACGGAATGCATGCCATCTTAGAGTAGGGGAAGGGATGAGATGGGGAGAAAATTTGGAACTCAAAATCTTGTGGCAGTGAATGTTGAAAACTAAAAATAAATAAATTTAAAAAAAGATTTCTATTAACAAATGACTCTCAATGTAATTACATACATATATGTATATGTACATACATGCAGACATATATATGCACATACATACATATACATGTGTATGGGTGTATTTCCTCTTTAAACTAATTTAGATAAGAGTGAGGTAAAAAACATTGCACCCCATTATTCCTTCCACTGTAAAAGCTCTTTGTGAGTGCTTCTCTTATTTGAGATTCTTTTCCTTCTCTTTTTCCTTTTCTCAGAATATCTTTCTTTTTCTCCTATTTTTTTATTTGATTCACTCTCACACCTGCTATCTACATCAAATCCTTTTGACTGACCTAATAATGATTAAAGTACTTAAAGATTACAGGTATTTTCTTCCTTATAGGAATGTAAATAGTTTAAGCTTATTGATTGCCATTTGATTTCTGTTTCATGTTTACCTTTTTATGCTTAAATCTGATATTTGAGAGTCAAATTTTTGTACTACTCTGGTCTTTTTATCAGAAATACTTGACAGTTCTCTATTTCTTTAAACATTCATTTTGAAGAATTATACTAAGTTCTTCTGGATATATTTTTCTTGGTTGCAATCCTAGCTCCTTTGCCTGCTAGAATATAATATTTCCAGTCTTCAGTCCCTTTAACATGGTAGCTGCTAAATCTTATGTCATCCTGACTGTGCCTTCAAAATATTTGAATTTTCTTTTGCTTGTTTGTTTATTTCAGATTGCTTTAAGTATTTTCTCTTTTGTCTGAGAGCACTAAGATTTGGCTATTCCTTGGAATTTTGAAATGTTCCTTGGAACTTTTTTTGTAATCTCTTTTAGGTAGTAATGGGAGGATTCTTCCAATTTCTACTTTACCCTCTAGTTCAAGGATATACGAGCAGTTTTATTTTATAATTTCTTGAAATATAATTCTACTTTTGAGTAGTGTGATAATTCTTTTTTTTTCAGTCTGATAATTTTTAAGTTCTCTCTCCTCAATCTGTTTTCCAGGTCATTTGCATTTCTAATGAAATATTTCATATTTTCTTCTTTTTCTCCATTCTTTGGACAATGTTTTATTGTTTCTTTATGTCACAATGAATCACTAGATTTCACTTGTCCAATTCTAATTTTTAAGGAATTACATTTTTCAATGAACATTCATACCTTTTCTTTCCATTTGACCAATTCTGCTTTTCAAGGGGTGATTTTCATTAATGGTTGTAAAAGAACTATAGAGAATCAGGAGATTTTTCCGCTTCCAGGAGCCAAGATGGTGGAGTAAAAAGGTAGTCACACTCACCCTCCCCTATCAATCTCTGAAAACCCAGAAAATGTTGCCCCAGGAAAATCCCTGGAATAGCTGAACCAGAAGAAAGATGGGGAGCAGCAGTGCAGTAGCCCAGATAGATTGAGAGATTAATGGGAAAGGCCCCTGTTGCCCTGGGGGAAGGGGAGCAGTATGCAACAGGAGACCCCAGGCAGCTAGTGGAAAGTCCTACTTTAGCACAACAGGAAGAGATCCTGGTGCCTCAGAATTCTACAGCAAATGGGTCTCCCAGTCCCTCAGCAAAAAATAACGGAAGCAGCACTACAAAGGGCCCCAGGTGGATAAACACCCTGAAACATTCATCTGAAGGAGCTGAAGAAAACTATAGGAAAGGTAAAATAGGCAACCTAGAGTTGCATAAGAGTTCCAGCCTTGCTGAATCCAGCCCAACACCAGGTAAGCTGTCAGAAACCTACAGCCTTCAATTGCCAACATCAGAGGCCCCAGCACACAAAGCCAGTGACCAAGACCTAAGCTCCCAACACAAGAAGCTTGGGTCAGTGCCTTCTGCTCTGCGGGAGGAGAGTTCAATATCTTTAAAGGCCAGGGAATAAAGAAACACCAAGAGTAAAAAGAAACATACCATAGATTCGTATTATGAGAAGAGTGAAGATCAAGACAGAAATTCTGAAGAGGACAACATTGCCATCAAACCCATATCTGCAACATCAAAAGGGAATATGAACTGGTCTGAAGACCAAAAAGTCTTCTTAGAAGAGCTCAAGAAGGATTTTAAAAGTCAAATGAGAGAGGTAGAAGAGTCCTTACAAAATACAATTGGCCAATTGAAAGAAAAGTACACTGAAGAAAACAAGTCCCTAAAAAACACAATTGGCCAACTGGAAAAAAATATGCTGTAGAAAACAAATCCCTTAAAAATACAATTGGCCAATTGGGGAAGGAAGTACAACATCTAGTAGAAGAAAACAAGTTGTTAAAAATTAGAATTCAGCAAATGGAAACTAATGAGTCTATTAGAAAGCAAGAATCAGTCAAACAGAAACAAAAAAAATGACAAAAAAAGATGAAATTATAAAATACTACAATGGTAAAACAACTGACCTGGAAAATAGATCCAGGAGAGACAATTTAAAAGTTATTGATCTACCTGAAAATCACAATGAAAAAAAGAACCTGGACTGTATCTTTCAGGAAATCATAAAGGAAAACTGCCCTGAAGTCCTAGGAACAGAAGGTAAAATAGCCATAGAAAGAAGCCACTGCTCACCTACTGAAAGAGATCTGAAATTGAAAATGTCAAGGAATATAATAGCCAAATTCCAAAATTACAGGTCAAAGAGAAAATACTGCAAATGGCCAGAAAGAAACAATTTAAATATCATGAAACCACAGTCAGGATTATACAGGACCTTGCAGCTTCTATATTATAGACCGTAGGGCATGGAACATGATGTTCTGTAAGGCAAAGGAGCTTGGATTGCAACCAAGGATCAACTACCCAGTGAAAATGAGCATGATCTTTCAGGGGAGGAGATGGATATTCAATGAAATAGGGGACTTCCAAACCTTCCTGATAAAAAGACCAGAACTCAACAGAAAATTTGATCTTCAAATGCAAGACTCAAGAGTGACATAAAAAGGTAAATGGGACAGAAAGAAACAACATGTTATTAATAAGAGTAAACCATTTATATCCCTACAAGGGAAGATGATACTTTTAACTCCTGAGATCTGTATTATTATTACACCATATTAAAAGAGTATACATAAAGGGGATGGATATAAGTTGACTTTGATGTAATTATTAAAAAGAAATCTGATCAAGTAGGTTAAATGTATCCAAGTAAGTGGATTAGTCTGATCTAAGGAAATGTACTGAGAAAAGAAGAGGCAGACAAGGGTAAATTACATCACAGGAAAAGACACAAAAACCTATTACAGCAGAGAGAACTAGGGGAGGGCGATGAGCATTGTTTGAACCTTACTCTCATCAGATTTGGCTCAAGAAGGAAATAACATAACAGTTAGGTTTAGAAATCTAACTTGCTGTATGGGCAGTAGGAGGGAAAATGGGAAAGAAAAGGGAGGAGGGATAGAAGGGAGGAAAGAAGTGGTAAAGGTAAAGGTGAAGAAAAGGAAAAGGGCTAATAGAAGGGAGGTGGGACTGAAGGAGGGGGTGATCAAAAGTAAAACAATAGTGGGGGGAAAGGAGAAAGAAAAGCAGAAATAGGGGGAAAAGGATGTAGAAAAAGACACAGATAGTAATCATAACTGTGAATGTGAGTGGGATGAACTCTCCCATAAAACAGAAGCAGATAGCAGAATGGATCAAAAACTATAATCCTTCAATATGTTGTTTACAAGAAACACATTTGAAAAAGAGTGACATACACTGGGTAAAGGTAAAAGGCTGGAGCAGAATGTATTATGCTTCAGCTAAAGCAAAAAAAAAAGCAGAGGTAGCAAACCTGATATTAGACAAAGCAAAAGCAAAAATAGATCTTATCAAAAGAGATAAGGGAGGAAATTACATCCTGCTAAAAGGCACCATAGACAATAAAGTAATATCATTACTAAACATACATGCACCAAATGGTCTAGCATCCAAATTCTTAGAGGAAAATTTCAGGGAGTTACAGGAAGAAATAGACAGCGAAACTATACTAGTGGGGGATCTCCACCTCCCCCTATCTGAACTAGATAAATGTAACCACAAAATAAACAAGAAAGAAGTTAGGGAGATGAATAGAACATTAGAAAAGTATGGTATGATAGACCTCTGGAGAAAACTGAATGGGGATAGAAAGGAATATACTTTTTTTCTCAGTGGTACATGGCACATACACAAAAATTGACCATGTACTAGGGCATAAAAACCTCACAATCCAATGTAGAAAGGCAGAAATATTAAATGCATCCTTTTCAGATCATGATGAAATAAAAATTATATGTAATAAATGGCCATGGAAAGATAGACTAAAAATAATTGGAAACTAAATAATCTAATCCTGAAAAATGATTGAGTCAAATAACAAATCATAGAAACAATCAATAATTTCATTCAAAAGAATGACAATAATGAGACAACACACCAAAACTTATGGGATGCACCAAAAGTAGTTCTTAGCAGAAGTTTTATGTCTCTAAATGCTTACATAAATAAAAAAGAAATAGAGGAGATCAATGAATTAATTGGGCATACAACTAAAAAAAACTAGAAAAAGAACAAATTAAAAACCCTCAATTAAACACCAAATTAGAAATATTAAAAACCAAAGGAAAAATTAAGAAGATTGAAATTCAGAAAACTATTGAACTAATAAATGAAACTAAGAGCTGTTTTTATGAAAAAAAACAACAACAAAATAGATAAACCTTTGGTTAATTTAATTAAAAAAAAGAAAGAAGAAAACCAAATTACTAGTATCAAGAATGAAAAGGGTGAAGCTACTACCAAGGAAGAGAAAATTAAAACAATAATTAAGAACTATTTTGCCCAACTGTATGCCAACAAATTTGACAATCTTAGTGAAATGGATACATATTTAAGAAAAATATAAATTGCCCAGATTAACAAAAGAGGAAGTAAAATACTTAAACAACCCCATCTCAGAAAAAGAAATTGAATAAGCCATTGATGAACTCCCTAGGAAAAAATATCTCCAGGGCTGGATGGATTTACATGTGAATTCTATCAAAGATTTAAAGAATAATTAATTCTAATACCATATAGACTATTTGAATAAATAAGTGAAGGAGTAGTCTTACCAAACTCTTTTTATGATACAAATATGGTGCTGATACCTAAACTAGGAAGAGTCAAAACAGAGAAAGAAAATTATAGACCAATTTCTCTAATGAATATAGAAGCAAAAATTTTAAACAAAATATTAGCAAATAGATTACAGCAACTTATCACAAGAATAATACACTATGACCAGGTAGGATTTATACCAGGAATGCAGAGCTGGTTCAATATTAGGAAATCTATTAGCCTAATTGATCATATTAACCCCAAAACTGATAGAAAACACATGATCATGTCAAGAGATGTAGAAAAAGTTTTTGACAAAATACAACATTTGTTCCTATTAAAAACACTAGAGAGCATAGGAATAAACAGAGTCTTCCTTCAAATAATAAATAACATCTACTAAAAACCTTCAGCAAGTGTCATATGTAATGAGGTCAAGCTAGAAGCATTTCCAATAAGATCGGGGTAAAACAACGATGTCCATTATCACCACTGTTGTTTAATATTGTACTGGGAGCATTAGCCTTAGCGATAAGAGGAGAAAAGGAAATTGAAGGTATATATAGGCAAAGAAGAAACAAAGCTATCATTCTTTGCAGATGACATGATGATATACTTACAGAATCCTAGAGGGTCAAGTTAAAAACTACTTGAAATAATAAAAAACTTTAGAAAATTTGCAGACTATAAAATAAATCCACATAAATCATTGACATTTCTATATATTACCAACAAAGCCTGATAGAAAGAGATAGAAAGAGAAATTATATTTAAACTTACTGTAGTCATTATAAAATACTTAGGAGAATCAGGAGAGTTACCAGAGAATGCTGAAGGAGGAAACATGACTGGTTTTGGAACCCTTCATCAAAATTTAAAAAAAAATCTAAGAAGATAAAAACAAATTGGAGGAAGAAGTTACAGAACCTTTTGGATCTTGTAGCATGAGAATTCTTTTGAAACATGAAGGGCAAAGACAGTGTTCAACATGGTAAGGCTAATGAAGCATTGTTGAGATATAGGCCTGGACAGTGAGGAGCAAGGTCCAAGGAGGGATAAAGAACTGTATAATGAATTCAGCTATATTATTCTTCTCTAGCTTTTCTTTGTCAATATGGATATTTTACAACCTTGATCCCCAATTCAATTCAACAAATGTTTACTCAGCACTTAGAATAATGAAGGCCCAATGCCAATTTTTTTTTTTGTGGGAGATAAACAACAACAACAAAAACAACAACAAATCTAAAGATATAGTCTTTGTCCTCATGGAGCTTACCTTCTGCTTAAAACATGGCACCATCACCATAAAATTGAATTACAGGATTAAAATGTAAATACAATGCATTAGAATGATCTATGAAGAATGTGTGAAATTGTCTCCTAACATTTCAATTTTTAATTTAGTTACATTTGGAAGGTGAAGTAATTATGAAACTATTTGGTAAGGTAATGATACAGTACATCAATGAAACATAAAATGAAAAAGCACATAATGGGGGGGGGCATCTAGGTGGTGCAGTGAATACAGTACTGGCCCTGAAGTCAGGAGGACCTGAGTTCAAATCTGGCCTCAGAACAAACACTTGACACTTACTAGCTGTGTGACCCTGGGCAAGTCACTTAACCCCAATTGCCTAAAAACAAAACAAAAAACAACAAAAAAAAACCCAACAAAAAACAAGAAAAAAGCACATAATGAATAAAAGCAGTTTCAAAAGCATTTACTTCAGACCTTGAGATATTTTATGAACTTGCCGTATCTACCTATTCAATTCTAACTTAAATATGGCATTTACCATTGTTTATTCATTTGAGTCCCTTCTACCATGGAAATTAAGATGAAATTCATGGGGCTAAAGAGTATATAGCCCAGGGGATTATAGATCTAATCATAGAAGGTATCTCAAAGGTCATCTTGTCCAATCTTCTCATGCTATAGATGAAGACATTAAGGCTCATGGAGGAAATTGATAGGCCTAAATATTAAATTACTTGCTTCAAACCAGAAAGGAAATGTCTGCTGCAGGATTTGCACCCATATTCTTTGTCTCTAGGGCTAAAGCTTTTTTTCTCCTGTATCCTGCTGCCTCTTATGTTTTTATATGAATTGAATGTTTTGAACCTCTCATATTAAATATATACATTATTTAAAATAAGTCTCAACAATAAGTATTTCATGCAATTTAAATAATATTTATTTCTCATCCTAGTTCTCTTTTCTTTCATGTGATTTTTTTCAAATGTTATCTCCTCTCCTCTCCAGAACTCTAGCAGTATAATTCCTAATTGACAAACTTTAAATAGGTGACCTAGATTCCAGCTTTGCTAAGAAACTTGAGATCATCTGGTATGATTACCCTTAAGCTCCCTCAACCATTTCTCAATGATTTCACTAGCCTTGTACTTAGTAGTTATTTCATGGTCTGCCACTTTTACTATTGTAGAACTCCCAGCTGTTTTACCATACACTATTTCCAAAATATGAATATTAATCCTTAGTTAGTCCCTAAAATCTAATTTCTTTGTTCCTACTCCAGGACAGCTGAATGCTGATGGAGTAATTTAAGAAACTAACCTGATTTCCTCCATTATAAATGTAAGTTGCATAACATTAACTAGTCCTGTTGTTGATTGTCTTTATATTCTACCTTTATAATTGATTTGCCTTAGAATCTGTTTCATACCTATTTTCTCTCCTTCAATTTGTAACCCTGCCATTTATTTAAACAAATGGTTTAAAAAAGGAGTATCCCTTTTTAATACTAAATCCCCATGCTAGGGACTTAATATAAATTCAACTTGCTATACTTTTTTTTTCTACAGAACATTGTTTAAACAGGCATTCCTTTTCTCTTATGCATCTTAAATCTCTCATTTTTTATTTGCTTACATATAAGTTTGGGTTTTCATGGCTTAAATAGTGTGTAAATAGTTCTGGCCAGAAACTCTCAGAGCCTTCCTCTCCCATTTAAATAAGGCATTAGACAATTACTAGTTTTATGACCCAGGGAAAGTTACATAACTTCTGCTAAAATTAAAGACAAAATAGTACTTACTTCACAAAGGCATTGTTTAGCTCATATAAGAAGATTTTTTTATGGGCTAATAGCTTGAAAATACTTAGAAAAATGTCCATCATATAGTAAACACTTAAGAAAGACATATGTCCTTACTTATTTACAAAAAGGAAAATAGGGACATGAACAGAATTTTAGAAAAGTAAATACAATAGATCTCTGGTAATTTTTGGATGGGAATAGAAAGACATTTCTCAGCCATGCATTATAACTTTATAAAAAATTGACCATTTTTAAAGGAATAAAAAACTCACAAATGCAGAAAAGAACATATATTAAAAACATCCTCTCCTGACCACAACACAGTTAAAAACAATATTAATTAAAGGGCCATTGAAAAAAGTCAGAAAAGGTGCTTGGGAGGCAGAACCAAGATAATGGAGTAAAAACAGGGGCTCCGATGAGCTCTCCCCTAAACCCTTCCAAATACCTGTAAGAATGATTAAACAAATTCTAGAGCAGCAGAACCCACAAAAAGACAGAATGAAACAAATTTTCAGCCCAAGACAACCTGGAAGGTCAACAGGAAAGGTCTGTTGCACCAGGCTGAAAGAGGAGTGCAGTCCAGTACAAGCCAGCCTAGCACAGAATAGACCCCAGCAAACTTGGATCAGGCTTCACTGGAAGCTATGGTGGTTTCCAGACTTCTCAACCAACAAATGCCAAATACAACTTGGGTCAGTAGGAAAGCTCTGCTGGACCTGGGTGAGAGAGAAATGCAGTCCAGCCCTGGCCCCATCACAGCCCCATGACAACAGCAGTGGTGGTTTCAATTCCAGGGTAGAGAAGACAGTTGTAGTTTGCAGTCACCTGAGGGACTGCAGAGAGCAAGGTTATTTGTGGGATAAAGTGATTGGGGACTCTAATCATGGCTTAGGAGTGGAGAGGAGAACTCAAAGTTGAGACCAAGGACAGACCTCAGAAAATAGGAGTAAGAAAGACCTGAGGCTTAGGACATCATTCCCCATACCTTAGGACTAGAAATTGATTACACTAATTGCTGCTAAAAGCTCAATAAAACAAAAATCAATAAAAATGAGTAGAAGGATAAAGAACTCAATCATAGAAAGTTACTATGGGAATAGAGAAGATCTGGGTTCACATTCATAGGAAGACAGCGAAGCTAAAAAAAAAAAAAGCTACTCCTTAATTAATGAGAAATATCAAATAGTCCCAAGTACAAAAAGAATTCTTGGAAGAACTTAAAAAGGATGTTAAAAAATCAAATAAAAGATATCAAGGACAAATTAGAAAAAAAGAACAATTCAAGAATATCATGAAAAGAAAGTTAAGCCACTTGACATAGAGAATCAAAAGCTAAAGGAAGAAAATAATTCCTTGAAAAATAAAGTTGGGCAAAGGGAAGCTAACACTGTTCTAAGACACCAAGAAATAAAGTAAAATCAAAAGAATGAAAAAAATTGAAGAGAATATGAAACATCTCACGAGAAAAACAACTGATCTAGAGAATAGATTGAAGAAAAATAATATAGAATGTCTGGACTACCTAAAATTATGATTAAAAAAAGAATTTTGATACAATATTGCAAGAAATATTAGGGAAAATTGCTCTGAAGTTCTAGAGCAAGAAGGAAAAGCAGAAATAGAAAAAAAATCCACTGATCACCACCTGAAAGAGATCCCAGGAGGAAAACTTACAGGAGTATTATAGTCAAGTTCCAAATCTCCCAGGTTAAGGAGAAAATATTGGGAAAAAAACAAGAAAAAAACAATTTAAATGTCATGGAGCTACAATAAGGATTACACAAGATCTAGCAGATACTATATTTCAACAAGATCTATGGTCTTGGAATACTATATTTCATAGATCAAAAGAGCTGGGGATATGGACAAGAGTAATTTACCTAGCAAAATTAAGCACAATCCAGAATGAAAAAAAAATGGACATTTAACAAACTGAAAGACTTTCATGTATTTGTGACAAAAACAGCAAAAATTAATGGAAAATTCAACATATAACATCCAGGAGAAATATAAGATAAATATTAAAGATCAATTATAAAGATCAATTCAGTTAAAGACCAATTGAAGCCTGCTCCAATAGGGTCAAATTGTTTACTTCTATATGTGAAAATATCAGTATTTTTAGGACTGTCATTATTTGGGAAGTTTGAAAGAAAGACTTGGGCTAAGCTGACTGTGACTGGGTCATTCCAAAAAATAAAAAATAAAACTCCTTATAGAGAGATAAAAAGGAATAATTATCTCACATAAATGAGGCATAAAAGGGAAAAAATGATACAAGAAAAGCTAGTAAGGGTAGTAGAGTGTGGGTAGTGCTGGAATCTTACTCTCATTGGGAATGGGTTAAAGGATGAACATACACACACACACTCACACACACAGACACACATACACACACACACACACACACACATATATATATATATATATATTCTTCAAAATTCAGAAAGACTGAAAGGATAAGGTCATAGAATGGGGAGAGAGGATAAAGGAAGGGTGGGTATAGTAAGGAATAGGAGGGCAAGTTAACAAGTAGAAGTAAAGCAGAGGAGTGAGGAAAGATAATGACAGGATGAAGATAGTGAGAAAAAATAGGAAGGAGGAAAATACATAAGAAATTATAGGTTATAATGTGAATGGGTTGAATTTACTCCAAAATTGGAAATTGGTAGCAGATTCAACAATATGTTGCTTTCAGGAAATGCTATAAAAAGGGGAGATACACAGAAACATAAAATAAATGTCAGGAGTAGAATTTATTTTGTAAAAATGAGCTGTGGTAGTAATCATGATCTCAGGCAAAGTTAAAGTTAAAATAGATTTAATTGAAAGAGAAAAATAGGGAAACTATACTATGCGTCAGCAATATTCAACACTGGTTTAGATAATTTAAAATAGCTATACAGTATAAAATACCTGAGAGGATACCTGCCAAAACAGTCACAAGAATTATATAAATGTAAATATTAAAACACTTTTTATGCAAATAAAGTCAGATCTAAATAATTGAAGTAATAGTTATTGCTCATGGGTCGGTAAAGCCAATATTATAAAAAATGAGAATTTTATCCAGCTAATCTATGCATTCAATGCAATCACCATTAAATTATTAAAATATTATCTTACCAAGTAAGAAAAATAATAACAAAGTTCTTATGGAAGAACAAAAGTTCAGGAACTTCAAAGAAACTAGGGAGGGGAAAGATGTAAAGGAGGTAGATTCAGCAGTATCAGACTTTAAACTGTGTTATAAGGTGACAGCACTGTTGAAGTAAAATATGGATAATTTCAATTATTTTAAATTAAAATTTCCTTGTATAGAGTCTACTTCCAGGAGCCAAGATTGTGGAGTAAGAAGTAAGTCTCTCTTACCCTCTCTTATTAACCTCTGGAAGCCCAGAAAATATGGCCCCAGGAAAAACCCTGGAACAGCTGAACCAAAAGAAAGATGGGGTGAAGCAGTCCAGGAGCCCAGGTAGCTTGAGAGCTTAACCTGAAAGGCCCCTCTTGAACTGGGGGAAGGGGAGCACTACAGAATGGGAGACCTCCTACCAAACTAGCAGAAAGCCCCACCTCAACATACCAAGAAGAGATCCTGAATCCCAGGTGGTGGAGTAGGCATACACCAACACTAAGACTGAGTGCCTCAGTATGGTCAGGAGAAACAGTGGAAACCAGCTCAGAAAACCACCACCTGCTTTGGTATTCTATGGCAGCCAAGTTTCCCATTGCCTCAGTAAAATTCAGGGAAATGCTATAAGGGGGAAAGTCCTCGGCAGAGAAACATCCCGCAGCAGCAAAACATCCATCTGAAAGGAGCCAAGGAAAGAAAGATCCAGATGAGTAGGCAACCTCCAGGGGCCAGACTACCCAATCCTACCCCTAGAATTCCTGTGTTGCTGATTCCAGCCCAACAGGCAAAAGTAAAGGAAGTAACTGCTAGTACTCTCCAGTTTCCAATTGCCAGCAGCTGAGGCCCCAGCGCACAAAGCCAGTGAAGAGGCCCTGGGCTCCCAACACAAGAAGCTTGGGTCAGTGTCCCCTGTTCCGCAGCAGCAGAGCTTGATATTTTTAAAGAACAAGAAATAAGCAGACACCATGAGCAAAAAGGAATGTATTATAGATCCTTATCATGGGAACAGTGAAGATCAAGACAGAAATTCTGAAAAGGACAATGTTGTCAACAAACTCACATGTTGGACCTCAAAAGGGAATATGAACTGGACTAAAGCCCAAAAAGCCTTCTTGGAAGAGCTCAAGAAGAACTTTCAAAGTCAAAGAAGAGAGGTAGAAGAAAAATTGAGAAAAGAAATGAGAGGTATGAAAAAGAGAGTCAATAGCTTGGAAAAGGAAGGACAAAAATTAACTGAAGAAAACAACTCCTTAAAAAGCAGAATTGGCCAAACAGAAAAGGAGGCACAAAATCTCAGTGAGGAGAAGAATTCCTTAAAAAATAAAATGGGCCAAATGGAAAAGGAAGTAAAAAATCTAATAAAGAAAACAATTTGTTAAAAATTAGAATTGGGCAAATGGAAGCTCATGACTCTATAAGAGAGTGAGAATCAGTAAAACAGAAACAAAAGAATGAAAAAATAGATGAAAATGTAAAATACCTCACTGATAAAACAACTGACCTGGAAAATAGATCCAGGAGAGGAAATTTAAAAATTAATTTTCTACCTGAAAATCATGATAAAAAGAAGAGTCTGGACAGCATCTTTCAGAAAATCATCAAGGAAAATTGCCTTGAGGTCCTAGAACCAGAGGATAAAATAGCCATAGAAAGAATCCACCACTCACCTCTTGAAAGAGATCCCAAATTGAAAACACCAAGGTATATAGTAGCCAAATTCCAAAATTACCAGGTCAAAGAGCAAATACTGCAAGCAGCCAGAAAGAAACAATTTAAATATCATGGAACCACAGTCAGGATTATGCAGGACTTGTAGCTTCTACATTTAAAGTTTGTAGGGCATGGAATATGATATTTTATAAAGCAAAGGATCTTGGATTACCACCAAGGATCAACTACCAGCTGAAATGAACATAACCTTTCAGGTGAGGAGATGGATATTCAATGAAATAGGGGACTTCCAAATGCTCCTGATTAAAAGAGCAGAGCTCAACAGAAAATTTGATCTTCAAATACAAGACTCAAGAGACATAAAAAGGTAAGTGGTGGGCAACTAGGTGGTGCAGTGGATAGAGCTCTGGCCTTGTAGTCCAGAGGACCTGAGTTCAAATCCAATCTCAGACACATGACACTTACTAGCTGTGTGACCCTAGGCAAGTCACTTAACCCTGATTGCCTCACCAAAAAAAAAAAATTAAAAAAAAGGAAAACAGGACAGAAAAAAACAAAACCAAACCATTGTTATTAATAAGGGCAAACTGTTTACATCCCTACAAGGGAAGATAACACTTGTAACTCTTGAGAACTGTATTGTTATTACACCATTTTAAAAGGGTGTACATAGAGGAGGTGGGTATAAGTTGACTTTAATGTAATAATAAAAAAAAACCTAATCAAGTGGATTAATCTGATATAAGTAAGGAAATATACTGGGAGAAAAGGAAAGGAGGAGGCACACAAAGGTGAATTACTAACATTGATAGACTTAGCCCTTCTCAGCAATCCAAGGATCTAAGACATTTCCAAAGGCGTCATAATGGAAAATGCCATCCACATCCAAAGAAAGAACTATGGAGTTTGAATGCAGATTGAACCATACTATTTGCTATTTTTTCTCCTGTTTTGTTTTGTTTCCTCTTTCTGGTGGTTCCTTGTATTGGTTCCAATTCTTCCTTACAATATCACTAATGTGAAAATATGTTTAATTGGAATGTATTTGTATAGCCTGTATCAGATTGTATGCCATGTTGGGGAGGGAGGCAGGGAGAAAAATTTAAAACTCAAAAGCTTATGGAAGTGATTGTTGATGAATCAAAATAAATTAATAAAAATTAATAAAAAAAGAAATGATGAGCTCGATAATTTTAGAAAAGACATGGAAAGACTTGCATGAAATAATGAAGGATGAAATGAGCAGAAACAAGGGCACATTGTATACAGTAACAGAAAAATTGCTTTGAAAATGACTTTGAGAGAATAAGTTTTGACTATTATAAATACCCAGATTTATTATAAAAGACATATGAAGACACTATGTGTTTCAAGAGAAAGAACTGACAAATAGAAGTATGTATGAAATAATTTTACAAATATATATACACACAGACATGTATACACACACATACATATATATATATGCATGAATATATATATATGCATGAATACATATATACACACTCACCTATTTGTGTCTAATGGTATTCATCTCTAAGGCAGGGAAGAGTAAAAAAAATACATGATAAGTTTGTTGTATATTTTAAAGGGATGGCAAGTTGTGCATAGTAGATTTGGAGTTTCATATGCACTCATCTTTTTTTTATTGTATTATGTTATGGAAATGCTTGCTGTATTCCATAAATTAAAAATAAATAAAAGAACATAAGCATCTTGAGAAAAAAAATTCCTTGTGTAGGCAAAACCTGTGCAGCCAAGAAAACTTTCATAGACAATCTCTCAGATAGGATGTGATTGGTTTGGAATATTGTTGTGGTGTAGGAAAGGATTAATTGGTTGATTTAGATAAAAAAATAAAAAGGAAGACCTGAACTTATGAATGAAGATGTTATCCACCTTTAGAGAAACAGATGACAAGTGAAAATAAGAATAGTACAATCTTATTTATAGGTACATGTGAGAATATGTGTATATATGTGTATATTTATAGGTATCTATTTTATAGTTTTGAACTTAATCATAGCATTCTTTAGGGCAGGGGTGGTGACTAGAGGGAGGAGAGGAGAAATAAAGTTAAGAGTGCACATAAGAGAAAAAAAGAAAACCTCCAAGAAAGCAAAGAAAAGCTGGGCAGCTTTGAAAACAATGTATAATATTATTTTATAAGTTATCTTGAAATGAAAAAGTATTGCTTTATATTGTCCTTTATATATGTTCTGTATATACATTCTACTATGTACATGGCAATGTTTTTTTTTCATTTTTTATTTAAGTTTAAAATAAAGAAAAGTTTACAAAGAAAGATTGTTTTGATACTAAAATGTGATACAATCAAAACAAAGAAAACTATGGAACAACATACAATAAACATTGAATAAAATTTTTCACATGCAATATTATCAAAACTGTAACCTATTAAAAGGTAATACACATTTATCAACACAAGGAATATAAGACTAGTTTCATATCAGGAAAATGATAATCATAAGTGGCTATATCACTAACAGGAACAAAAAATGTCTTATAGTTACATTAAAAAAGAAAGTGCTTGACAAAAGACATAGCCTGTTTATATTAAAATAATATAACATATAGGAATAAATGGACTTTTCCATAATATGGTGAGGGGCATATATTTAAAACTAAGAGTTAGCATAGTAGATAATGGGAGTAACTAGTGTATTTCCTTGGTAACTGTTAATGGCAAAGTGGAGAAGGAAATGGCCAACCATTCCAGTATCTTTGACAAGGATAATATGGTCCATTAAGTCATGAAGAGTCAGACATGAGTGAATGGCAGAACAACAACAACATTTTATACAGAGTGCTAGAAATGCTATTCTTCAGTATAAGAAGAAAAAATAATTTCAGTGATTAAGAAAAGTGGAAACAAAATTATCATTTTTATAGATGATACATTTTTTTCTTAAAGAACTCCAGAGAATCAATTGAAGTGTAATTTAATTTTTTAGCAAATTCATAGTATATACAATTTCCAATGGAAAGCTGTAGACAGAGAAATTTGATTTAAAATGGATACAGATATGACATAAATATAGTTCTGATATCTAAACCAGAAAAAGCCAAAACTGACAGAGTATTATAGACCAATTTCCCTAATTAATATTGATGCAAAAATTTTAAATGAAATATTAGCAAAGAGATTACAGAAATTTATCTTCATGATAATATACTATGACCAGCTGGGATTTATTCCACAAATGCAGGTCTGGTTCAATATTAAGAAAATTATCAGCATATTTGACTGTGTCAATAACAAAACTAACAAAAATCATATGATTATCTTAATAGATGAATTAAAAACTTTGGGAAAATACAACATCCATTCATATTAATTCATATTCATTAAAAAAAACATTAGAGAACATAGGAATAAGTGGAGCTTTCCTTAAAATGGTAAACATTACCTAGCTGAAATCACTAGCAAGCATTATATATAATGGGAATAAGTTAGAAGCTTTCCCAATAAGATCAGGGATGAAATAAGGATGCCCATTATTACCATTATTATTAAATATTATACTAGAAATGATAGCTTTAATGATAAGAGAAGAAAAAGAAATTGAAAGAATTAGAATAGTCAATGAAGAACCAAAACATCTACTCTTAGTAGATGATATAAAGTCATACTTAGAGAATCCTAGAGAAACAACTAAAAAACTACTTGAAATAATTAACAACTTTAAGTAAAGTTGCAGCATATAAAAGAAACCCATATAAATCATTAGCATTTCTATATAATACTAACAAATGACAGCAGCAAGGTATAAATAAATTCCATTTAAAAATAATTGTAGACAATAGAAAATATTTGATCTGCCTACCAAGACAAATTCAGGAACTAAATGAATATAAATACAAAACATTTTTCAAACAAATAAAGGGAGATCTATGTAATTGGAAAAATATCAATTGCTCAAGGGTAGTCTGATCTAATAAAATCAAATGAAAATTGTACCTAAATTAATTCACTTTTTCAATACCATACCAATAAAACTGCCAAAAATTATTTTATAAAGCTAGAATAAATAATAACAAAATTCATCTGGAAGGACAAAAGATCTAGAATATCAATATCTACTGATTGTTAAGCCCAAAGATTCTAGCTTCTGGCATAAGAACTAATTATTTGGCAAAAACTAGAGGGAAAACTGGAAAAATAATGGCAGATACTAGGCACAGACCAACATCTCACATCCTATCCAAGATAAGGTCAAAATTGGTTCATGATTTAGACAAAAATGGTGATACCTTTAGCAAATTAGGAAAGCAAGGAATAGTTTACCTGTCAGATCAATGGAGAATGGAAGAATTTATGACCAAACAAGAGATAAAGAAAATTATGAAATACAAAATGGATAATTTTGATTACATTAAATTAAAGAGTTTTTGCACTAACAAAACCAATGCAACCAAGTTTAGAAGGGAAGCAGAAAGTTGGGAAACAATTTTTACAATCAGTGTCTCTGATGAAAACCTCATTTGTAAAATATATAGAGAACTGAGTCAAATTTATAGAATACAAGTAATTCCCCAATTGATGAATGGCCAAAGGAAATGAACTAGCTGCTTTCATATGAAAAAATTAAAGCTATCTATATTCATATGAAAAAATGCTCTAAAACCACTGATTAGAGAAATACAAATGAAACCAACTCCAGGGTTCCATATTATACCTATCATATTGGCTAATATGACAGTAAATGAAAATGATAAATTTTGGAGAAGATGTGCAAAAATTGGAACACTAATGCATTGTTGGTGGGGTTGTGAACTTATCCAACCATTCTAGAGAGCAATTTGGAACTGCCCAAAGGGCTATAAAATTGTGAATACCCCTTAATCTGTCAATACTATTAAGTCTGTAACCTGAAGAGACCTAAAAAAGGGAAAAGGACTCACAAGTACAAAAATATTTGTAACAACTCTTTTTGTGGTGGCAAAGAATTGGAAATTGAGGGGATGACCATCAGTTGGGGTATGGTTGAACAAATTATAACATATGAATGCAATGGAATACTATTGTACCATAAGAAATGATAATCAAGTGGACTCCAGAAAAACCTAGAAAGATTTGTATGAACTGATGCTGAGTGAAGTGAGCAGAACCAAGAAAACACTGTAGACAGCAACAATATTGTGAGATGAATAACGTTGATAGACTTAGCTCTTTTCATCAATACAATGATCTAAGACAATTCCAAAAGTCTGAAGGTGGAAAATGCTATCCACATCCAGAGAAAGAACAATGGACTCTGAATATAGATCAGCACATACTATTTTCACATTTTTCTTTCTTGTGGTTTTTACCTTTCATTCTGATTCTTCTTTCACATCATGATTAATGGGTAAAATGTCTAATATGATTGCATATGTATAATCTATATCAGATTGCTTGCCCTCCAGGCAGAGCCAGGATGGCTGAGTAAAAGCAGTGATTTAGTTGAATTCTCCCCCAAATCCCTCCAAATACCTGTTAAAAATCTCTCTAAACAAATTCTAAAGCAGCAGAAACCACAAAAATACAGAGTTAAACAAACTTCCAGCCCAAGACAGCCTAGATGTTTGATCAGAAAGGTCTATCACACTGGGCGGGAAGAGAAGCACAGTTTGCCATGGGCAAGCAGAGAAAACAGGCCATAGCAAACCTGGAGCAGGCCTCAAAGGATGGAATCACAAGCAGCTGTGGCAGTTTCTAGACTTCTCAACCCACAAACACAAAGACAACTTAGAAGGTCAGTGGGAAAAGTCTGACTGAGGTGAGAGAGAAGCACAGTCCCAGCCTCTGTCTCCAAGCTTGGCCTCAGGGCGGTGGCTGCCTCCTGAACTTCTGGCACACAGACTGAGGGGGAATTGAGTGGCTGATCAGAGGGGGATTACAGGGATCTCTGTGCTGGTGCAGGATTCTCTTGCTTTGCCCATGCTTGGATCTGGGTCAGAGTTCTGGGTGCTAGTCCTAGAGTGAGGAGGAGTGCTGGCATGGAGGAGCTTGTAGTGGTGGTAGAGAGGAAATCCTCCTCATGGTTCTAAGGCAGAAAAATCTGCTTGTGGTCACTCATACACCAGAGCACAGGCCAGGAAAGTAGTAAACACCTCACCCTTATCATACCATCTTGGAAGAACCGAAAATTTACAGGCCCCTAGAAGTATCTCTGAAAACAACTGCATAAAACCCCTGAAGCTTGGGACAGTACATTCTCCACACTGGAAGCAGACCTTAACAAAAAGTTTAAAATTCAAGTAATCGGCTGGGATCATGAACAAACAAAGGCACAAAAAAATTCAGGCCATAGAATCTTTCCTTGGTAACAAAGAAGATCAAAATATACAAGCAGAAGACAACAAAGTCAAAGCTCCTACATTCAAAGCCTCCAAGAAGAATATGACGGTCCCAGGCCATGGAGGAGTTCAAAAAGAAGTTTGAGAAACAAGTAAGAGAAGTAGAGGAAAAACTGGGAAGAGAAATGAGAGTGATGTAAGAAAATCATGAAAAACAAGTCAACAGCTTGCTAAAAGAGACCCAAAAAATACTGAAGAAAGTAACACCTTAAAAATAGCCTAACCCAAATGGCAAAGGAGATCCAAAAAGCCAATGAGGAGAAGAATGCCCTGAAAAGGAAAGTTGGCCAAATGGAAAAGGAAGTTCAAAAGCTTACTGAAGAAAATACTTCCTTAAAAATTAGAATGGAGCAATTGGAAGCTAGTGACTTTATGAGAAATCAAGACACTATAAAGCAAATCCAAAAGAATGAAAAATTAGAAAACAATGTGAAATACCTCATTGGAAAAACAACTGACCTGGAAAATAGATCCAGGAAAGAGAATTTAAAAATTATTGGACTATCTGAAAGCCATGATCAAAAAAACAGCCTAGACATCATCTTTCAAGAAATGATCAAGGAAAACTTCCCTGATACTTTAGAACCAGAGGGCAAAATAGAAATTGAAAGAATCCATCGATCTCCTCCTGAAAGAGATCCCCAAAGGAAAACTCCTAGGAATATTGTAGCCAAATTCCAGAGTTCCCAGGTCAAGGAGAAAATATTGCAAGCAGCCAGAAGGAAACAATTCAAGTATTGTGGAAACACAACTAGGATAACACAAGATTTAGCACCTTCTGCATGAAAGGAACATAGGGCTTGGAATATAATATTCCAGAAGGCAAAGGATATAGGATTATGCCCAAGAATCACCTAACAGCAAACCTGAGCATAATCCTTCAGGGGAAAAATGGATATTCAGTGAAACAGAGGACTTTCAAGCATTCTTGATGAAAAAGATCAGAGTTGAATAGAAAATTTGAATTTCAGATAAAAGACTCAAGAGAAATATGAAAGAGGTAAACAGGAAAGATAAATCATAGGAGACTTATTAAGGTTGAACTGTTTATATTCTGCATGGAAAGATGATATTTGTAACTCATGAATCCTTTGTCAGTATTAGAGTAGTTGGAGGGAAAAATATATGTATGTAGATAGGTAGGTAGATAGATAGATAGATAGATAGATAGATAGATAGATAGATAGATAGATAGATA
>NW_020954720.1:291730-303046 GCF_900497805.2 Vombatus ursinus | reverse complement strand
ATAGATAGATAGATAGATAGATAGATAGATAGATAGATAGATAGATAAATAGATAGATAGAGGGCACAGGGTGAGTTGAAGATGAAGTGGTAATATCCAGAGAATAAAATTAAGGAGTGAGAGAGGATTATACTGGGAGAAGGAGAAAGGGAGAGGTAGAAAGGTGTAAATGACCTCCTGTAAAACAGACAAGAAAAGGCTTTTACAGTGGAGGGGAAACAGGGAAAGGTTAGTGGGAATGAGTGAATCTTATTCTCACAGGATTTGGCTTAAGGAGAGAATAATTAAATTGGGTATGGAAATCTATCTTACCCTACAGGAAAAAGAGGGGAGTAAGGGGATAAGAGAATAAGAGAATGATAGAGGGGAAGTCAACTTGCGGGAAGGGGTAATCAGAAGCAAACACTTCTAAGGAGGCACAAGGTCAAAAAAGAGAATAGAATAAATGGGGGTGGAATAGGATGAAGGGAAATATACTTGATTTTTCACAACATGACTACTATGGAACAGTTCTTAATAACTACACATGTATAACCTGCTTTGAATTGCTTGCCTTCTCAATCAGAATGGGTAGGGAGGGAGGAAGGGAGAAAATTTGGAACCCAAAGTTTTAAAAACAATAGTTAAAAACAATTGTTTTCACATGCAGCTGGAAAATAAGATATACAGGAAATGGGGTATAGAAATCTATCCTGCCCTATAGGAAAATAGAAGAGGAAGGGGATTATTTAAGGGGGGGGAGAGATAGAAGGGATGGCAGATTAGGAGATGGGATATTCAGAATGCATGCCATCATGGGGTGGGGGGAGGGATGAGATGGGAAGAAAATTTGGAACTCAAAATCTTGTGGAAGTGAATGTTGAAAACTAAAAGTAAATAAATTAATAAAAAAAAAGAAAAAAGAAATGATTTCTTGCCCTCTTGGGGAGGATTGAGGAAAAAAATATTGGAACTCAAAATCTTATATAATAAATGTTGAATACTATCTTTACACACCATTGGAAAAAATAAAATACTATTATGTGGGGAAAAATGAATGTTTACAGAAAGTATAAAATGTTTGAGAGTATCCTTACTATGACACAAACATGTAATATCTATCAACTTTAAAATATTGTTTATGTAACTAAAGAAATAAATAATGGGAAAATCATAATTATTCATGGTTCAACTGAGCTATTAGAATTTAAAAAATTTTAAATTACATATTCAATATCACATCAATGAAACTTCTAAAGTGTTGCCCAATATATCTGGAGTGGGAGAACAACAATAAAATTCATATAGAACAGCAAAATCTGTACAGAAAAATTATTAAATTTGTCAAAAGGGATGTGGAGAGAAGTACTATATAACAAAACATGTTCCTAGGCAGTGATAAACAAAATTATTTTACAATGGTTAAGAAATTTTGAATAGTATAACATATTAAGTATATAAACTACAGAAAGAAATAAAGAATACTCTGTGGTAAAACCAAAGATCCCATTTATAGGTTTAGAACTCAATATTTGACAGAAAACTCCACAAAAACTGGAAAGCAATTTGTCAGAACCTATGTACAGACTAACTCCTCACACTATACACCAAGGTAACTTTTATATGGGTATATGACTAGACAAAAAAGGTGAATAGATAGGAAGGTAGGTAGGTAGATAGATAGGTAGAGAGTAGATAGATAGATAGATAGATAGATAAGAGGAACAAGGAAGAAATTGCCTCAAGAAAATTTAAAAAATAAACTTTTTTTTTTACCCCCAGGCAATTACAATCTCTCCAATCTGGAATTATTCAACTTTCCTTTCCATGCTTATTACTATTCTCCAAACACATTAGCCTCCAGCCAAAATAGTCTTTTTTCATCCTCTAAATACTTCCAGCTTGACTTTGCTTGTCCTTTTTCATGTTTCAAATGTTCTTCTTCCTTGTCTTTTTTTCTTTACTCTGAACTTAAGAAAAACTAATTAAAATGAACATTTCCATATACAAAGTAGAATTTAAAGGTGTTTTATGCAAAGATACAAATCTCTATTATGAAGAAATTGCTTTTTCTTTGAGGAATATTATAAATTCAATATGCCACCTTCAGTGCTGTTTGAAGTAGATGTTTTCTTCTGACATTATTGTCTTCTTTTCTGTGCCTTTAAAAAAATTCTTCACTAACAATACTTTTGTTTTTGTTGTTTTTGAAGAATAGCAATGATGATGACAGCAACAGTAGCAACAGCAGCAACAATGCTTGCAATAAATATACATTGTTAGGCAAAACAAATCCCCATACTGCCTATGTCCTAAAATATATGTGATTTGTAACCTTTAGTCCATTGCCTATTAGCTTCATTATTATTCCTCTGAGACTATGGTTAGTCATTTCATTAATTAGTTTTTATTCTTTCAGAATTGTTTTTCTTTGCATTTTTTGACTATTTTATAATTATCCTTTCTGATTCTGGTCACTTCATTCTGAATCATCTCATTTAGGTCTTTCTCATGAAGTCTTTAGCATTGTAGAAACCACTTTTCTCATTGATACTGTCTTTGTGTTTTATGATTCTGCTCTTTCTGAGTCTCCTTCTACCTATATGACTCTGTCTCAATCATTTTTGTTGGATCTCCCTCTATGTCACATCTGAAAATAATGTCTGTCACTCAATGTTCTGTCCTAGGCACTCTATACAATTTCACTTGATTACCTCATTAGCTACCATAAATTCAATAATTATTGTTGCACAGATGACTCTCAAATTTGTCCAACCCATCTCTAATTTCCAATATTGCATTTTCAATTCCTTATTGGATATCTCAAATTGGATGTCATATAGACATCTTAATTAAGTTTAATATATCTAAAACTTAACTCATTATTTTCCCCACCACATTCTTCCCTTTTCCTAATCTGCTGTTATTGCCTATAGTACTATTATCTGCCTGGTCAATCAGGCTCACACTCTAAGTGTCATGTATCAGTATTCATTCTCACCTCAGAAATTCTGCCATTTTCCAAGTCTTATTTTTCTGCTTTCATAATATTTCTTCATTATGTTCCCTTATATCTTCTGACACTGCACCATCCTGTAACAGACCCTCATCATCTCATGCTTGCCCTATTGCAATCGACTCCTGATTGCCTTCCCTGCCTCGTCTCCCCTCACTTCAGTCCTTCCTCCACTTAGCTGTCAAACTAATCTTCTTAAGGCATAACTATGAATATTTCACACACGCACACATACACACACCCTCTCCCCCCTCAATCAAGTTCAGTGGCTCTCTTTTACCTCCAGAATTAAGAATAAAATAATGAAATCTTTGGTTTGCCTTTTAAAATGCTTCATAACTTTTCACTTTTCTACCATTCTAGTGTTCTTACACTTTGTTCCCACACATCACCATGTACCCCATATACTTTGATCCAGTGACATTTGCCTCTTTGCTGAGCCTCATATATGACACACCATCTTCTAACTTCATTCATTTCCCTATTCTTGGAACTCTCTTGCCTTCCTCATCTCTTCTTCTTGGCTTCCCTGTCTTTCTTTCAAGTCAAAGCTGAAGTCCCACCATTTGCAAGAAGCCATTCCCAGTTCTTCTTTATATCAATGTCTTTCTTCTGAGAATATATACAATTTATTTTGCACACATATTGGTTGTTAATAATTGTTTTCATGTTGTCTTCCTCATTAGACCATGAGCCCTCTGAGAAGAAATACTTTTAAAAAATTTGTTTTGTCTTTCTTTAAATTCCTAGAATGCTTGGCTACAGGTGATTAACAAATTCTTTATCTATTGGACTTCATTTTCTAGATTGGCCTGAAATATTCCCTTTTATCATTTTTGTAGTTCAATGATATTCCTTTAAATTAACACAATAACTTGTTCAGACATTCCTTCCTATTTCTTTTTTTCTGTTGAATTCTTCTCTCATCCATTAAATCTCAACTCAAAAGAATCCTCCTCCATATAGATATCAAAGATCTCTTTACTCAATAAAAAATTCCTACTTTTGAAAATAAAAAAAAACTTCCATATTTTTATGTAAATTTGTTACCCTAAAATGAACTTTTTAGGTGAAGTTTTATTATAGTTATTAGTATTGGTGTCTTAATTCTCAACTATGAGGGTAAAAACAATGCCATATTTTAATTCTGTGTGTCCCCCAGAATCTAATAGTACTTTAAACAAAATAAGTACTTGATAAATATTTTAAATAAATTAGCTTATAAGATTTATTTTGAGTATAAATCTTATAATAGAATGGTGGGGAAAAAAACTATCCAAATTTATTTTTTTTGTTGTTATTTGAATCTCCAGCTAGCAAAAGTAATGAGAAAGTTGGCTCCCAATATAGTAAATATTTTTCACTATTTATTCATTCTTGAAACTGCCTCCAAGATTTTTTTCAAGCTACAAGGGGAAAAACCATATAAATCTGAGCTTGTGGTTTCTTATGGCAGATTAATTTGCAATAAAATGTGCATTCCTGTGGATCATTGGGTAGCTTTTAGTCATCACAGATCACATTAATTATGAATAGTTTTCTTATTTCTGGCCTTTCCTTGTCATTTCAGGAAAATAAAAGAGTACAAATAAGATGTTTAAAAACGAAGTAGCAGGATAGCTATTGAAACAATCACAACGCTAAGATATTACGAGATTTAATAGGCAAAGCAGATGGATTTAGTTCTCTTAGGGCCTGATTATTTACTTTGAAATAGATTTTCATGAAACATCCTTATTGTTATTAAAAAAAAAACTTCTCAAATTTGAGTACTTTTTATAACTTTACAAACATAACAAGGGTAATTTCTGAGATGCAATGTGGTTTCTGATATGCATTGGATTTCAAGTTGTAAGATCTGACCTCAAATCATTACTCACATTTCTTTGTCTTAAAATGAGAGAGAAAGAGAGAGAGACAGACAGAGAGAGAGAGAGAGAGAGAGAGAGAGAGAGAGAATTTGTAATAGATTGCCTCTAAGAATTCTTCCAAGTCTAAATCAGTAAAAAGGTCCAATTAGCATAGTTTACTGCAGCTCAGAATCCCCAACTTTAACTGAACTGCCAGCCTTAGCCTCCCCAAGTAGCACAGATTAAGTTTATGTGCCACTGTCCTGGGGTCAATTTATTTTCAATCAAGAGCATAGTTAGAAGTATGCTTCCATATTCTTTGATGTTTATCCTACAAGGCAAGTATATTTATAGCATGTGATCATTTTATTAAACTATCTTATTTTAAAGAACTACCTTGGCAAGCAATTGTCATTTTCCTAAGTTCAATTAGACATATAAAGCAAAACTGAGTCTAAAATTGAGTTCTCCTGATTACCAATTCATCGTTCTTCATAATGTACTAGCTACAGATATGTGCTAGTGCTGCAGGCTCTTTTGAATTCTTATTACTAGTTCTAGATATCTAGAGGAACATTAATAGTAATTTTTAAATTCATTTTATGGAAGAGTCAAGGAAGGTGGGGATTAATGGGAAGAGACATGATAGTGATACAAAAAAAAATATTTCAAGAAATCAGTGAGGAAAACTTCCCTAATATCTTATAACTGGATGTGGAAATAGAAATTGAAATAACCCACTGATCATCTCCCAAAAGATATTGCCAAATGAAAATACCTCAAAATATAATATTATGATTCCAGAGATCCAAGGTCAAGGAGAAAATAGTGTAAGCAACCAGAATGAAAGCATTCAAATATTTTGAGTCAGGAACACACAAGATTTAGCATCCACCATGAAAAAGTTGCAAAGGGCTTGGGATATGATATTGCAGAAGTCATAGGAACTAGAATTACAACCAAGAATAGCATACACAATAAAACTGAGTATAATCCTCCAGGGAAATACATGGATACTTAATGAAATACAGGACTTTCCATTATTCCTGATGAAAAGACAAAAACTGAATAACTTGGTGTTCAAAAACAAGACTCAAGAGAAGCATAAAAAAGTAAATAAGAAACAGAAATCATAAAGGACTTAATAAGATTAATTGGTTTACATAACTATATGAGAAGGTGATATATGTAACACCCACAAACTTTAACATTATTAGGGCAGTTAGAGTCTCTGTAGAGGGTAAGGGTGAGAATTAATTGTGGTGGGATGATCTCAAAAAGAATTGAGAGGTAAGAAAAAAGGATGCCTTGGGAGAAGGGAGAGGACAGAATAAAAATGTTGAAAATTATCTCACATAAAAGAAATGCAGGGAAGAATTTTTACACTGAAGGGAAAAATAAAGGCACATAGGCACTGCTTGAGCCTCACTCTCATCTGAACTGTTCAAACAGTAATAGATATAGGAGGGGAAGGGGTTAAGTGAAAAAGGAAGTTATAAACTTAAAAGCATATTAAGGAAGGCAGGGGTCAGAATCAAAACAGAATTTTGAGGAGGGACAGGCCAAAAAAAAGAGGGAAAGATAAATAAAAGAAAATAGATTTGGGGGAATACATAGTAACCATAATTATAAAAGATGACAGATACATCTGAGCTTCCCCAAATTCCTCTCCAAACAACATTAAAACAACAGTTCAAAATTAATTCTAAAGTCATAGAATTAAAAAAAAAGGATGGGGTGAAAAAATTTCCCAGCCCAAGATAATTTAAAATATGGGCTAATAAAGGGTTTTTCACTGTGATGAGAGTGGAGCTCAGACCAGTATAGGACATACCACTATTGGTTGCTTCCCACCAAGCCAGCAATAGGCCTCAGGGGAGACTGAATGAGTGGTTGTGGCTGCCTGAGCTCTCAGTCTACAGATGGTAAGGTGGTAAGAAAAGTTGTCAGAAGGATATTATAGGGAGCCCTTTTCTGACACTAGGAGCATGATTTTGTTCATTGCCCACATTTCAGGATGCAGTCCCAGGGCAGGAGGAGCACTAGCAGGAGCAAGGATCCTGGTCACAGCACAGGACAGAAAAGAATGCTTGTAGTCACTCACAGACTGGAGCACAGGCCAGAAGGGCAGTGACCATATCTCTCATTAAATTATACCACTTTGAAAGAACTGAAAACTTTTAGACCCCCAAAACTAGCTCTGAAAACAGCAGCTTGAAAAACTTGAAGTTTGAGATAGTGTCACCTTCACCCCAAGAGAAGAGCCAAACTTTACCATAAAGTTAAAAATTAAGAAATAGACTGGAAAAATGAACAAGCAGCAAAATAATTGCTTTGATGTAATTTCCATTGCTTGTATGTTCATTATTTTAATTTTAATACTAATAATTTAGTTTTCTTAATGTATTTAGTTAAATTTACCAATGGTTGACTATTTTATTGCATTTTTATGAAACCAGTTTCTGATTTCATTTATTAGTTCAAAGCAATTATTAGGAATTATTTTGCCTATTTGTATACCAATAAAATTGACAATCCAAGTTAAATGGATAGATATTTACAAAAACATAAATTGCCTAGATTAATAAAAGAGGAAATAGAATACTTAAATAACTTGTCTTAGAAAAAGAAATTAAACAACCAATAAATGAGCTTTTCAAGAAAAACTCTCTAGGACTAAATGGATTTACAAGTGAATTCTACCAAATATTTAAAGAATAATTCATTCTAATACTCTATAAACTAATTATAAAAAGAGATAATGGAGTCCTACCAAGTCACTTTCATGACACATATTTTAATATCAAAGCTAGGGAGGCAAAAACAGAGAAGGGAAACTATAGGCATATTTCTCTGATGAATATTGATGTAAAATTTTTAAATAAAATATTAACAAGGAGATTAGAGCAGAGTGTGTGTGTGTGTATCTGTGTGTGTAACAAAGATGATATGCTATGACCCAGTGAGTGAGATTTATACCAGGAATATAGGCCTAGTTCAATAGTAGGAAAACTCTAAGCACAATTGACCATGTGAATGAAAATAAATCATGTGATTTTATCAATAGATGTAGAAAAAGTTTTTGACAAAATACAACACCAATTCCTAATAAAAACACTAGAAAGCATAGGAATAAATTGTACTTTACTTAAAACAATAATAGTTTGTATCTAACACCAAGAGCAAGCATCATCAATAACAGGGGAAATCTTGAAGCCTTTGAGTAAGATAAATCAAGTATGTCCATTTACACTACTGGAATTCGGTGTTCTATTAGAAATGTTTTGCAATGAGACAGCAAAAAAGTAATTGAACAAATAATAAACAGCAAAGGGACAGAACTATCACTCTTTGCAAATGATAGTTTACTTCAAAAATCTTAAAGAATCAACTAAAAACTAATTCAAACAATTAACAACTTTAGTAAAATCATTAATATTTCATAGTATAGTACTAATAATATCAAAACTATATTCAGCAGGAAGAGATAAAAAGAGAAATTCAATTCAAAATGTTTGCAGAGAATACCAAATACTTAGGAGTCTACTAGCCAAGACAAACCCAGTAACTGTGTACACAATGGCTTTTCATACTAATAGAGATCTAAACAATTGGAGAAATATTACTTGCTTATGAGTAGGCCAAACCAATATAATAAAATGTCACTTCTACTCAAACTCGTTTACTTATTCATTGCCATATCAACCAAACTATCAAATATATTTAATAGAAAAAGAAAAATAATTTCTAAAAATTCATCTGAAAAAACACAATTTCAAGAATATTGAGGGAATGATGAAAAAAATGTGAAAGGTTAACTAGTAGTACCAGATTTCAAACTACATTACAAAGTAATAATCATCAAAAAAAAAATCTGGCACTGTTTAACAATAAAGTGATGGATTAGTATACACAATAAACAGTAATAAATGATTATAATAATCTAATGCTTGATAAACTCATAGATTAAAGTCTTTGTGACAAGAACTCACTATTTGACATAAAGTTCTAAGGAAACTGGAAATTGGTCTTTTATAAATTAGACATAGACCAATGTTTCACAGTATATACCAAGATAAGATCAAAATGGATACATGATAGGGACATAAATATGATATAAGCAAAATAGGAGACCATGGAAAATTGTAGCTCTCAGATCTATGGATAGGGTAAAAGTTCATGACCAAACCAAAGATAGAGAAGAACATGGGAGGTAAAATGGATGGTTTTGATTTTGTTAAATTATATTATTTTGGCATATACAAAACTGATGCAACCAGAATTACAAAGAAAGCTGGAAACTGGGTAAAATACATCAAATTTCTCTGATAACATCTTTATTTCTTCAATAAATGGAAAACTGGGGGAAATTTATAAAAGTAAGAGTCTTTTTCCAATTAAAAAAATCGTCCACAGATATAAACAGGGCATTTTCAGAAGAAAACAAAACTTTCAATATGCTCATGGGAAAATGCTCAAAGTCACTATTGATTAGATAAATGCAAATCAAAATACCTTTCAGGCATCACCTCACACTTATCAGATTGGCTAAAATGACAGAAAAGCAAAATGACTAATACTGGAGTGCATGTGGATAGCTAGGACACTAATGAGCTGGTCCAACCATTCTGGAGAAAAAGAAGAACTATACCCAAAGGGCTATAAAAATCTTTGACTTACCAATACTTCAATTAGTTCTGTATCCCAGAGAGATAAAAAAGGGGGAAATTAAGTATTTGTACAAACATATTTATAGAAGCTCTTTTTGCATGGCAAAGAATTGGAAATTGAAGGTATGTCCATCACTTGGGGAATGACTGAACAGGTTGTGGTATATGAGTTTCATGAAATATTATTTTGTTATAAGAACTAATGAATAGGATATTTTCAGGAAAAAGAAACCCTGGGAAGACTCATGCCCACTGATGCTAAATGAAGTGAGTAGAATTAGGTGAACATTGTATGCTTTAACAAAATATTGTACTGATGATTAGAAGTGAAATAATTAGATATTCTGATCAATACAATGGTCCAAGAAAATGACAAATAACTCATGAAGAAAAATGCTATCCACCTCCAAAAAGAGAACTGATAAACTCTGAATGCAGTTTGAATTTGATTGAGGGGAGAGGAGGAGGAATTTTGCACTAACTTCTCGATTGAGAGGGAAATCAAAAGGGGGAAATGTTAAGAATTTAATATAAGTAAAAGAACAAAAGAAAAAAAGAATCAATAAGTCAAGTAAAACAGTAACTAAGAAATAAGTTAATAAACAGATGTAGAGGGTTGGGTTGAGGCTGAATAAAGGAAAAATTGTGGGGATGGTTTTGCCTCACTGTAGAACAACAACAACAACAATAACAACAAAAAGAAAACTAATTTTAGTGACAAAATATTGCCTTAAAGGAGGAAGTGAAACAAACAGACAAACAAAAATCCTAATTCAGAAAGAAAGAAAAATTGGAAGAAAAATTAAATCTAATTCTCATGACATCAAATATGAATGGAAAACATCTAGAATAAGAAGGCTAATGTATCTTGTATAAAAGAGAAACAATCTAATGTGGAATAAAATCATTGCATTATATATCTCTAATGAGGGTTCTATGTCTGAGCTATATAGCCAGTTTTCACAAATATGGACATCTAAATGACACCCTGGATACAACACTGAGCCTGGACTCTGAAAGACCAGAGTTCAAGTCTGACCTCAGACACTTACAAGCTGTGGGACCCTGTATAAGTCACAATCCCCTATATGCATAAAACTATATAAGGAAATCACAAACCACTCCAGTATCTTTTCCAAGAAAATCTCATAGATAGTATTAAAATTTTAAAAGACATGACATTAAAAGTTGAGCTTCTCAGGTCAGAAGGTCTAGTAAGCTATGGTCCATGGAGTTATGAAGAGTTGGATATGAACGAATGACTGAATAACAACAATTGCAAATATATAAAACAAAAAGCATTGCACAATATTTAAGAAACAAAGGGATATAAAAAGTTCTCAAAAGAATCACAAAATATTTTTCTTTAAAAATCCAGTGATAGAAAGCTCTAAATAACAGTAAGGAAAATAGAAATCAAAGTAATATTTAAGTTCTGTCTCACAGCTAGTAAATTAGCAAAGATAGTTAGCAAAAATAGTTCACATTCAGGGGGTTATGAAAAGACAGACACACTAAAGCATTATTAGGAGAACTGCAAATTAATGTAACCATTTGAAAAAAGCTATTTAGAATCATTCAACTGAAGTGTCTAAAACTTAAACATATACATATACATACACATATACATATACATACTTATATCTATATGCATGTGTGTATATATGTATGTATGTATATAATTTGACCTAGAGATTTTAGCAGTAGGCCAATGACCTAAAGAGGTCATTGATAAAGTCAAAGTACATATATGTATATGTATATGTATATGTATATGTATATGTATATGTATATGTATATG
>NW_020954720.1:288444-291720 GCF_900497805.2 Vombatus ursinus | reverse complement strand
ATATGTATATGTATATGTATATGTATATGTATATGTATATGTATATGCATAGGTATATGTGCATGTGTGTATGTACACACAGATCTGTATTATATTTGTGTGTGCTTGCATGTATACACATATGTACATATACACATCAAAATATTTATTACAGAAATAACAATATTTTGTGTTAGCAAATAACCAGAAACAAATTAGTTCCCTATTTACTAAAGAATTGTAGTGGCATAAGAATATAATAGAATGTAGACGTTATAGTAAATGGTGACTGATGAATATAGAAAATTAGCCTTATATTAACTGTTGAAAAATGAAACAAGCAGATCCAATAAAATAATATACATAATGACTACAAAAATACAAATGAATATAACAACCACTACAAAATAAAAAAAATAAAAATTAAAGTTACACAATTATAAAGGTAAGCATGGTCCTAAATAAAAAAATATGGAAAGACAATTCTCACTCCATTGCAGAAGTGGGAACTCAAGTTTGAGAACATTGCATATTTTGTCATTTTCTTAATATTTGGATTGGTTTTGCTGATTTCTTTATCCCTTTTTTTTCCCTCAAATAATTTTGTTATAAATGATGGTTAATTTGGAAGGTTGGTGGAATGTAGGTGACATTTTAGAGAATATAAAAGTAAAAGGTATAATTACAAATCTTTTCTGACCTGGAGCTGTTTACCCCACCTTAGGCATTCTGATGCCTCCACTCTATTCCTAGGAGCTCTTTACGTTGGTGCTAGATTTAGTGGAGAGTCTAATGGTGGCTCAAAACTCTTGAGTCCAAGAGATCCACCAGCCTTAGCCTCACCTATAGCAGAGATAACTTTTTCTCATGCCCCCTCTTTTCTTATTAGCTCTCTCCTATTGATCCTTTTCTTCTTCACTTCTCCCTTCACTCCCAACATAACTATTAATCATAATCATAAATTTTAAAAAATCACTAGAAAATTTCTAAACTATTCAGAAAATATTAACCACCACCACCCCCCAGAACTATATTTTATAGCCTTTGTACTGTAATTCTCCACAAAGATCCTACTCCAGTCATCCACTATGGCATAGATATGAACCAGGTTCTAGTTAATGACAATAGATTATAAGCCATGTCAGTCCTTACCAAGCTAGAAATTCTTAATGTAAAGAAAGACCTAGTAATGGATTTTGTGTCTTATTCATAATCAGAAGATTGAGCACCAGTTGTTGAAACATGTCTACTAAGACATAGGGAGTTGGTTATTTGCATCTGTAAAGAGAATGCTACAGCTGATGAATTTTTAGATTGTTGAAATACTTAAAAAAACAACTAAAATATAAATTGGCTACTATGTGTCAGGCACTGTTATAGGGGCAAGGCTAACCAGAAGGCAAAGACAAGGCAAAGAAAAAAAAAATGTTCCTTCCCTCAAGGATCTTACATTCTCCTGTGGGTAGATTGAGCAAAAAGCATGAAAATAAGAAAACAAAATAAATACATATCAAATACAATGTGATTTGGGTAGGGAAGATGGAAGAGAAAAAAAAGAAGAAATTGCAATATAACCAGTTTCTAATAAGCTGTTTTTTAGCAACTGAAATCAGCTCAGAGCCTCAAGTCTCTTTAAGGCATTCCAATTATAAGAGAAATGATTGTCCCTGAAGTAGACTCCAGGTTCCTCAACATGGAAAAACATCATCAGAGGGGCTCTGCATATGTGCTATTCCCATTATCCAATTAAGCAAAATTTTGCATAGACCATTTCATTATGCATGGTTGTAGAAACATGTCTTAAACCATTGTCATTCTAATTTAATAAATTCCTTGCTTTCCACATTGGAACACACCTTGAACTGGTTTCAGTTGCTAACCATGATTAAGTAATTTTACATTATTTTAGTAGCTCTAAACTAGGGTTGCTTTATAAAAGGCAATAGTGATCAAAGCCTTAGACATATCCTTTTTGTTGTCTCTTTTTTGTTTTTTTTTTTCCTTTTGTTTTTCTGGCATCTAGTAAGTCATTCAACATACAATGTATTTAACATTTACTATATTTCAGGCACTGTGAGAGAAAATACTTTAAATAAAAAAAAACAAAACTCTAGTCCTTTTCACTTCTGAGGTTGACATGTGGGCTCATGGAAATGAGATTTGGTTCTTTTGTCCTGCCATTTGCTCTTCTCTGTTGTATACTGTTTTAGATTGTAGATTTGAACTGTCTGAGTTTTAAATGGTCAGGAGATTGAACCTCTAGATATCACAGCATTGAGATTTTGCAACTAGACTGACATTAATGTCCAAAGACTAAGAAATGACATTCAGGACTGAGTTCAGCAATAGGAGTTATGAGAACTTTTTCAGCAGTAATGACATATCTGAATGTGGATCTGATGGGAGTGATGCAATGTGGAAATGTTTCTGAGTGAGCCCATTATCCTAAAATCAAAAGGGGGGGGTGGTGGCAAGGGGCATTATGCTTTTAAAGTGCAATTGACAAATACCCTTTATATCTAAGAAAGAGCCAAGGGACATGTTGTTATGCCCACTTCTCACCTTTCCACATGTAGGAAGGCTTGGATCTAAACCAGATAGGCTCCAATGTACATCTAGAAGCTATTTGTTTATGTTGGGCATTTACCAGTAACCAAAGTATTTCATATCCATGCACATTTCTCAAGATTCAATCAAATAGAAAGTTCATCCTGTTATTTCTACTTCCCTGCTATACTCTTTCTTTTGCTTTGCTCATAACACATTGATTGGCCATCCTCAAAAGCCAAAGTTTTGAGTGGATGCTGCCCCGTAAAGTACTACAAACCTGGGGTAGGTTTCTGGAACTCTATCTCCAGCAGAAGTCCTTTAAAATAGGTTAAGGATGCTTTTTCTGCCTCAACCAATCTATTCTAATGCAACAGGAATTATTTTTTTTTTACAGCAAACAGAATAAATATAAATATTTCAATGCATATGGTAGAACCAAAAGGATGATTATATATAAAAGTGATCTCCAAATACATCATTCTTTTAAAGAAGTATATGGCAATTTTAATAACATAGTCACAAAATTTTCCTTCCTTTCTCTGTTCACCTCGAAACTGAATGTGCTATTGATACTCTTTTTTTATTCTTCTGCTCCTCACCTCTATTCTTTTTTTCTTCCTCTTCTTTCACCTGCTTATTCCTACTCCTTCTTTATTTCTTCCTCCTCCTCCTCCTCCTCCTCCTCCTCCTCCTCCTCCTCCTTCTTCTTCTTCTTCTTCTTCTTCTTCTTCTTCTTCTTCTTCTTCT
>NW_020954720.1:216414-288434 GCF_900497805.2 Vombatus ursinus | reverse complement strand
TCTTCTTCTTCTTCTTCTTCTTCTTCTTCTTCTTCTTCTTCTTCTTCATCTTCTTCCCCTCCTCCTTTTCCTTTTATTCTAATCTCTACTGCTACCCAACATTTGCTTCCTCCTTCAAATAGAAGTCCTACCTTATAATGAGTATGTGCAGCCATGAAAAAAAAAAGTTAAAAACAAAACAAAACATTTGATCCACTATACCTAAAAATTAAATGAACATTTCAAGACTTTTCTACAGAAGAGGCAGAGCTAAAGTGGTGGAAAAAGAGGTAGCGACTCACTTGAGCTCTCCCCAAAACAACTCCAAACACTTTTAATTAATGCCATAATGCAATTCCTATAGCAAAAGAACCCACAAAAGGATGGAATGAAATAATTTTCAGCCAAAGACAACTTATTAGGTCAGTCGTAAAGATCTGTCACACTTGGGTGAGAGTGGAACACAGTCCAGAGCAGGCCATGTCAAGGACCTTCATCACAGTTACAGGGCAGAAAAGAATGCTTACGGTCACTCACATTAGCAGAATACAGGCCGGTACAGTCATAAACAGACCTCTCCTTAGATCAAGGATGGGGAACCTGCATCCCTGAGGCCCCTCTAGGCACTCAAGTGTGGCCCTTTGCCTGAATCCAAACTGCACAAAACAAATTCTTTTATTAAGGGAATTTGTTCTGTGAAATTTACATTTAGTCAAAGGACCACATTTGAAGAACTTAAGGGTCACTTGTGGCCTCAAGATGACAGGTTTCCCACCCCTATCTTAGATCATACTACCTTGTAAGAACTAAATACTTATAGGTCTCTAGAAGAATCTATTAAAACAACTGCACAAAAACCCTGAAACCTGGGACAGTGTGACCTCCTCCCTGGAAGAAGGGCCCTACTTTAACAAAGAGTTAAAGGTAAAAAAAATAGGATGGGAAAATGAGCCATCAACAGAAAAAAATTCTGACTAGAAAGTTAGTATGGTGACAAGGAAGATCAAAATGCATAGTCAGAAGAAGATAACAAAGCCAAAGCTCCTACATGTAAAGCTTTCAAGAACAATTAGAACTGGTCTCAGGCCATGTAAGAACTCAAAAATGATTTTGAAAAAAATCAAGCAAGAGAGGTATAGGAAAAATTGAGAAGAGAAATGAGAGTGATGTAAAAAAAATAATGAAAAATGATTTAACAGTTTGGTAAAGGAGACAAAAAAAAACTGAAGAAAATAACACCTTATAAAACAAATTGTGCCAAATGGTAAAAGAAGTACAAAAATTCAGTAGGGAGAAGAATGCCTTGAAAAGCATAATTGGCTAAATAAAAAAAAAAAGGCACAAAAATTCACTGAAGAAAAAAAAAACTTCCATAAAAGATAGAATTGGCCAAATGGAGAAGGAAGTACAAAAGCTCACTGAAGAATTCTTTAAAAAATAGAATGGAGCAAATGGAAGTTAATGACTTTATGAGAAATCAAGAAACAATAAAAGAAAGCTAAAAGAATAAAAAATAGAATATAATGTGAACTATCTCATTGGAAAAATAAATGATCTGGAAAATTGGACTATGTGACAGCCATGATTAAAAAAAAAAAAGCCTAGACATCATCTTTTAAGAAATGATCAAGGAAAACTGCCCTGATATTCTAGAACCAGAGGTTAAAATAGTAATTGAAAGAATCCACCAATCATCATCTCCTGAAAGAGATCCCAAAATGCAAACTCCTAGGGATATTACACCCAAATTCCACGGTTCCCAGGTCAAGAAGAAAATATTGCTAGAAGCCTGAAAGAAACAATTCAAGTATCATGTAGCCACAGTCACATAACACAAGATTTAGCAACCTCTCTATTAAAGGATCAGAGGGCTTGAAATATGATGTTCTAGATGGCAAAGGAGCTAGAATTACAACCAAGAGTTACCTGCCCAGCAAAACTGAGTATAATCCTTCAGGGGAAAAATTGGATATTCAACGAAATAGAGGCCTTTCAAGTATTCTTCATGAAAAGGCCATAGCTGAAGATAAAATCTGACTTTCAAATATAAGACTCAAGAGAAACATGAAAAGGTAAACAGGAAAAAGGAATCATAATGGACTTAATAATGTTAAACTATTTACATTCCCACATGAGAAGATATTTGTAACTCATAAGAGCTTTCTCATTTTAGGGCAGTTAGAAGAAATATATACAGACAAATAGCCCAGGTATAAGCTAAATATGAAGGTATGATATCTAAAAATAATACAATTAAGGGGTGAGAGAAATGTACTGGGAGAAAGGGAAAGAGAGAGGTAGAATGGGTATATTATCCTACATAAAAGAGGCAAGACAAAGTTTTTACAGTTGAGGGCAAGTGGTTGGAGGTGAGGGGAAGTGAGTGAACCTTACTCTCACCATAATTGGCTCAAAGAGTGAATAACATGTGCACTCAATTGGGTATAGAAATCTATCTTACACTATATAAAAGTAAGAGGGGAAGGGGATAATAGAAGGGGAGAGGGGGTGATAGAAATAAGGGCAGATTGGGGGAGGTGGTAGAAGCAAAACACTTTTTGGTGGGATACAGAGTGAAAGGAGAAAGAGAATAGAATAAAAGGGGGGTATGTTGGAGGGAAAAAGCAGTAGTAACTGAAAATATTGAAAGAAGTTTCTCTGATAAAAGCCTCATTTCTCAAACATAGAAAACTGAGTCCAATTTATAAAATTAAGAGTCATTCCCCAATTGATAAGTGATCAAAAGATATGAAGAATTTTCAGATGAAGTAATCAAAGCTATCTGTGGCCATATGAAAAATGTCTCTAATGCATTATTTATTAGAAGAATGCAAATTAAAATAATTTGGACATACTACCTCAAACCTATTAGATTAGCTAATGGGACAGTAAGAAAGATAACAAATGTTTGAAGATATGTGGGAAAAATGAGACATTAATGTACTATTGGTGGAGCTGTGAACTGATTCAACCATTCTGTAGAATAATTTGGAATTATGCCCAAAGGACTATAAAACCATTCATACCCTTTGACCTAACAATACCACTACTAGGGCTATATCCCTAAAGAGACCCAAAAAAGGAAAAATATCTATAGGTACAAAAATATTAATAACTGCTCTTTTCTGATGGCAAAGAATTGGAAATTGAAAGGCTGCTCATCAATTGGGGAGTGGTTGATCAAATTATGGTATGTGATTATGATGGTACACTATTGTGCTATAAGTAGTGATGAGCAGGATGTTCTCAGAAAAAAAATACTTAGAAAAACTTAGATGAACTGATGCAAAGTGAAATGTACTGTGTACAAAGTAACAGCAATATTGATCAACTGTGAATGACTTCGCTATTCTCAGTAGTACAATGATCCAAGACAACTTTGAAAGACTTATGATGAAAAATGCTATCCATCCCCAGAGAAAGAGTTGATGGTTTTTGAATACAGATTTAAACATACTTTTTTAACATTTATTTTTCTTGAGCTTTGTTTTGGGGGCGAGGGGTGTTCTTTCACAACATGAATAATATGGAAATATTTTGCATGACTATACATGTATAATGTATATGGAATTACTTGCCTTCTCAATTAGAGGGAGTAGAGAAGGAGGACAGGAGAGACTTTGGAACTCAAACTTTTGAAAAATAAAAGTTAAAATTATTTTTATATGTAACTGGGGAAAATTAAATACTAAATAAAAATTTTAAAAAAAGACTTTTCAAGTTTGATCTTTGAAATTAAGTCAATTCTATTCACTAACTCCAATTGTTCCACAAAATTCACCCTCTTGGCCACCATAACAAGTACAATTTCAAGTTAAAAAAAAAGTCTTATTCTTCTTTCTTTCCCAACTAGGTTAACACCATCCTCTCTGATACCTACTTGTCTTTATGTCAGCATGAGATTGCTAACCTTTCACTCTACTTAATGGGGATGATTTCTTTTCCTCTTTCTTTTCTAATTGTCTTGTCCCCATCCCACCATTATCCCTGTAGGTTTCCCCTTATATGTGGGGCAATTTGATGGCATTCCTTCCCTTTTCCCTATTCAGGCAAAACCATTTACCATGTTGAAAATTTTCATAACATATGAAGATAAGAAATAAATTTTCTTATGGAAAAATATTTTGTTTTGTTTTGTTTTTGGAATATGTTTGGTAGAAAGGAGGGTGAAAACAGTGAAAAACTAGAAATAAATTCAGCAGTGATATATAATAATGGTTTGCAATGACCAAACTTATACATTTATGTTGCTGTGTACAAGACAAAGTTAGAAATCTGAATATCCTGTATATTTAGATATTTAAAAAAAAACAGAATGCATATTACCCAAATGGTTTTTCATTCTCATTCTACAATTTTAATTTTATTATTGTCTTCATAGGATTTGGGATCATGAATTCAGTGTTTTATCCTTGAAACATTTCAGATATTTCCCTTTGTACTGTGGAACCATTTAACAAGGTTTTCTTAGCCTTTCAAGCTCAATGAATTTGTGAGAGTTACAGCAATGTGGATTTCTAATTTTATCCTCTGAAAACCAGAGAAAATTGAGGTGGTTTAGGACTACAGGGCAGCAGTCAACTATTACAGCATAAAAAATAATAATAATAGTGTTTGCTCCACTGAAGAAAGTGACCGGGGAATACAAAAACCGGTTTGCAGCTGAGTAAAGAAATATTGACTCCTCAAAAGCAAATAGAAGACACAAAATATAGAACATTTCAGAGGGCAATACTGAGAGATTAAGTCAGCCTTCAAGTAATTTACTACAAGTCAACTAAATTAACCATAGGAGACGTGCTATTGGGAAGAACTTCAGGATTTCGTTCAATAGATGGATGGTTTTGTACACTATTCGCTTCTTTATTATTTCAAGGATACCATTTCAGGACCATTTCATATTGTTGAAGTTTGTATGGCTTTATTTTGAAAGAAAAAATGCATTGAAAATTCCTCACAGTCAAGTTTTTATATTTATAAATTAACAAAGTAATCCATACTGAATGCCTAAATAAAAGATACAAAATATGCAAAGTGAAAGATTTTGAGGTCCCAAGAAACTCAGGTTGTAAATTTTAAAATAGAGAATGTGCAGAAGCGATATAGCTAACAGACACATAAATACTTCTTAATATACTTAAGTCATTTTGAATTACATATGGGTCATTACATAGTATTTATAGTTGAGTGTGGTTCTCAAACCAAAATAATATCAAGGCACAATGGGACTTAATGAATCTTTTTTATAAGAATTCTTAATTTGCATGTTTTGACTTTTATGAGCCAGATTTTACTATCTAACTGTAACATTCATCAGAGTTTTAGCGTTGAATTCCCTTCCTCTCATAACAAAGAACATTTGCAGAAGAAAAAAATAAATTTTAAAAAACTCCCACTTCAGAAGTAAGGACTTCTATGTTTGGGGAAAATATGACGTGGAGATCCTCTAAAGAACCAGTTTTACCTGTGATTATTACTGCTGGGCTGCTTCAGGGTCATAAGAACGTGCTTTATCTTTACAATGTTCCTTTCAATCTTTGATAACAGAAGGAAGAGGCCACATAGACTCCTTGATAATTAATTTAACTGTTTTCATTATCATGTATTTATATAAATTAATCCAAAGGCTAGGTATTTCATTGGACAGGTGAGGTCTAAAATTAAAGGGAAAGATCTTACCTCTTCAAAACTCTGAAGTGCTAGAATTGTTATTCCTTTTTAAGTTTTATTGATGTGTTCTATATTTACATTATAAACTTATAGGTTTCTCCCACTTCTGTAGAATTATCTTATATTTCTATGCCAAATATTATGTGTGCATATGTGCTGATGTGTGCCTGTATATATGTGTTTGTGTTTTGTCCTCTCTTGACCAGATTACATGAAAGTTCAAAAGATGCATATTCCCTGCCACTACTTTCATGTTTAACTATCATTCTCTTTACTACTTACTCAACCCAATTGTGTTTTAACATTAATGTATCTTACCTCATTTTTTTCTGTTTCTTCCTTTTTTTAAAACATAACAAATCTATTTGTAGCTTTTCTATTTCAACTGACCACTGCTATGACTTCTTGTGACAATTAGATTTTAAAATAACTTTTCTTAACATCCATCCCTTTTGATTTGAATGCAAATCATTCATCCTTATTAAGTTCCTTTTAGTGTTTATTTTTAGATACCTTTTTTTAAATTTTTCTCTTGATATCTCTGTGTATTTCAAAGTACATTACCAGGTACAGTTCTCTACCTGCTTAGAACTATTTGAAAATCCTCTATTTTATTGAAGATCCATTTTCCCCCTTGTTCAATGATTCTGTTTTTCTTGGTAAGTAAATTTTCATGGTAAAACTTTGTCTTTATTCTATTGGAATATCTCATTCCATATTTTTTTCTTCTTTAAAGTGATACCTAATAAATCTTGTGTGATCCTGGATGTATTAAGATTTTAATTCTTTATTTTCAACTGGTAGTAGTATAGTTTCTTTTGTCTTAAAGGTCTGAATTCTGTCATTTATATTCCTATGATTTTTTCATTTTGGAGTTTCTTTCAGGAGGATCAATGGGTTCTTTGTATTTTTTTTCATCTAACACTCTTGAGTAATATTCTTTAATGGTTGCTTGAAATATAATCAAGTTAATTTTAAGGGGAAAAAAAGCCTTTGCTCAGGCTGACAGTTGATTTAAAAAAAATTGTGGAGGAAAATGACTTTAACTTCTTTTGTGATCTCTGTCCATGAAAAGGCCTCAATTAGGTCTTTCCTACCAGTAAAAGGTATCCTTTGATTTAATTAAGGACTATACAAAAAATTTCTTTTTTTCCTCTTCAAAAGGAAAGGGATTCAGCTAATACTGATTAAAGGAAAGGGTACCTTTAATATTTTTACTGAAGGAAAATTCCTCAAGAAATATCACCAAGGTAAAAGAAAGCACCCTAACTAGATTTGATACATAGATTAGGAAGACCCAACATAAAACTGCACAAGAATCATCAACAAAAATGAATAAAAAATAAAAATCAAGAACTTTTAGATGCCATAGATGACCAAGGCACAGACATAGAAAAGAACAACTCAAAATACATATAGTCAAAATCTTAATGAAAAATAGAGAACTTTATTTAGATAAATATAATTCCAAGTGCTTACTGACCAAAAAACTTTTGTTACAAGTTGTCAAGACAATTAAAAAACAAAAAAAATATATATTCTTAATATATTAACAAAGCAATAATTAACAGTACTTTTTTGGCTTTAGTAACTCACTAAAGACCTATAATCCCATGTCCTCTAATTTAACAAAACAAAATCACTTGCTATCAAAGCTTTGTTTTTGTTTGTTCTTTTGAATTAATATTTGTAAAATGCTAATGAATTTACTGACTGTTAACTTATAAGCCACCCTCAAGTCTTTTCTTTTACTAGTCAGAGGCTATATTAGTTCAAAGCAAAATAATTTTTATAAAAAAAAAGACTGAAAAAAGACTGGAAGCCCCACTCCCATACTGACAAAGGTATATTTTCCTACACATGATAAACCAGAGAGTATACACTCAATAGATATTACAAGATGTAATTCCTGTTGATGTACACATGTCAGTAATACAAATGGTGAGAAAATATACACATCTGATAAAATTCATGCCTCTGATAGTATAGAGTCAGCCATATATTCTAGTGATGTCATTCTGTTCCTCTCTAAAGCTGATCTTGGTTTTTTTCTGCTCCTTTTTCCTGAGCATTTCTGAGGCCATAGCGATGCTCTCTGTTACCATCTTCTAGTCTTTGTCTGTGATGTAGCTAAATCTCTAGAAAGAAAGGAATTTCTCAGTTTCTGTAGCTAATAGAAACAAGAATTATCTTTTTCTCATGTAATGGAGACCACAGTCAGTTTTACTCAATTTGCTATAGAAGTTCTTAGGCATTTTATATATGTATTGCAAACTTCTTAAAATTTTTATTTGTGCCATATACTTTTACATCACTTTCTCTAAAATCCTTGAATTTTCTCTGGCCCCATGCCTGGAATGCTCTCCCTCCTTTGCTTTGACTACTGACCTCCCTGGCTTCCTTTAAGTCTCAAGGAAAATCTCATTATCTACAGGAAGGCTTTCTTAACCCCTCTTAACTCTAGTGCCTTCTTTCTCTTATTTCTTATCTATTTTGTATATAACTTGTTTGCATATATTTGGTTTGCCTCCTTTGAATTGTGAGCTCCTTTTAATATTGCCAGAATTTAGTACAATGCCTAGCACACACTAAGTGTTTAACAAATGTTTATTGACTAAAATTCATTTACATATATGCAAGACTGAAAAGGATCTGGTAAATACAGTGATCTTAATTCCTATTAAGAATATTCATTCCTGGGGCAGCTAGGTGATGCAGTGGAAAGAGCACTGGTCCTGTCAGGAGGACCTGAGTTCAAATCTGGCATCAGACCAAACACTTGACACTTAATAGCTGTGTGACCCTGGGCAAGTCACTTAACCCCAATTGCCTAAAAAAACAAACAAACAAATAATATTCATTCCTATTAAGAATAAAATTCTTAATTTTATTTATTTAAATTTAATAAAAGAATAAAATTCCTTAACTCCTATTAAGAATAAAAATTTTGAGAATACACACACACACACACACACACACACACACCCCATGCATGCATATGTATATATAATTGGTATCATAATATGTAAGTATATTATATATTGTCCTTAAAAGGCACATTGAAGTTTAGCTGTGAGGTATTTATCTGCCAAAAGACATCTATATTTGATGAGAAGAAATTTGGAACCTATGGCACTGATTGAGTAGGGATAAAAAATGTACTTTAAGAGAAATCACTCTGTGTGAAGGATGGACTAGAAATAGAATTTTACCTTGGTTCCCTTCTTAGCTCTTGGGGTCAGATTTCTTCGTATGCAAACTTTCTTTTTTTTTCTCATTTGGCACAACATCTGTTTATTATTGTATTGTACATTCTTTCTTAAAATTATATGTTTCCAGTTCTCTCCCTCCTTTTATCACCTCCCTCGCCCACAGACAGGGCAACGGATATGGTACTCATTATACATGTGAAATCATGAAAATCATTATACATGTGATGTAATGTGAAACACGTTTTCATATTAACAATGTTGGAAAAAAAGCAAGAAAAATAGAGTAAAAAAAAATGGAAGTTTCAATCTGCCCTCAAAATTCATCAATTTTCTCTCTAGAGGTGGATAGCATTTTTCATCATAGGTCCTTTGCAATTATCTTGATCATTGTATTGATCAGAGTAGCCAAGTCTTTTACTTTTGATTATCATTATAATATTGCTATTACTCTGTAAAATATTTTCCTGGTTCTACTCATTTTTAAAAATCATTTTATTGTTTCCTAATTACATGTAAAAATATTCTTAGCATTTTTTGATTAAATTTTGAGTTCCAAATTCTCTTCTTTCCCTCCTTTCCCCCTCCTTGAGAAGACAAACAATTTGATATAGAATATACATATTATATATATATATATATATGATCATGCAAAATGTATTTCCACATTAGTCATGTTGTGAAAGAAGACAAAGAGAAAAAAAAAAAACTAAAAAAGTGAAAAATAGTGTGTTTTGATCTACATTCAGACTCCACCAGTTCTTTCTCTGGATGTGAATAGCATATTTCATCTGAAGTCCTTATAATTTTTTGAGATGATTGTATTGCTGAGAATAGCTAAGTCATTCATATTGAGGTTTAGGAGCTTAGGGGGTACTGGGACCCTGAAATCACAACACACAGGTCCTGCCTGAATGAATTCAACCCAAGCCTTCTTTCAGCCAAAGACAAGGTTTATTAGAACATCCTCATATTGGGCAGACTCTTAAGGATTTTAAGCATTTGTATCACTAATGCAAGTGGTCTAGATTTTAAGAGTCTTACCACCTTAATGGAGATAAGATGGAACTTATATACAGAAAGACTGTGGGAAGTATCTAGGAGTGGCCAAGTAGTTTGGGGTGACTGAAGGGGTCTCAAGAAGATCTGGATGAGAGTGGCCAGTAAGCTGGGGTGAACAGAACTGGGACATGGACCAAGTGCCACTTGGCCATGGGAGAATGGAGTCTAGATAGGCTTAAGGGTGGGAAGTGGCCTGGACCCATCTGAAGGTAATAGACAATGGAAAGCTAGGTAACAGAATTGGGAGATTGGGAGTAGGTCACAGTGAAAGGACAACTGATAGGATTGTAGCCTCAGATGAATGCCAGAGATTTAGTCATGTGGGAAAGTCCAGGGTTTTTCCTTTTTGGAGTCCAGATCCCATCCTCATCAATTCACAAGTGATCATCATACAATATTTCAGTTACTGAGTACAATGTTCTCCTAGTTCTACTCAGTTCAGTTTGCACCAGTTTGTTTTGCATTTTGTTTAAATCTTTCCAGTTTTTTTTAATCATCCTGGTTATCATTTCTTATAGCACAATAGTATTCCCCTGCAATCATATACCACAACCTCTTTAGCCACTCCCCATCTGATGGATATCTCCTCAATTTGTAGTTCTTTGATACCACATAAAGAGCTGTTATAAATATCTTTGGACAGATAGGTCCCTTTCAAGTTTTTAGTTCTCTTTGGGATAAGATCTAGTAGTGGTATTGCTAGATCACAGGGTATGCACAGTTTTATAGTCCTTTGAGTATAGCTCTATCTTGCTTTCTAGAATGGTTGGATCCACTCACAGCTCCATTAACAGTGCATTAATGCCCCAACTTTTCCACGTCCCCTCCAATATTAATTATCTTCCTTTTCTATCATATTAGACAATCTAGTAAGTGTGAGTTGATACCTCAATGATGTTTTAATTAGCATTTCTCTAATCAATAGATTATTAAGATCATTTTTTCATTTGGCTATAGACAGCTTTGATTTCTTCACCTGATAGCTGCCTGTTCAGAATCTTTGAGCATTTGTAAAATGAGGAATGATGTTTATTCTTATAAATTTGAGTGACTTCTTTATATATTTGAGAAATGAGGCCTTTATTAGAGACATTGGTTGCAAAAAAGATTTTTCCCAGCTTTCAACCTTCCTTCTAATCTCAGTTTATTTGGTTTTGTTTTTACAAAAACTTTTTTAATATAATCAAAATTATCCACTTTACATCTTGTAACGATCTCTATCTTTCCTCTGTCATAAATTCTTCCCTTCTCCATAGATCTTACAGGTTAAATATTGCTTTTTTCCCCTAATTTGTTTATGGGTATCATCCTTTATGTCTAAATCATGTACCAATTTTGACCTAATCTTGGTATACAGTGTATACCAAAATATATACCTATTTTCTGCCATATTGTTTTCCAGTTTACTTAGAAGTTTTTGTTAAACTTGTATTCTTGTCCCCAAATCTTGGGTCTTTGGGTTTATCAAATACTAGATTACTGTGATCATTTACTACTATGTATTGTTTACCTAATCTATTCCACTGATCCACCACTTTTTTTTTCTTGGTAAATAGCATATTGTTTTATTGATTGCAACTTTATAATACAGTTTGAGCTGAGATGAGTGACAAGCTCAAGAGAGAGTTTCTGGGTAATTAATAATCAATTCATTAATTAGGATAGTTGATAATCAATGTGATGGTCAGTGAACCAAAGACAAGACCATGAAGTTTATCAAATGCTTAATTTTAAATACCTTTGGAAAAGTGTGTGCTCTAGACACTCAGAGATTAACCTGGATTAGTGAATAAATAATGAGAGTGTGGACTAAGAAGCAAGCCAAAAGCCTTCAGCACCTCCTCCTGAGAAATTGGTTTTATCATAAGACTCATCTGCCCCTAGCTATCTGGACAAAGGCATGTCTCTACCCTGACCACTCCCACTGAACAATGGGAGAGGGGTTTCTAAGGCAAGAGTCTAATGCTTTTTGGACATCAGAGAGATGATGCCATGACATGAAACTGAATTGGATTTAAGTGAGGGAGGGCTGTGCAAAGTCACTAGCCTCACTTTCTCCTCTAGAGCCATCTGGGCCCAGGATGTATTGGAGGACCTTGGCCTTTTCAAGCTCAGTGATTAAGGTTTAATAAGTGAGGCAGAGAATGGCCTCTTAACCTAGTCAAAAAAATCTATCTGGAAGGGGAAATGCTCCTGGTTTTATGGCCAAAACAGAAACAATTGCTATTTACATTCATTCTGAGCCAATAAGGGCTCAAACAGTGACCAAGTGGGGTTTCACCAGGGATCTATTATTGGCCAATCAAAGACAGTCACAGTAATTTGGGATTAAGGCTGGTCTTTAAGAATGAAAAAAAAACAAAACAAAACAAAAACAAAACCACACACACACACACACACACACACACACACACCCCAAAAGTTTCAGAGATTAAAATTTACATTGCTTTTGGGGAGAGCACAGACAATTACACTTTAATCAGAAGTAAACTCTCCTAGTTGGGAAGGATCCACCCAAGATTGAGGAGAATATTCCTGGAGGATTAGGCCAATCTCATCATCAGCCCTGTCCTTCAGTGACTGACTGGCCTACAAGGACTGGTCCCTGATTGAGGAAATGGAAAGGGGAAAAAAACCTCAGTTCTATTTTGCTTATTAATATAATAGAATAATAATAATTTCTCTCAGAGCTCTGGTACAGCTAGGCCACTTTTTTCACATTTGTAAAATTAATATCCATCATATTCTTGACTGTTTGTTCTTGTAGAAGAATTTTGTTATTTTTTTTAGCTTTATAAAATACTTTTTGGCATTTTGATGGGTATGGCAATGAATAAATAGATTAATTTAGATATAATGTTTATGATGTTGTTTAGCCTACCCATAAACAATTGTTATTTTTCTAATTGTTTATATCCGATGTTATTTGTGTGAAAAGTCTTGACTAATTATGTTCATATAGTTACCTTGGCAGGTAAACTCCCAGTATTTATATTGCCCACAGTTATTTTAAATGGAATTTCTCCTTCAACTTCTTGCTGCTGGACTTTCTTGGTAACATGTAGAAATGCTGGTGATTTATGTGGGTTTATTTTATATCCTGCAACTTTGCTAAAGTTGTTATTTATTCCAACTAGCTCTTTTAGTTGATTCCTTAAGATTCTCTAAGTATACCATCATAGCATCTGCAAAGAGTGATAATTTTGTTTTCTCACTGCCTATTCTAATTTTTTTCAATTTATTTTTCTTCCCTTATTTCTATAGCTAACATTCCTAGTACAATATTGAATAATAGTGGTGAAAATCCCTTTTTCACCCCTGATTTTATTGGAAAGTCTTTTAGTTCATCCCCATTATAGATAATGGTTGCTGCTGGTTTTAAATAGATATTGTTTATCATTTTAAGGAAAACTCCATTTACTTCCATACTATCTAGTATTTTTAAGAGGAATAGGTATTTTCTTTTGTCAAAAGCTTTCTTTTTGGAATCTATTGAGATAATCATATAATTTCTGTTGATTTTATTATTGATATAGTCAATCATGTCAATAGTTTTCCTAAGATTGAGCCAATCCTTTATTCCTGGGAGGTCTTAGTGTATGATCCTTATAATATATTCCTGTAATCTCCATGCTGGTATTTTATTTGAAATTTTTGGATCAAAATTCATTAGGGAAATTGGTCTACAGTTTTTTTCCCCCTTTGTTTTGACTCTTCCTTTTTTAGATATTAATACTATATTTGTGTCACAAAAGGAATTTGTTAGGATTCTGCCTATGTTTTTTTCAAATAATTCACATAGTGTTGGTATTAAATACTCTTTAATCATTTGGTAGAATTGATTTGTGAATCCATCTGCCTTGGGGATTTTTTCTTAGGGAATTTACTAATGGCTTTTTCAGCTTAAATTTTTACAAATATTTATCCATTTTGCTTAGCCTACCAGATTTAGCCATATAATTGTTCAAACTAGCTCCTAAAAATAGCTTTAAATTCCAGTTCATTGGTTGTGAATTCTCCCTTTTATTTTTTGATAATGGAACTTTAAAAAAAATTAACCAGCGGTTTATATATTTTATTGCTTTTTTTATAAAATCAGCTCCTAGTTTTATTTGTTCATACACTTTTTTTGTTTACCTTCAATTTTATTAATCTCTCTTTTGATTTTCAGGATTTCTAATTTAATGTTAAATTAGTGATTTTTAATTTCTTCTTTTTCTCACCTTGCAATTGTATACCCAATTCATTAAGATGTATTTTATTGATGTAAACATTTAGTGATATAAGTTTTCCCCTGAATACTGCTTTGGACATGTCCCACAAATTTCAGTGTGTTGTATCTTTGTTCTTATTCTCTTAATGAAATTATTTATTGTTTCTATCATTTATTCTTTGATCCACTCATTCTTTGGAATTAGATTATTTAGTTTCCAATTAATTTTTAATCTATCTTTCCATGGTTTTTTATTGAATGTAATTTTTATTGCAATATGATCTGAAAAGGATACATTTAGGATTTCTGCATTTCTATATTGGATTGTAAGGATTTTTCCTCCCTAATATTTGGTCAATTTTTGTGTGGGTGACATATATCCCTAGGAAAAAGGCTTATTCCTTTCTATCCCCATTTATTTTCCTCCAGAGATCTAACATCTAACTTAAAAAAAAATCTATTCACCTTCTTAACTTCTTTCTTGTTTATTTTTTTGGTTGGGTTTATCTAGTTCTGAGATGGGAAAGTCGAGGTCTTCCTCAAGTGTAGTTGTACTGTATATTTCCTCCCGTAACGCATTTAACTTCTTTAAAAATCTGAAGCTATACCACTTGGTGCATATATTTAGTACTGATATTACTTCATTGTCTATGGTACCTGTTAGCAAAATGTAGTTTTCCTTATCTCACTAAATTAGCTCTGTTTTTGCTTTTGCTTTGTCTGAGATCCTGACTGATAACTCTGATACACATACAGAAATGTATTTGTGTGTATATAAACACATACACACAAACATATACATACATACATACATAAAATCACACATATAAATTTTAGCTAAAGAATAATAGATTCTGCTCCAACCATTTACCTTTACTCTGTATATGTGTCTCTGCTTCAATTCTTTTTTTTCCATAAATAATACACTGTAGGAATGTGGTTTTGAATCCATTCTGCTATCTGCTTCCATTTCACGGGTGAGTCCATTCTTTTCACATTCATAGATATGATCACTAACTGTGCATTTCCCTCCATACTATTTTTTCCCAGTTTATCCTTACTCTTGCTCCCTAAGAATTTCAAGTAAAATCTTCATATGTAGTAATGTAAACAGTTTAACCTTATTGGATCCATTATGTTTTCCTTTTCTTTTTAATTTTTTTGTGCTTCTTTTCAATTCTGCATTGGAAATCAAAGTTTTTGTTCAGCTCAGGACATTTTTTTTATCAGAAATGCTGAAAAGTCCTGAATTTTATTGAATGGCATTTTCTTTCCTTGAAGGATTAAACTCAATTTTATTTGGGAGGTGATTCTTGGTTGTAATCCTAGATTCTTTGTCTTCTGGAACTTCATATTCTAAACCCTCTAATCCTTTAATGTAGAAGCTGCTAAATCCTATGTAATCCTGATTGAGGCTCCATGATATTTGAATTATTTCATTCTGACTGCTTGCAGTATTTTCTTTTTGATCTGGGAGTTCTGGAATTTAGTTATAATATTCCTGAGTATTTTACTTTTGGTATCTCTTTTGAGAGGGCCAGAGAATTCTTTCAATTTGCATTTTACTCTGTAGTTCTAGGATATATGGACAGTTTCCCTTGATAATTTCTGGAAATATGATGTCCAAGCTCTTTTTATTAATGTTGGCTTTCCAGTAGTCCAAAAATTCTTAAGTTCTCTTTCTTGAATCATTTTCCAAGTCATTTGTTTTTCCAATAAGACAATTGATATTTCCTCAATTTTTTTTCATCCTTTTGATTTTATTTTGTTTCTTGATGTCTCGTGGAGTCCTTAGCTTCCACATTCACAGTTCTAATTTTTAAGGAATTATTTTCTTCAGTGAGCTTTTGTACCTCCTTTTCCATTTGGCCAATTTCACTTTTTTTTTTTTTTGGTGAGGTAATTGGGTTAAGTGACTTTCCTAGAGTCACACAGCTAGTGAATGTTATGTGTCTGAGGCTGGATTTGAACTCAGGTCCTCCTGACTCCAGAGCTGATGTTCTATTCACTGTGCCAACTAGCTGCCTCCCAATTTCACTTTCTAAAGAGAGTTTTTCTTCAGTGAGTATTTGTATATCTTTTCCCGTTTTTTTTTGTGCTTCCTTTACTAAGCTCTTGAGTCTTTTCATGATTATTTTGCATCACTAATTTCTTTTTCCAACTTTTCTTCTATCCATCTTATTTCTTTTATAAATTTTGGGGTGGGAGGGGCTCTTCCAGGAGTTCTTTTGGGGCCTAAGACCAATTCACATTTTTCTTTGAGGCTTTGCATATACACATTTTGACATTTTAATTTTCTTCTGAGTTTTTGTTTTTATTGTCTCTGTTATTATTATAACTTTCTATGGTCAAATTCATTTTTCAGTCTTTGCTCATTTTCCCAGGTTATTTTATGTCTTTTAAAGTTGTGGTTTGCTCCTGTGGTGAAGGGGGCACCATCCCAAGCTTCTTGTGCTGAGGGCATGGAACCTTGTTGTTGTTCTGTTGGGATGGGCCATGGCCCTCACCCTCACCTATTACTCCAGAGTGGAAAGCCTCATAACTGGCCTGTAGTCCTGGGGCCTCTGGCCTGGTCACTGATTCCTGTGCCAGCCTCAGGGCCTTTCCACTGCCTTGCTGAGGTATGGGTTGCTTCTGGCTTGCTCCCTTTTAACCTATTGATACAGGTTCTTGCTGCCAACTTTCTAAGTTGTGTTGGATTGGAAAACTTTTTTCTCACATAAAACCCCTATTTTTGTTGGTTATATCTCTCCAGGATTCTTTTTGAAGTGTTTTTGTGTAATTTTTTGGAGGTGAGTTTAAGAGAGATCAGCCATGTTCTTGTCTTATTCCACTATTCTGCTATATAAATTTTCATAATAATTTTTTTCTTAAAAATTAGAGTTCTATTTATCAGAAATTATTGAACACTATTTCCAGTTCTGTAAATCTTAGTACTAAAGTACTAAATGATCTTGGGAAATTAACTATTTTTCCGTATACAGAGGCTTACTTGTGGGAAAAACAAACAAACAAACACAATTTTCAGAAAAAGCCACAAGTCTTTTATTTTCAAAGTTGGAACAGTTAAAATAACATATAAATTGTTTTTATGTACTCAAAAAGAAAGAAATTACTGTATCAAGGTACATCACATATGTTAAAAACTAGTACCATATAAAAACCCATTATTTTCTCTAACTGTAAAGCTAACTAAATGACATATAAAATAACTTATCAAGGAGCTAATGTTAGGCTTACTTTTCTCACAAATGACAACAAGGAAGAAATTATTAGTTCCTAACTAAGAAATAGAGTCAAAAAGTTTCAGAGATATGAGAATACTTAGGAATTATCTTGTCCCACCACCCTTTTTCATTTTAAATTAATTGTCTAAGGTAACATAATAAGTGGCAGAGCAGGGTTTGAACAATTATTTAGATACACTGTCTTAAACATCATGGTATGACCCAAGAAGGTATATGACCTACCAATCAGGGGGCAGGAATTCTACCCTCCCACACACATCTAAGCTTGGGCTTGTGTAGAACACAGTTGTACCATTTTTAAAAAATATTCTGCCCTGTTTTATTGCTGACCTTCTTTTGCTGCCCCAGAAAATAGATACTTTAGAAACTTTTATTCTAAGTTTATCAAAGAACCCTCAGCAGTTTTGCAGGTAAAATTTCTTCCTCCGAGTGCCTCCACACCACGTACAACACTCCTCAATCATTTTGTGACTGCCACAGTTATGCTTTGCTAACAACTCTGTCTTCAGGGTACTGGGCTGTGAGTAATCATGTTCCCAATACATATTATTTTTAATTGTTTTCCATAGGAGAGAGTGAGTAGCAAATGATAGAATAAGCATGATTACTCTGTTATCCCAACCCCAACCTACCCTTTTGCCAAGTAATTGTACTTACATTTAGAGTACAGCTATCTTTTTGATCTCCTAAGTTATGTTCTCATCCTCCTAGTTATCTTTGACTTCTTAATCATAAGACTGCTCTTAATAATCTTTTCATTCCCACATTGTATATAGCCTTTTCTTCATTCTCATCTTTGTCCTTTCTGTGCTTTTGACACTGTTGACCATCTCTCTTCCTGGCTACTCTTTCATGACATGAGCTGTCATGACACTACTCTCTTTAGTTTATCCTTCTCCCTGTTTAACTATTCCTTTTCAATATCTTTTGCTGAGTTATCATCTATATCATATCCATTACATATGGATGAACCCCAAACTTCTGTCCTGGGCGCTCTCTCTCTTTCTCTCTCTCTCTCTCTCTCTCTCTCTCTCTCTCTCTCTCTCTCTCTCCATCTTCATTTGGTAATTTAATTAGCTCCCATGGGTTTAATTATCATCAATAGGCAGTCAGTCAAGTGACATTTTTTTCAGCACCTGCATGTATCAGAGATTCTGCTAAGCCCTAGTGACACAAAGAAAACTAAATGACTGTCCTTACCTCCAAGTAGCTTACATTCTATTGAAGGAGACAACATTCAAACAATTAGGCACATTCAAGCTTTATAATGGATGAACTGAAGATTATAAACAGAAGTAAAGCTTGAGGTATATCACTCACAAATCTAAACAACTAGCCTTACAGAAGAACAGAACTTTCAGCTCCTGAGTCCCATATCACTAATTATCTATTGTATCACTGTGTTGTGGGTATCTCAACTTCACTATGTTCAAAATAGAAATAATCATATTTCCTCCCAAACTCACCACTGCTCTGAATTTCCCATACTTCTGTGGAGATTACTACCATTTTCATGATCTTTAACTCCTAAATTTCCCTTCTTTATCTATATGACCATTGTCAAATCAGGTCATTTCTACCTCTTACAATTGTCTCCTCCCCACTCACATGGCTTTTAAACTGTTGAAGACATCATCATCCCTGAGATGATTGGAGAAGATTTATAGTTGTTCCTCTTAAAACAAATTTCCTCTCAAACCCATTTCCCACCAGCTACCAAAATTACTTTCTCAAACTTCAAGTGTGATCCTGTTGCTTCCCTATTCACTAAATTTCACTGGCTTCCTCTTGATTATGGTGGAGTGGATATTAATACATCCTTAGTTCATTATTTTTTAATTTCTGGACAGTATGCCACTACCATGCCAGGAAAAAGAATTGCTTTAATTTGAATTTTCTCAGGAAGATTCTGAATATCACTTGGCAAGATAATGTACAGGATACTGAGGTCCTTTCTAGAGCTGAACTTCCAACCATTCAACTCAAATCCAGAGAGTACAACTCTGATGAACTGGCCACGTTGTTTGAATACCAAATGTTCATTTGCCTATAAAACCTATTTTAGGGAGAACTCACAGAAGGTGACTACTCACATTAAGGTCAGAAAAAGTTTTACAAAGACACTCTCAATGTCTGACAAACTTTGGAATTGATTATGAGACATGAGATATATTGACACAAGATGGTCCAGCATGATGTGTCAAAGAAAGCACTATGCTCTGTGAGCAAAGCAGAATTGCAGTAACTAAAAAGAAAAGTGAGATGTGCAAATTTAGAGATCTCCACTTCAAATGTCCATATGGACTATTTGTGTCTGACTTATGGTAGACCTTCTGAGCTCATATTGGTTTGATAAACCACAGTCAGACACACTGTACCTTGCCCTGACATAGTTATATCATTTTAGTCCTCTTTAAACAGAAAGGACAAAAACCAATCAAACATGTAGGGGATGCATTGTAGGTTGGCTCCAGACAGGTTTTCATAATTTTGATTATTTCACACATAATTTGGGGCAATAAAAACTTCCATTCTTTTGGTGAACCCATGTTATACTTATTTGTAATATAGTGCTGAGAAGGGGAGGTTGAGGTTCCCCACTAGTAGAGTTTTGTTTTATATTTCTTCCTGCAATCCCTCAACTTCTCCTCTAAAAATGTGGATGCTATACCACTTGGTGCATATATGTTTAGTAATGATATTACTTCATTGTCTATGCTACCTTTTAGCAGGATGCCATTTCCTTCCTTATCTCTTTTAATTAGATCTGTTTTTGCTTTTGCTTTGTCTGAGATCAGGATTGCTACCCCTCCTTTTTTTTTTTTTTTTTTTACTTCATCTGAAGCATAATATATTCTACTCCAGCCTTTTTTTTCTTTTTTTTTCTTTTTTGGTTAGGGAGTGGGGTTAAGTGACTTGCCCAGGGTCACACAGGTAGTAAGTGTTATGTGTCTGAAGTCAGATTGGAACTCAGGTCCTCCTGAGCCACGGCTGGTGTTCTATCCACTGTGGCACTTAGCTGCCCCTAGCCTTTTACTTTCACCCTATGTATATCCCTCTGTTTCAAATGTGTTTCATGTAAACAACATATTGTAGGATTATGATTTTTAATCCACTTTGCCGTACATTTAGGTTTCATGGAAGAGTTCATGTTGGATGAAAGTCTTGCCAATTTTTTTTTCAAACTGGTTTTAAATATTTCTGTTTTTTTTCTTTAACATATGAGAAATACAATAGTATGCAAAATGATTTATTATCATTTTTAAGCTTTTACAAATATATTTATATTCTATCTTTGTCTTGCATTAGGCAGGTATCTATCTCTCCATTTATCAAGTAAATCAGATGTTTTCTGATTTAGGAAATTTCTGTACACTTTTGGTCTCCATGCTTTGACAATTAATTGGGACAAGTTCATTTTCTGCATAAAATTATAATAATCAATGTTTATGTGATTTGAATTGCTGTCTAGCAATTTTGTACATGTACACTTTATAATTTTTAACCAAGTGTAGGTTTTTATACTTATTTATTTTGTCTTATTCAGTCAATGCCCACTTTTCTTCTTCAACTGAATAATTTTTATTTTTATTACAATTTTTATTTAAGATTCCTATATTTCTTGAACTATATGCCCTGTATTACTTTAAGTCATGAGAGCCTACCTATTTTTTTCTCAACTCTTTGACAACTTACTCTTGTAAATCATATGGAGTGCATTAGAAATTCCAAGGGTTTTTGTTGTTGTTATTGTTGTTGTCTTTCATAAATTGTTAGATAAAACCATCATTAAGTCTAAAAGTTCCCACAGTTTGACTTGAAAAATAAAATCCAATTAAATAGCCAAAATTATATATAGTATACCAATTTTTCATTTCTTTTCTTTCATATTTAGAATAATTAAATTATCACTAATCAGTCATCAACTTATCAGTTATTCTTCTTTTAGGAAAGAGAAAAAGAGAGAGAGAGAGAGAGAGAGAGACAGAGACAGAGACAGAGACAGAGACAGAGACAGAGAGAGACAGAGAGAGAGAGAGAGAGGTAAAGTCCTTAAATGCAAATAAGGTTTGTTATTTCTGTGCCAGTTTAAGGTATAGTCACTGAAAATCATATCTATTATTTCCTTTGTTCAGGTGGTTACTCATATGCTCCCATACAAGATAATTTCATCAAAATGATCTGTAGCTTTCTAATGGGTTCTATTGCCAGGATTTCCTAAAATTAATATTTCTCCTTAGTATAAAGTAATCCATCTTCCCCTTTATCTATCATCTATCTTTTGAATAAATTATACTTTTCCAGATATATAAAACCCATTTTACCAAGAACTTCTGATACAAAGTGTTGAAAAATATTTTACCTTCTATTATAAAATTTCTGATTCAAAAGTTCATAAAGCTGATCCCAGGTTCATAAGGTCATAAAGAGATCCAAGAATCCAGTGAAGTCTAACTCCTCCATTGTAATGAAATAGAGGGAGACTAAGTGACTAAAAGTAGGGGATAATGAATGTTTTTTTAAATATTTTGGCCATTTATTTCATTGTTGTCAGTCATCTCAGTATTTTCTTTAATGAATAATGTTTCTTTCCTTCTGATTTTCTTATTCCTTTGTTGGAATGAGCTATTCCCTCTAGCATCCTTCTTGGCAGATATGTGAACACTGTCTTGATCCCTAAACATTTGATAGTAAATAAAGGTCACAATTCTGAATGAATTTTTTTTTTGCAAATTATAAAGTATTATATGAACATAAGATGTTATTCTCAGTGGGGAGGAAGTCTGGTGAATCTGGTGATAGCAGTGGACTTTGAGCAAAGAAAACTGGATTTGAATTTTATTTCTGGCGTTATTTGTTGTGCTGGTTACAAACAAGTCCCTTGCCACTTTTGAGCTTCAATTTCTGTATCTGTAGAGGGGGAGAATAATGATTTTCCTCATGAAGTTGTTGAGAGGAAAGTTCTTTGTAAGCCTGTAAGTTGTAACTTGCTTTAAAATGTGACCTACTACTGTAATATTTAAGGAAAAGATTGCTGAGTAGCATACAGAGTGCAAAACACAACTGACATGAACTTTCTCTTAAACTATGCCTGCATTAATGAATACACTTATCAGAAACTACATTTCTATACTTCCATAGATTTCCAAGACTGCAATAATGAGTAGAATGAAAAAAGAAACCACAAGTTGCCCTAGAAACATCTATTTCTCGGGAATATTCCCATTTCTAGGGAAAATTGTTAATCTTCCATAAAAGTCATATTCTAAGACCTTAATGTTACATGTTAAAATGACTAAAACATACTTTTTTAAAAGGGCTATACCAGTGGACAGGAACTCTGATTATAAAAATATGACTTCTAGTATGTGTCTGTCTGGTGATTGTCTGTTTTCTAAGCGTATAATAGAGGAGTTAATATATACTCATTAGAAGGTTGACAGAGTTATGAATTTTATGGTCTAAACCCTTGTAGGTCATCTATTATGTAATGGAAAGGATGTGATGAGTGAAGTGAGTAAGTACTAACCCTGCTATCATTTCAGAGTCTTGAAGTATTAAAGTATATTTAAAGATTAAACTCTGTTCAGAGAGAAATGATTATTAAATGAATTATTGCAGAGATCCCTGACCATTTGCAAAAATTTACCCCACCTAGACTACCTTATCTAGGTGGAGTTGTTGCCCCATACAACTAGAAAACCTTACAAAGAATTTAATCTATGATGAACTCTGACCCATTGTGTTCCACTTGGCCCATTGAGCAGGGGACTAGATCTTTTACCTAGCTTACCCAAGGCTGAGGGTGATTTAGAAGTAAATGGCATAATTAAAGTCACATTACCCCAGACCCTCATTAGAATAGGTAAACCTCTTATTATAATATTCATTCTTCTCACTAATTCTTAGCCAATCAAGGTTGATGACCACCATCAAGAACATCCACTCTTCCAAAAGTATAAAAGCATTGAGTGGGTTCCATGAGGGGTCTTTGGCATTTGAGAGTGTCACTGACCCTTTTTTATTAATTATTGGTAACATGATAATAAAATGATTAATTACCCAGAAACTATGTCACTTGAACTTTTTATATATTATAGATTTTTTTTTGTTTTTGGATATGAAATTTAATTTAACATTGTATCTTATCTCAAAATCCATAGCTGTGAGGGTATTTGGCTTAAGTTTACCATAGAATTCATCTATGTTTGGTTTGGCAAATGGGAGCTACCAAAAATTCTTAGGAGAAGGAGGAGGAGGAGAAAGCAGAAAAAGAAGATGATGGAGAAGAAAATAGAGAAAGAAGAAATTATGTGAAAAAGAAAGAAATAAGAGGAAGAGAAGAAAAAACAGGAGGGGGAGGAGAAGGAGAAGGAAAAATGATAAAGAAAGAAAGAAGGAAGGAAGGAAGGAAGGAAGGAAGGAAGGAAGGAAGGAAGGAGAGAATGGAGGAAAGAAGGAAGGAAGGAAGAGGAAGATGAGAAGGACAAAAGAGGAAAAAGAAGAGGAAGGAGAAAAAGAAAACAAAAATAATGATGATGATGGTGGTGGTGGTGGTGATTGAGGTAATTTACTTTCTCCTTGACTTTTTGGATATTTTTCTTCTTGACAATCCAAGAAATAGACCAAATATAAATTGTGAGTATTTAGATGGAATTTCATGTGGAACACATACATTAAGGTTGATTGTCACAAAATGTCACTTAAATTTGGAAACAAATTGAGTTGCTAATAAATGACAAAGAAAAAAATGGGATTAAATATCAATATTTCCTTTTTCTACAATATTATTAAGTGTATTGAATTTGTGATTCTGTATTTACAGACTATGTTTCCATTAACTGTTGCATTAAACCTAAATAACACATTCTAAATCAATGGCCATTTTGTGTGATGGAAATAAATGGGGCTATTCTGCCATGAATTAGGATTACCCATATTTTTTAATGTCAAGAATAATGGATTTTGAATATGAAGATCTTTGCTCCAGCCTTGGTTTAATCATTTATCTATGGTTTCATTGGCAATTCTTCCTTTTTAAAAATTAATTTATTTACTTTTAGTTTTCTTATTTGTTTGTTTGATTTTTTTTTGGTTTTTGCTAGGCAATGAGGTTAATATGACTTGCCCAGGGTCATACAGTTAGTAAATGTCAAGTGTCTGAGGCTGGATTTGAACTCAGGTCCTCCTGACTCCAGGGCTGGTGCTCTATCCACTGCACCACCTAGTTGTCCCAATTCTTCCTTCTCTGAACACAAATTTCCTTAAAAGTAAAATGGGAACTATTGTGCTTTTATTACTTTCTTCACAAGGTTTTTATGGTGAAAGAACAATTTGTAATCTGTGAAATAGTCTATGAATGTGAGTTATTGATATTATAATCTGGAGTCTACCAATAGAAAAAATGACAACTTTTAGTTTGAACTAGGATTCTAGCTGTAATTGAAACTTTAACTTCAGATTTAATCTGATTTTATATTGGAAAAAATTAACGCCAATATGAACTTTGTTTCTAATATTTTTAATCCGTCCATAATTAGAATGTTCCAGGTATAATGCCTTGAAAACCATGTGATCCAAAAGATGCTCAGGAGAATGGAAGGTGTGTTTTTTTTTTTTTGGTCTGTGTGTGTGTGTGTGTGTGTGTTAACATTTGTCACTTTTTCCTCAGGACCTGTTATAGTACCTTGTGCATAGTCAGGGGTTAAACAAATGCTTACTGAATTAGACTGGATGATACCAGAAAGAAAATCAATGACAGCTTGACTGCTTGTACAAAAGAGAATGCACGTACTCATTAATAGAAGTCTAAAAATATATTTTAATTAAACTTGATAACCAAATTTCCAGGATTATTATAACAATACCACAAATAAGGAAACTAATTGTGTAGTATGTATATAAATATCTATATCTATATATTTTCCTTTTTCAGCTAGGGGAGAAAGAGAAAGTTTGGCTTGTTTTCAAAGTGTTAATACTTGCACTTAGCCCATAATCCCAACAAGTATTTTTTTTTTAATTTTTTCCTTTTTTATTTCATTTGGGTGACACAGTGTTAATCCTTTTTGGCATAATATTTCTCTTCTCTTTAATTCAATTGTGCTAAGATACTTCTTTTCTTCTCTGTTATCTTTGTTTTATCTCCCCCCAATTGTCCCAAAGTCTTCATCTATTATTATCTCTGTATTCTGTCCATTGAGCTTTTCCTTATTTCTTCATTTTTCCTGAAAAGCTATTTTATCATAATTTATTCACATTTTTGCCAATTGTTTCCCGCCTTGATTTTTGTCTTATCTATGCTTTATGTCTCCACATTGCATTCCTGACCAAGGCTACTTTTAAAATATTGTGCTTCTTCAATTCTTACTTGACAGAATATCATACTCATACTTTCCCGACTCTACTTTACTACTGAACTTATTCATTCTACAATATATTACACTACTTTTCTTGGCATTTTAATGTTTTAAATCTTCAGTCTTTCTACAGTGCCAATGAATCAACATCTTTTATTGTTTTAAAGCAATTTACAGTGGTCACTAGTGAATTGCTCTTTCTCTTTTTTTTTTTGCCTACTCCAGAGAGAGACTATCATTCTTTTTATTTCTTTGTTCTTTTCAAAAGAAAAAGCACTCTAGTAAAAAATAATACCAAAAAAATACAGATTAATTACAAGTCAGTAATGGGGTGTGTGTGTATGTGTGTGTGTGTGCGCATGTGTGTGTGTGTGTGCATGTGTGTGTGTGTGTGTGTGTGTGTTTCCTTTGCAATAGAGATTTCACTTCAATTAGTTAAGGAAAAAATACAAAGAATCCTAAGAAATTAAAAAAATACACTAGGAATTTTTCTTTTCTTTATTACCTCACTGTGCAATTGAAACTTTTATTTGTTTTTTATAAAAGCACTCAAAAAGTGAAACATTTTGTCATGTCCATTATTTGCTGTCCTGTAGACAAAATCCAACAACCTGATGTCATATTGCTGAATTTATCCTTTTTTTCTTTTCATTTGTCAGATAAACCTTTGCATGCCTAAAGAGACTTTCTAAATCACTTAAGACATCTAAGTATTTGTTTGTTTATTTTTAATAAATAGTTTGACAGAGTGTAAAGGAACTTTGGATTTTTAGTTAGAAGATGATCGATTAAATTCTGCCTCTGTCAAACTCTGTGTTAAGTCACTTCAACTTAAGCAAATTGGTTAACATCTTTGAGCTTCATTTCCTTATCTATAAAATGAGATTGTTAGGATAGGTAATCTTTAAGGTTCCTTCTATGACTTTATGATAATCACATATGATAATGAACATTTATATAATCTTTAAATGACATTAATGTAGTGATGATGTAATAATTTCCTTTACAATTTTCCTTACAATTGTTTTCCTTTTGTAATCTATTTAGATTTATAAACCTAGTCCTCAGAGATATATGAAAATTGTCTCATGTTTGTTTTTTTTATTTTTTACCACCATTTTTCTTGAAATTAAATTTCACACACAAAGGAAGTCCTTTTTAGAAGAGAGTCATTGTTTTATTGGTTGAATTTTTAATTCAATTCAAATCAACTAACACTAAGTATATAGAACTATGACTGAAAGAAACTGCTGTGCTTCAACAAGATTAAAATTTATAATTCTACAAATGAAATATACACATTTAGGGAAAAAAAGAATGTGAAAAGAGGAAAATGTAAGATCAATGGAAAAATACAAAATGTTATAAGATGGAATTGTGGAAAGAGGAATGACACTAAGTGAAGGATGGATGGGTTGGTGAGAGAGTGGGGAAAGTTTGGAAGTGGCAGTATCTTATTAAGACCTTGAAAGATATTAATGATTTAAGGATCAGAGAATCAGAGCTACAGTTACCTTAATGATTATTGTATTCAACTTTTCATTTTATAAATCAGGAAACTGAGACCCATTATGTTTAAGCTGTATCAGAATGAGGGTTCAAATCCAGGATTCTTGACTCCAAGACCAGCAATCCATCCCACTCTATTCTTTAAACCATACTAAAAATAAAGTGTAATCTAAATATAGCGCACAAGAATCCTTGGACATTGGAGAGTGTACCATGAGATTGAAAATCAGTTGCCCAGTTTGAAAAGTAGAGTACATGAACAGAAATATAGCAAAATAAGATTAAAATGATAAAGTTGCCTAGGTCCTGACATACCAGGCTAAGGAATTTGTATTTTACCTTATAGTTAATGGAAACCCTGAAAGTTCTCCCCATCCCAAGAAATTAAAAGAAAAAGTGTGTGTGTGTGTTGAGAGGATTATTTTTGACAGCTTTATGAAAGTTTGAATAGAAAAGGGAAAGTGGCACAAAAGCCAGTTAGAAATATTATATATATATATATGTATACATATATATTGGAAGATGGAAAAAGTTTGTGACTTTGGGTAGTTGCTGTGTAACTGGAAAGGAGTTATTGGATATACAAGTTATTGGGTAACACGATTTTTCATTTGACTGAATATATGAGGTCAATCAAAGACTCCAAGATTACTTTTAGACTTTAAGCTTAGTCGATGGAGAGGATAGTCTTGCCTTCAACAAAAATTACAAAACTGGAAAAGGGGAGGTATTACAGAATTTTTCAAACTAAAATGCTGTTTAAGTTTGAACATGTTGAGTTGAAAGTGTTGACAAGATACCCACATGTTAAGATCCAATGTGTAATTGGAAATGTGAGAATAGAACTCAGATTATCTCAGTCTTCTGCAGATATATTTGCAAGTGATTGATATAGTCAATAATTGCAGTCATAGGACACCAATTTTGTTTCTCTAAGTTTGCTTACTCCACCAAAAAGGAAGTTCTCCAGATCATTATCTCTAGATCAATGGTTCTTAAGGGTGTGTGTGTGTGTGTGTGTGTGTGTGAGATAGAACCCTTTTGGTTGTATGGCGAAGATTATGAATCCCTTGCCAAAACAAAATTTTAATGCATAAAGTAAAACACAGGGTTGCAAAGGAAATGAATTATGTTGAAATGGTAATCGAAATACACTTAAAAATAATTTCATAGAACCATGATGAACACTTTCTCTAGATAACTGATTTTTTTTTAAATTTACACTCTGTTTTTCTTTAACACCACATTGTTGTCTCATGATTTTTTTTAAGTCTTATGATCCCCCCCCCAATTCCATATAGTCAAATAGCATTGAGTAAGGAAAATCTTCTTTCCCAAACAATCTGGTGTAGTTGGAATCCCACAGTCTTTTGTAGAAATAGGCAATAATTTTAGTTACCTCCTAATTTCAGTAGCTTTCTTCATTAAACAAAGTATATTTGTTCTTAGAGTACATAAACCAATCTTCCAGAGTCACCATATGATTTAACATTCATTTCACTGTCTTTCCAAGGAGTTTCTGGCTCTACCTTGCTCTACTTACTCAGGAAATCAAATCAACAGGAGTACATATTGCATGGTAGCTTCTGACAGTTTATAAGAACCACAGAGTTCCAACTTTCAACTATTTGAAAGCTTCAGGAACAGTTTATTCAAGAAGCTATCAGTACATTCTTTCATAAGTTCTGACACAAACAGATCTGAAGTTAGAATTGAATACATATATACATTTATCACTAGAAATAATACAAAAAGGGGGGGAAATGGTAAAATTAAACCTGGTAAATATGCAATTTCCTCATTCAAAAAGTTAGGAAATTGATATTTACCTTTGTGCCAATTGATTTTGTTAAAGAAAAAATACCTCATGGTTTCATAGACTTAGAGATGGAAAGCATCTTAGAGGATAGTTAATCCATCCTTTTTTTTAATATTTGAGGAAACTGAAGATCAGAGAGCAAGTGATAGGTAGGCAGGGTAGTTGTAGCATGGAATGTTGTGATTCCCACTGAATTTGAATTGCTTCTTTGTATTTGCTACTTTGGACAAATCACTTAAGTTGTCTGGGTTTCACTTGGCTCAGCAATATGTGATGGGAAGTTGGCTCATGCCCAGAAGACCTGTGATAATATCATTCCCATGGATGACTCTAAGAAGATATTTCTAGTAAATTAGTGAACTTTAGCATGAGTGTACATTCTTTATTGGCCTACCAGGTAACTTGGGCCATCCCTTTAAAGATGGGTACATAGTTTAAACTTCAAATTTTTAAAATCAAATGACACAGATTTTTGGGTCCCGTGACTAGCAAGATAGATGATTAGACATTTTCTTTGACACCCATAACCTCTAAAACATTTCCAAAACAGAAACTATGTGCAAAGATAGAGCAACTTCAGTTATCTCCATGGTCTAAAACAATCAAAAACAAAAAGGGGGGGCAAAACAAAAATAAACAAACAGAATGAACTGACATCTACACAGAGTTCACTCAACACCTTGTCCCCCTTTACCACAATGTGTAGAAACTGCACATACATGGGCTCATAAAACCCAAGGACACAGTGCACAGGCTGACCACAAAATAGAGCCTTACACTCCAGTCTCCCTTTCCTATGCAACTTTTCAGTGTCACAGAGAAACGGTGCCCAGGCTACAAAGTTAGGCCAAGACAGTCAGCCATTTCTAAGGCAGGCAATCTTCTTTGACACAAAACACCTTTGCAGGAAGGAGAAGATAGGAACACTGGGAATGGTGCAGGACATATGTCAGGGCTTAAAATAGAACTCAACACCATATCCCAACTCCTTCCTTCCAGAGCCTTGAGATTCAAACTAGAGAATCCAATTTAGTAGTACCATTGTTGCAACTCTCTGAATTGTGATTGCTCCCCTGGAAAACTCAGGAAGAGTGAGAGTGAAACAGGACCCATGGACAGAACACCTTATGGAAGTAGATGGTAAAGGCTATATGGTATTACACTACAACTGGGCGAAAGAGTTCAGCATCAAATTGAGGCAACTTCTGTCCATTCAAAAATTACTTGGGGAAGAGACCTAGGTTGGTGAACTGCAAATTGCCCAGCATGGAGGAAGTACAAGATGCTTTGAGATCCTGCACCTAAGGAAACCACCATCACAGGCAAGGGAGTCAGAAAGCTAGCAATAAGAAAAACAAGTTGGGATGAAAGATCTAAGGAGGAAAGAAATTCCAAATTCTTAAATGTAAGCAGACAAATCAGCCAGAAAAAAAAAAAAAAAACATCAGCAACAGAATAAAAGATGATCTTCAGATGTAGTAAATAAGTCCAGGCATCTGAGTCATTAAAACAATGATTCCAGAATTCCAAGTTGGAATCCAAGGATGTTGTAAACTATCCAAGTAATAAAGGCTTGAAGACCAATTTTCTTGCATCTCCAGATGAACAGAAGTAGACACTTCTGGCTTTAGACTTGAAATTGCTGAGATTAATGTTAAATTGAAACTAGATAAAATATGATCTTACTCTCCTCCAATATATCCCCAGATTTAAGGAGAATCATGACCCTTATGGCCTTGGGAAATGTTTGCATGTTTATTCTTGCTGTACATAGCCATTTAATAATAATAATGATAATATAATAGTAATAATAATAACAATAATAATAATCCAGTGAAGAGTGGTTAAATGGAATTTATGTAAAAGTAATGGGGGCCCTCAAATGGGAGAATACATCCAGCAGGGGCTTGAAGTAATAGTAAAGTAAAGTGATACCAAACCCTTTCAGAGTTACCTGAGAACCCTGAGAGGGATTAAACATAACAGGACTGGCTATGAGAAAATGTGGGGTTAGTCAGTCCTATTACATGTAAAATTAGAGTGTGGAGGTGGAACAGATGAACTTTGAGATCCTTTCTAGCTCTATATAGGCCTATAATCATATAACTGGTCAAAATTTACACAGATCTTCATTGATTTGGGATTTAAACTCAGGTCCTTTGAATCCAGATGAAACATCTTTTCTCGGGAGCCAAGATAGCACAGGGAAAGCAGTGACTGTCTTGAGCTCTCTCCCAAAGCTCTCCAAATACATGAAAAAAATGTCTCTAAACAAATTCTAAGGCAGCAGAACCCACAAAAAGACAGAATGAAACAAATTTCCAGCCAAAGACAGCCTGGATGGTTGATTGGAAAGGTATATCACGCCGGGTGGGGAGAGGAGCGCAGTTTGGTGTGAGCACACAGGCTGGAGCTACCCTGGAGCAGGCCTCAGAGGACTGAATCACGGGCAGCAGTGGTGGTTTCCAGACTTCTCAACCACTGAATGCCAAAGACAACTTAGAAGGTCAGTGGGAAAAGTCTGTGACTGTGGTGAGAGAGGAACTAGGTCTCAGCCGCAAGTCCAGAGAGTGGCCCAGGGCCAAGGCTTTTTCCTGGGCTTCCAGCTCACAGACTGAGGGGGAATCAAGTAGCTGATCAGAGGGGATTGCAAGGATCTCTTTGCCAGTGCTGAGGCAGGAATCTCTTGCTTTACCTGTGCTTATATCTGGGTCACAGTTCTGAGGGGCAGTCCTGGGGCGAGGAGGAATGCTGATGAGGTGGAGCTTGTTGTGGTGGTGGAGAGACAACACCTCACCCCTTATCATACCACCTTGGAAGAACTGAAAATCATGAAAAACAAGTCAACAGCTTGCTAAAGGAGACCCAAAAAATACTGAAGAAAATAATACCTTAAAAAATAGCCTAACCCAAATGGCAAAAGAGGTCCAAAAAGCCCATGAGGAGAAAAATGCCCTAAAAAGCAAATTTGGCCAAGTGGAAAAGGAAGTCCAAAAGCTTACTGAAGAAACTACTTCCTTAAAAATTAGAATGGAGCAATTGGAAGCTAGTGACTTTATGAGAAATCAAGACACTGTAAAACAAATCCAAAAGAATGAAAAATTAGAAAACAATGTGAAATATCTCATTGGAAAAACAACTGACCTGGAAAATAGATCCAGGAGAGAGAATTTAAAAATTATTGAACTGTCTGAAAGCCATGATAAAAAAAAAGCCTAGATATCATCTTTCAAGAAATTATCAAGGAAAACTGTCCTGATATTTTAGAACCAGAGGGCAAAATAGAAATTGAAAGAATCCACTTATCTCCTCCTGAAAGAGATCTCCAAAGGAAAACTCCTAGGAATATTGTAGCCAAATTCCAGAGTTCCCAGGTCAAGGAGAAAATATTACAAGCAGCCAGAAAGAAACAATTCAAGTATTGTGGACACACAATCAGGATAACACAAGATTTAGCTGCTTCTACATTACGGGACCACAGGGCATGGAATATAATATTCCGGAGAGCAAAGGAGATAGGATTACAACCAAGAATCACCTCCCCAGCAAAACTGAGTATAATCCTACAGGAGAAAAAATGGTCATCCAGTGAAATAGAGGACTTTCAAGCATTCTTGATGAAAATACCAGAGTTGAATAGAAAATTTGATTTTCAAATATGAGACTTGAGTGGAACATGAAATTTGGAACCCAAAGTTTTAAAAACACATGTTTAAAAATTTTTTTTTTCACATGCAACTGAGAAATAAGAAGTACAGGAAATGGGTTACAGAAATCCATCCTGCCCTACAGGAAAATTGAAGGGGAAGGGGATAAGTGAAGGGGAGGAGAGATAGAAGGGAAGGCAGACTAGGGGAAGGGGTATTTAGAATGCATGCCATTTTGGGGGGGGTTAGACGGGGTGAAAATTTGGAACTCAAAATCTTGTGGAAGTAAATATTGAAAACAAAAAAATAAATTAAAAAATTAAAAAATAAATAAATAAAAGAAACATTTTCTCACCACCAGTATGTCTCTTTCTTACTTGCAACAAAATACTGTGTATTTTTTCTCAATTACATTTAAAATCAATTTTAACATTCTTTCTTTTAAAGTTTGAATTCCAAATTCTCTACCTCTTTTCCCTCTCTCCTCCTTGAGAAAGCAAGCAATTTGATATAGAATATACATGTGCAGTCATACAAAACATGTTCCATATTATCCATGTAACAAAAGAAAACAAAGACCAAAAAAAATAAAGTTAAAAAAAGTATGTTTTGATTTGCATTAAGATTCCATCAGTTACTTCTCTGGAGGTGGATAGTATTTTTCATTATGTCCTTCAGAATTGCCTTGGATAATTTTATTGCAAAGAATAGGTAAGTCATTCAGAGTTGATCATCATACAATATTTCTGTTACTATGCACAATTTTCATCTGGTTCTGTTTGCTTCACTTTGCATCACTTCATGTAAGGTTTCCTAAGTTTTTTTTTTTTCCCTGAAATAACCCTGTTCATCATTTCTTATAACAAAATGGTATTCCATCACAATCATATTATATGCCACATATGTCAGATACTTGTTCATATACCACAACTTGTTCAGCCAATGTCCAATCCCCTCAATTTCCAATTCTTTGACACCATTAAAAAAAAGCTGCTATAAACATTTTTGTAATACAAATTCTTTTCTTTTTTTTGTTCCTTTGCTGGGTGCATTGATGAGTCAAAAAATATATGCACAGTTTTTAGCTCTTTGGGAAAAAATTGTTTTCCAGAATGGTTGAATCAGTTCACAACTCCAGCAATAGTACATTAGTGTACCTATTTTTCCACATTCCCTCCCACATGTCATCTTTGTTTTTGATGTGTTAGAAAATCAGATAGGTATGAGGTGATACCTCAGAGTCATTTTCATTTTCATTTCTCTAATCAATAGTGATTTAGAACACTTTTTTATATAGAGAGTTTTGATTTCTTCTTCTGAAAACATCTTGTTCGTATCCTTTGTTTATCAGCTGGGGAATGGGTCAAATTCTTATAATTTTGATATAGTTCTCTATATATTTGGGAAACTAGGTCTTTATCAGAGAGATTTGATGTAAAAAATTCTCCCCCCCCCCAGTTTTCTGCTTTCCTCCTAAATTTGACTACATTGATTTTGTTTGTGTTAATAATTTCTTGAAATATGATGTCTAAGCTCTTTTTTTGATTGTGGCTTCCAAGTGGTCCAATAATTCTTAAATTCTCTCCTAAACCTATTTTCCTATTCAGTTTTTAAAATGAGATATTTGGCATATTCTTCTATTTTTTTTCATTCTGTACCCTGGTTTGTTAGTGAACACAAGCTCTCTTCACCTTGGAACTATGATCAGAACCCTTGCTCCCTTGCTGCCACAAGTGCTCTCAGTTCTTATGGTCCTGGAAATTAAACTTGGGCCCCTCCTCTCCTGTAGTTGCCAGTTTTAGTTCTCCTTTCTGTCCAGGACTTCAGACCAGGGACTCTGCTTCTCTTTGGTGGCATGTTATAGTATAATAGTGTTCTTATTCACTCTAGAACTGCAACTAAGAACTGTGTATGGTCGATGCAACAGGTTCCTGTACCCAGTGCCAGCAAAGAATCACCCATAATTTCCTTCTGATCAGTTATCTGTCCCCATTATCATCTGTGGGCTGAGAGATTCAAAAGCTGCTGCTCCCACCCATGCAGCTGCTTTCAAGTCTTGATTGTGGATTTCTAGGGCAAGACCTGTGCTACACTGCACTCAAAATCCTACCATGACCTCAGTGAGATAGACTCTTTCTGCCAACCTCCTAAGATGCCTCAAGATGGAAAGCTGATTTACACCAACCTTTTGTTGGTTCTACAACTTCAGAATTCAATTTAAGGTATTAAATTTGTTTGAAGGGGAATTTGGGAAAGTTCAGGTGAGTTCTTGCCTTTACTTAGCCTCCTTGGCTGTCCTCCATTATGCTACTCCCTTGCTATCATAGGAGTACAGAATTTAGCATTGGGAAAACTATTTTGGGACTTCACTCAAGAAGGTCTAATTACTGAATTATCAAAATACCTTTTATAATCAGCATTATCAATGGAGTTGCAGCATTGCATGGATTCTGAAAGATAGCATCATAGTGTAAATCTAATGTTCACTCCAGAATGGACTTTTTTCTTTACAACAGTGGTTGTGATTTTTTAATCAGTACTACTATATCCATAATTTAAAATTATACTTTCTTCTTATGAAGAAGGATACAGAGTATACAGGTTACTCTATCCTTTTATTTTTTAGGATAATTCCATTGAAATATATAATATCACATTCAAATAAAAACATACTCTTCACCTCTAACCTAGAGCTTCGCTTAAATATTAATGGTATTTAGGAGGGAAAGGAATAAACATTTACATAGCACTGACTATTCTAGTAACTCTGTTAAGTGCTTTTTACAAATGTCTAGTTTAATCCTCACAACATATCATATAGATGTTATTATGATCCCATTTTACAGTTGGGGAACCTGGTACAAATAGAATTTATTACTTCCTCAGGGTCAAATAACTTGTAAGTGTCAAAGTCCAGATTTAAACTTAGCTCTGCTTGACTCCAAGACCAGTACCCTATCCACTGCACCATTATCTGATTTTATAATTAAAAGTAGCAGTATTCTTATGAGCAAAGGATACAAAAGCTTCACTCTTTAATGTACATATTTTCTAATCTTTTGCGTTCTTAGGTTTGCCTCTGCATGATACATTTAATGGCTCTGTAGCTGTTAATATATCATTCACATTATAGAGGAAATAAAGTTCAAACTATTTGAAATGGTGGGTGTGCTTAAGACATAATCACATAGGGATGTTTATATTTATCTTTTTTAGAGTGCAAGTTATTCTTTGTGTTTTGCTACTTTCATTTTGTGACAGTGAAACACCATGTGGAGTACTATTTGGTTAGCTTTACAGAGGTTAAGTTTGCTCTTCAATCCTCTGATGTGGGAAATGGCTTTTTGAATGATCATTTTCCCATAAAAATGACAAATAATGGGTGAAGTTCTGGAGGATCAGTAGCACACAGTTATGAGAAATTTTGTGAGTCACACAGCAGTTATGAGAGCCACCCTACTAATTACTGCTTCATTCACTCAAGAAAATGGGTCTTCTGACTATTCTGTAAAATAGTTCTTTTTCCTTTCCCTGGTGATTTGACCCAGGGTAGAATTCAGCAATGTTTAAAGAAGAGAGATCCTTCTCCTGGCCAAAAAGTGAGATTTGGGCTTAATTAGCATCCAATTAAATAATTATAATTCTTACCTAAACATGCAAAAGGGCTTGTTGTCTTAAAGACACTTAAGAAGGGTGAAAATGGTCTTGCACAACGTAGACCATAACATTAGGGAGCAGAACCATTAGATCCTTGGTGCCTAAAGATAAGTAAAGGTCTGACTTTGTTTAATAAGTACCTAATAATGTATACTGTTTTGTGTGGCATCATATTATGTGTGATAGGAAGGATCCAAAAGGAATTGAAAACAAAACATTGGCATGCAATGTTTTTGTCATCTAGTCAAAAAAAATGTTTGTGATTTTATTTTGATCTAATCGCCCTCCTAGCAATTATCTTTTGTTTTCTTTTCATTTGTAAACATACAGAATATCTGATCTATACTTAATCACTTCATTTCCTGTCTGTCACCTATTCCTCAGAAATTTGCCTTTCAATCTCACCACTTTGTTGAAACAGACCTTTAAAGCTTATTGATATTCTCCTTCATAAAAAATCCAATAGTTTTGTACTTATATCTTACATAACCACTCTGAATAGGGATACTAGGACATAATAAATTATTCATTCAGCAAATCTTTATTAAATACTACATATATTGGATTCCAGTAGGCCATTACCATTATAAAAAATGGAAACCAAAGAAACAGCAAAATGTAGTCTAGAAGAACTAAATGTTTGAAGAGGGTAAAGATGTCATGAATAGGAAAGAAGTTGAGGATGAGAGATATTTTCAGAGGAGATTTAAAAGTATTTGACACCTAATTGAAGGGGAAAGGTAAGGGAAGAATATTGAAAAATGAGAGGAAAAGAATCAAACTCATCTGATATTTCAAGCCAGAGTGTCAGAGTTAATGGTGATGACATCAACAAAAATCTGAAACTTAGGAAGGCCCTGTATTTTGGGGGAAAGATATAATTCAATTCAATTAAGGACAAATATCAAAAACTTGCTATATGTGAAACATTTTACTAAGGACTAGGGATACAGAAAGAAAAATGCAAGTCTCTGTGTGGAAGTGCCACATTTATTATATATACATACATATATGTATGTATCTACATATATATACACACATTTACTATACATATACACACATACATACATGCATACACATACATACACACATAAATATATCTGTATATACATATGCATGTACAACACATGCACATGCATATGTAAATGTACACAAATGCACATACAAACATCCACATACAAAACAGATATATGTTTGTGTATATGTGTGTATATAAACATATACACAATGTAATTACATATGAATATCTGAATTTATATATAATATAATATAAATGTAATGTATAATGTAAATATAAATATAAATAACAGTTTCATCTTCAATTCTTTGTTTTATACTTTCTTTCTGTCTGAAGGACCTTACTCATTCTTGTAGATTCAATTGTTTACCTTATATTTATAACTTCCATGTCTTCAACTCCAGCCCTGATCTTTCATTCATTTCTAATCTTGTATTTCCTCTTAGCCAACATATAAAGATTAAATTCATTAAATTCACTTGCTTGACAGATTTTCTATCATCTTTGCCAGTGGTATCACACTATTCTTTTAATCTCCCACATTAGGAATCTTCAAGTTGCCTGTGACTCTTTTTTCCTCTTCATGTTCTAATCATATCTCTCATCATTTCTGACTGATAAGACTGACACTGAATGGGTTACAACTCAGCCTCTTAAAGGACCAATATGGAGGTGAGGATGAGGGATAGTTTTCCTGACCTTTCTAAATTCACAAAGTTGTAGGTCCCAATAACTTCAACAAGTAGAGACTAGAATTAATCAAAGACTCAGGATAGAAGCCCATTTCTTGAGATCAATGGCCTAGACAGAGAGAAGGCAATGAGTCATCTTTTGTTAGGACATTATCTTTCACTGAACACCAAGAGCAAAATATCCAACCATTTGAAGAATAAATCTGAAGAGAGTTAAGCTCAATAATATCTTCATGACTACTTAAATCTTGAGACTAACTGAAATTTCTGGCATGTGGGACATGTATGTATGTATTACATATACACATGTGTACACATATGCAGATATATACAGTCATAGATATACTCATGTACAAGTATGTATACATGCAGATATATACATGTATATGGGTATATATGTTTTTCATGTGTGCATATTCCTTAATACATTTTCTCCAAAACAGAGGGATTTAAATTTAAATATTGCCTCCATATAGCCAAGAATGTATCTAGTCCAAAACTCAATGTAACTAGTCCAAGTCAAGAGTATAAAGCATTTAGGCAAACCTCACTTTCCTGCAAGTTCAGAAATGAGTATAAGAACTTTTGTTGCTAAGAGCATATCTGACTTGCTAAGTTACATGTTTGTTAATAAGAGACTCAAGTTCATTGAAATGTTTTCTAGCTGAAGGCATGTAATTCCATTTTATTTTGATTTCACTGTTCATTTATTAAAAAAGAAAGTCATTAAATTGTGAAAAAATGATAAAATGAAATGACAGATACTCCATTAACTAGAACCATAAAATAAAAATCTATTATTCCACCTAAAAATTACAAAATCATTTTTAATCTTGAGAACATGCATATAAAATAGTTTTGGAGTATATCAAAATTATTTTAAATAACAAAGAAGTGTGAGTATTGGGGAACAGGGCACAAACAAAACAAATCAGAGCCGTTATCTTGCTAGATTTTTTCATACTCCATTTAAGTTTTAGCAGAAAAAAAATGATTGATAAGAAAATATATATGTTTGATGTTTCTATTCCAAAAATGACTTTTAGGGCAAAAGAGATGTTCCCCTTCACATACCAGTGCAATTGGACAATGTTCTAGTATATACCTATGGAGGTTAAATATTTTTCCTATTATTATCATTTTACAGATAAGAAAATGGAGGTTTATACTTTCTCAATGGTTATATCACTGTCAGGTGTGGGATTTGAATCCAAGTTTCTGTTTATTACTTTTAGCTTTCTGTCATTGAATGTGTTCAAGAAGCGGTTTGATCACAAATTTTCTGAAATGCCTCAGTGATGATTTGAGTATCAGTAGATGACTCCTAAGCTGATTTTCACAACTTGACATAACTTATAAAACAATACTGTATAACAATAAAACATATTATACAAAATGATAAAAATACACATTTTTATTATTCCAGCTTTATTATCTTTTGTTATTAAAGTTGTATAAAAGTGTTTGTTTGTTTGTTTGTTTGTTTGTTTGTTTGTTTGTGTTTAGTAGTAGTAGCAGCACCAATATGAACCTCATTTTCCACATCTGAAAAAGCAGGCACTGAAATTACATAATCTAAAATGTGCTATTGTGCTCTAAAAGTCAAGGATTCTATGATGAAAGCAAAGAAAGTAAGTTCTAATGCTGTATTCAGAAGCAACCATAATTGATAAAATACTGGTGAAATCATTTATATAATTTAATGACAATCCACTTTTTTTGCTAAGGTACAGGAATATATTTTTGGGCAATGTTTCTAATATATCATTAATTAATACTTAATAGAATAGCTATGAGTAGTAATGTCTTGGTGGCAGAATGTTTGTTGACCATCTTATGTTTTTTTTTTTCTATAAGAATTGAAGACTCTTAATGGTAAAGAAACCTCTGCCCATTTGCTCTGTCTTTTCTTTGCCAAATTGCCTTGGTCATTGGACAGGTACAATTCTTAGAGTATGTCACCAACATATTTCCCCCTTCTTTGAGGAAGTTGGAAAAAAATATGGAAATGTTGTCAGTGCAATGTTTTAAAAAAAACAAAACAAAACAAAACAAAACACAATGTGCTGCAAAAGGGATTTATTGCTTTCTGGGTATCAGGATATTTCCCTACTTAATCACCATGCTAAACATTGATTCTTCCTCTACCTTCCTGCTTTCTATTTCCAGAGAGTCCTTTCTTTTCTCCTTCACTGAATTCAATTTGGTTAGGCATGCTAATTGGCATTTTGTTGTTCTTGGTTTCTCTGTATAATATATACATCTATTGAAATATATTTGCTGTCTTCAGTAATTTTTAATAAGTGTTATGAGTTAAAAGTGGAAGAGAATATAGAGATAACCTAGTTTAACCTCCTCCTTTGAACCTGAGGAAACTGAGGCCCAGAGAAGTTGAGTCATTTGCTAATAAATGTCTATTGAATACCCCAATGTCTACTAGGTAGTACACACCAGAGCTGGGATTTGGATCAGAAATGCTGATTCCATAGGCAGTGTGCTTTTAATATTCTATACTGTCTCTGGAGTACCTCATTTATTTATCCAGCATTATTAGTGAAAAAGTCATTGAACAAAAGTGAATTTTTAATATAACCAATGTGAGGCTTTTAAGAGCAATGTTTTATTTTATTTAGCCATATTTTATAGGACACTATTTAACAACAGATGAGTTGTATTCAAATCTAGATGTTATTTCTTAATAACCTGTGAGACATCGAGTAAATCATTTCACCTGAGATTCAATTTTTTATATACAAAATGACAGAATTGGATGAACTGACTCATTATCTCACTTCTAATTATAAATATTATGACCCTATTACTCCATAACAGATATAGTCATTGCATCCTGGGTCATTTCCAGTCATCCTGATACATGTCTGGCCACTGGACCCAGATGGCTCTGGAGGAGAAAGTGAGGCCAGTGACCTTGCACAGCTCTCCCTCACTAAAATCAAAGTCAATTGTAAGTCATGTCATCACCTCCCCAAAGTCATGGTCCTCCTTGAGAATGAAGGACAAACACAAAGTCATAGAGATACTGATCTCTTGAGTATTAATAACAAGCTACTTACTAAGCAAAGAATTACATATGCACCAAAAACACTTAATAGTATTGTGGGAAATAATCTACATAAAATTTAAACAAAATAAATCTTTACTATAGATGTTGTGGTTATCCTATTTGTAGGTAATATATTTGCTGTATAAATCCACAAATAAAGACACCCCCCCAGTGAAATCCAGAATAGTTTAAGTCAAATAAGTTTAACTATCCACAATAGAAGAAAGCATATTGAAACTCACATTCTTCATATTATGACATACAGTTGGATGGATATAGGCAGAAATTTCAGGCCAGCAATATATTCATCTTCTACAAGTATGACAGATGGACAATCAGTTGGACCCATAAGTTAATAGTGGGAGAAAATAACATTATAAAATAGCAATGTGGGAGAAAGAATAGCATTCAGAAAATTCAATCATTCATTCATAACTGCTCACATTGCAAAAGTAAGTCTCAATAATATCAATATTATTTTAATGATATTTGAATCCAGGACATGAGATGAGTCAGCTACTTCTTTCAACATAGTTATGATATACTATCTCCCATTCATAAAATGGGAAAACTAAATCAAAAAAAGATATAAATAAATATTAGCTAGACTGTGGGGAAATAGTGAGCTCTTGCATATCATTTTCATTGCAAATTGGTGTAATATTCTGGAAAATAATAAAAAATACATAATGGTACAAGCCACAATCAAACAGGTTCAGAAATTGCAATGTTGGAATGGTGCTCAGTTCCATAGATTCTAACCTTTCCCTAGGGGAAATGGAGTGGTAATTTGTTTTAGACCTATGATTTTGTTTGAGTAAGTTATTGCAGTAGTCAAGGAGAAAGACAATAAAGATTGGAGCTAGTAATGGTTCTTGAAGAGGAAAGGTAGAGCAAAAATTTTGTGAAAATAGATGTCTCCAAGAGAAACACTATGGGAAGGCGTGAATCAAAAAGGAATTAGGTAGAAACACAAGATTGAATTTATTCAGTACAAACCTTGAATTGTTTTTATAGGACACAATTATTACCAAAATCAATGCTTATCTGAATATCATTGACTCCTCCTGCTTCTTTCACATGCTGGCTATGTGACCATGGGTGTATCACTTAACTCTTTAATAATCTAGGGAACTTTATAAGTCTACCTATAAATTACAGAGAATTGGATGGAATGCATTTGTAGAGGGAATTTCCTCATCTGATAGTTCCCTATACCAATGAAATCAAAGATCGGTTACGTATCCTATCTAAAAGAATAGGCATTTCTAGAATTTATCATATCAAATATTCAAGATTCCAGAATTGAAGTTTACAAATATTTCATTCCTTTTCATTTTAATTCTTCCCTCCTTATGTATTCCTTTATCTCTTCATATACTCTTTATATCCTTACTACTATGAAGAATCTTTCACTTTGTTGTTGTTATTCAGTCATTTTCAGTCATGTCCAACTCTTCATGACTCCAATTGGGATTTTCTTGGCAAAGATACTAGAGTGGTTTGCCATTTCCTTTTTTTTCTTTTTTTTTTTTTTTTTGCTAGCAATGGGATTAAGTGACTTGCCCAGGGTCACACAGCTAGCAAGTATCTGAGGCCAGATTTGAATTCATGAAGATAAGTTTTTCTGATTATAAGCTCAGTGCTCTGTTTGCTGCACTACCTCTTCCTAAATTATTGCTTAAGTGGACATACCTCTGTTTCCAGCTATTTACTCTTCTAGAATTTAATAGAATTTTCTACATAGAAATGTGTGGCTTTTGGTAATAAAAATATCCAGGACTAAATCAGAGGCAACTACCAGATAGATCACGAATGTAAAACTCTTGAAGAATCATCACTAATACAATGCAGAGTACTTAGTGGGGTCATGACTAGGGCTGTATTTTATAAACAAACTTCACAACTGTACAGTTAAAATTAGCTTTATGCATTGCCATAGAATTCTAAATTTTGCAAGGCTGATAACTCCTGAAATTTGAAAAACATTAAAACCAACCTGAACCTCTATTGTATGTAAGAGAGGCAATATGGCCCATAAGGTTCTACCTTTTTATTAAGAAAATACAGGTTCAATACCCACATTAGATACTTACTAGCTGGCAAATTATTAAATCTCTTTCAATTTCTTTGTCTATACATTTGGGGGAAATAACACCTATCTTGTATGATTGTTATGAGATTATGTATGAAGAGCTTATTGGCAAAGCACTATATAAAGAATCTGTTAGTTTCAAATAATAAGTGTACATGCATATATGCATATGGTACATAGTGAATAATAAGCCTGGGGCTTTGGAAGTATTTAGCATTCAGAGCTTCGTACTATATAATTTGATCCATAAGGAGGACTATGCTCGTAAAATAGCTGTAAGACCACTTTTTCCACTCTTTCAGTAGAAAGGAGATAAATGTTCCCCAATAAATTTAATTTCAATAAAATTGTTTTATTTTGTTCTTTATTACAGTGCTTCATAATTAATTTTTATAGTGCCCTTAGGAAGTCTTGCTCATAGATTGAATGGGATAGAACCTCTCTTCAAACTTTCATGAGCTATCTTATATTACCCCCCCCAAAAAAGCCCCCTTGAGGTGTCATATAAATTTCAAGACTTAGTCCCTAATACCCTAATGCTGTAAATCCATGCATTCTGAAGTATAATGGATGTTGTCAGTTACCACCTACTATTAATAAAAAATGACATTCTTCTGAAACCAAGTTTAGGCAGCCAGACCATATTTGACTATACCATTTTCAGATCTCAGGAGTTAAATGGCAGCAGGTGATAGCAAATGCTTGAATGAGAAAAAAAAATTGAAATTTATAATTATGTAAAAATTTACTGATTTAGGATGGTGGTAGGCTAGTCTTTATAAGGGTACTGAACTAAATTCCAGCACAGTGATAGACTGAGGGCCAGAATTTTCACTGAGAAAGAAAAGCAACAGCTGACAATGATTGAAGAAGATATATGAACATTCAAAACAGTGAGGTTATGAAGCTTTGCCTTTTTTTGTTCCTGGTCACACTCCCAAATTGAACAATTAAATTTTGTTGACATAATTCTCAATGAAGTTTCACTTATACAGGATACTTATTCATTTGTTACTCTAAGTTCAGATAGAGTTTTGCTCCCTGATATTAAGGAGTCAAACTACCACCCTTGTACTGTAAAGTAGTCAGCATTTCAGCTTAGTTTAACAGCTCCTAAGAGTCTCTGTATGTTCTTGTATATGTATCTGTGTGTATGTTTGTGTGTATTTGTGTTTTCATGTGTTCGATATGGTTCTGGCTTACATATGTTTTAAAGTTTAGAAACACCCTTTATAATCAACAATTATTCCCTCTCTGATAGTTTTAATTTTGCTTTTCATTTTTTTGTTGTGGGGAGGGGTCAGGGATTTGATTTCAACAGCATGGGGAGCTACCAGAATTGAAAACCCCTGAAAGGAGGCTGGATAATGTCTAGTCTGTTTCCCAGAGTACTTAGTGTTCAAATGATTTGCCATGTCCACACAGCCAGTGTGACAGAGTCAAGAAAAAATATTTTTTTGAGGACAAGACCATTTATTCTCTACAAGAAACTATCTCTATCATCTCCCTAGGCTGTTAGGTAAAGATCATAGAATACTAGGTTTAGAAGTAGCATGACTTTAGAGATCATCTATTCCTTTTGTCATCTTTTTTTTTAGATGAGGAGATGGAGGCCCAGAGATGTTAAATGATTTGCCTAAGATCACACAGTAATTTACAAAGCTAACAACTGAGTCTGGAGCCCATGTTTTTTTTTTTTTTTCACACCCTTTCACACCTTGCTTAAACTTAAAATTTAGCAAATGTTCTCAAGGAAAATCAAACAAACATCCACAACACATAGAACATACCATATTGCCAGATTCTATACTTGCTATTGTGGTGGCTTTAATAATACTAAATAAATAACTAAAACATAATTCCTGTTTTGAAGTTGTTATAATCTAGAAATAAAAAAAAATAAAGAATGGTGTTATAAAAAGGCCAGAGAAAAGAGAGTATCCAGAAGGACAAGGTGAAAAACAGTGTCAAATGAATCAGAGAGTTTAAGAAGAATGAGAGCTAAAGGCCATCATATTTGGCAATTGGGAGATTTCTAGTAACTTTGGAGAAAATTATTTTGGATGAGTGATGAAATTATAGGCCAAACTAAAGTTTTGAAGAGAGAGTAGGAGGAGATGAAGTTAAGGCTGTCAATAGTTTGTTTAGTGTGTTGTTGTTTGTTTGTTTGCTTGTGTTTTACTTTTTTTTTTAAGAATTTGAGAAAATGGGATACAGAGCAATAGATTAAGGGAATAGTGAGGTATATTCATGATTTTTGTTTATTAAGTACTAAGAGAGACTTGAGCAATGAAGTGACCTGTAGGAAGCAATGAAGGAAACTGAGGACTGGGAGATGTTGAAAAAAAAAAAAGGAAAGGGGGAGAAAGAGACAGAAACAGTTACAAAGAGACACAGGGATGGAAAGAGACAGAGACACATAAAAATAAAGCAGCCCAAAATAGAAACAAAGAAACAGAAACAAAAACATAGAGATAGATAAATATAAAAATAGAGAGACAGACAAAGTCAGAGGCAGAGAGACAGAGATAGAGAGTTACAGAGAAATAGAGATAGATAGAGAAACAGCCCAAAAGAGATACAGAAAAAGAGACAGAATTTGAAACTCATACAGGCATAGATTAAAATAGAGAGAGAGGAAGAGAGAAGAGAAAAAGAGAATCAGAGAGACAGACAGAGAAAGAGAGAGACAGAGAGAGAGAGAAATAGAGAGGACAAAGAGACAGAGAAAAAGAGACAGGAACAAAGATAGAGAAAGAGATAGAGAACTATTGAGGTAGAACCTGCTAGGAAAGACAGCAGAACATAAAATGAGATCAAGAGCATATACAGATGGACTGACAAGGTCAAAAACAAGTAGCATTTCATGCTTAGAAATTGATAGAAAGGATAAGAGACTGAAAATAATGTAAAAGAGTTTTCAAATGAAGAGAAGTACCTTAGAGGCGCATCACTGTGATAGCTTCAATTTTACAGTAAAAGTTGAGGCCCTTAGTTGAGTAGGTAAAGGGAAAGCTAGATGTGGGAAACACGTGGAGGGAAGTGAATGCTCTGACCAGCTTTTGGTCAGAGTTGTAAAATCAAGGTTTTAGAGTAATTGACTTTTAAAGTCCTTTCCATTTCTAAACTTATGATCTTGTGTTATTTTGAGTAACAGTGAAGGAAATCTATATTATGAATAATTTGGTAAATATATTTTTGTAAACAGTCAAAACCTACCAAAACATTAGTTCACGTACTAGATTCTGGTATCTATAGACTATGTTCATTTGCAAATATATGAATAAGTGAACATCTGCATATAAATAAACTATAAATAAACCATGTATATGACTCTCCCTGTGTGTTTGTATGTTTATGTGTGTATATGAAAAATAATAGGGACTGGACCTGTTATTTCATTAATATGGGGTTACACCCAGAGGAGGTAATACTGTGATTGCAGACTGGCATTTTCTACACAACTTAAGAGCTATTAGGGAGTTATATAGAGCACTGAAAGGATAAGTGATTTGCCCAAGGTCACATAGCCAGTAAGTTGCAGAGATGGGACTTGAACCAAGGTATTCCTGGATTCTTGCTTAGCCCTCTATCCACCATGACACCTTGACTTTACATGCATATTCATATTATAATTCATAAAGATTCTGATTTAATTGATTCTTATGATCTAAAACATTTATAAATAGCTAAATTCTATACCAGTACCAGTTGCTTTACGTTAATCCACTTCACCCAAGGAATTATATAATTAGTAGTATTAGTAGTGATATAATTTAGGCAAATTGTTGATTTGGTAGTTGGGCTCCATTTTTTATTGAAGGGAACAGCCTCCTTTGTTGGATTAAGAGGGGATAAAAATTATCTTTGAAACTCTTTTCTTTCCTTTCAACTGTACAATTCACATTGAAGAATATACTGTCTTAGACTCAATAACCTCTTCAAGCTTGGGAAAATCAATACTTTCACAATGGAGATCAAAGCCTGCCTGAAACTGTTTTTGTTATGCATGGCCACTGGCCCTGCTCTAGAACATGCCACATCATTGTTTCAAAGGAGGAAATCCTAGGCCTGGGCAAAATTCCATCATTCCCTGGAAAAACAAAAAAAACAAACAAAGAAAAAAACTTCAACCCTAAAAAACCCCAGATAAGAGGGATATTGTGTGTATGCATTGGCTGGCATTAAATCAATTTTCATAAAACTATGATGTAATTTGCTTTTAAATACTCCTCCCTTTTCAAACTACAAATCTATGTGAAGCCAGATTTTCTATATTTATTTCTACCACAACAACATATCACAAGATATTGAATGTAGAAGAAGATATGAGAATCCAACTATTTTTTCCTCATACATTAAATACAATTGTAAAAACATGTGAAATAATGTCACTCTTGTCACTAATGCTTTTTCAGAAAAGTTATTTTTCGTAAAACTATCAGTCTATTAACCTATAGGGCAACTAGATGGTGCAATGGATAGAACACTGGGCTTGGAATTTGGAAGACTCATCTTCATGAGTTCAAATACAGTGTTAGGTACTTACTAGCTGTGTAAATGTGGGCAAGTTACTTAACCCAGTTTGTGTCAGTTTTCTCATCCATAAAATGAACTGGAGAAGGAAATGGCAAGCTACTTCAATATCTTTGCCAAGAAAACTTCAAGAAGGGGTCTTAAAGAGTTGGATATGACTAAAACAACTCAACAACAACAATATTAACCTTTAATGATGTTTTAATCATTGTTTTAATGCGTTAATAAATAATACTTAAATATTATTTTAATTTATATTATGATAAACATGGATAGATATAGTATATATAAAAACATTTTTGTGTCCTCAAAAATTTTTCAGAGTGTAAAAAAAGGAAGATAGGACCAAAAAATCTGAGAAGCACTGCCTTAGAAAGATTCACTCCATCTAGCTGTATTATCCTAGCTAGATCCTAATTGCAGTTATCTGTAGTTGCTGATGATTCTCCCTTTCTTTTTTTTTTTTAGGCAATTGTGGTTAAGTGACTTGCCCAGGGTCACACAGTAAGTGTGTCAAGTGTTTGGTCTGAGGCTGGATTTGAACTCAGGTCCTCCTAACTTCAGGGCCAGTGCTCTATCTGCTGTGCCACCTAGCTGCCCCCTCTCCCTTCCTTTTTAAGAAGTTAAGCACCTGCCTCAAAGTATTTCCTTTCCATGCAAACATTATAATGAGACTTAAACATATACATTGGTATTTTCTCAACCACCCAGGCCTCCCTCTTCTTCAATCTCCTCCACCTGAATTTAATCTTTCTCTCTACCTCAGACACACTTGGGAATGAACACATACTTGATCTCATTATGTGATTAAACATGCTAGAATTTCTTTGTCTGATTAGGACCTATCATTCCATCTTTCCTTATACTTCAATTCCTCTAAAGCTATTATTCGATTTCAACAAGACTTTCAGTTCATCTACCCTTGAACACCTATTTTTTCTATCAACACTATTCTGGGATTTATTGTCCTGAAAATTGATGTTCTAGTTAGCCAGCTTAACATATTACTTGTCTCCTTGTAGACTTGTCATATTATTTTTCACACTCTTTCACACCTTAAACTTGTATTATTCCTATCATTTGGTTCCTCTGCTCTTATTTATGTGTTGCAGAATTAGGCTGGAGGAAATCATGTAATATTGTGGAATGAGTCCAATATGAAAATTTTTTTTATCTAATCTCAAAAATGCATTCACTACAAAAGGATAATTATTTTACTCCTTTTTAAATGATTTTCATTGGTACTGCCCCAAAGGGATTCCAAAACTTCTCCTTTCTTTCCTCCAACTTCCCCCACATTTTCCTACATATACTTTGTCAAAAGAAAATCTTCATGATTAAAACAGGGGCAATTTTCCCATGAGCTACCTCTTCTTCCTTCTCCTATATCTAAAAAATCGTTGAGACCATTCCCTACTATTTTCTACTTAATTGCAGTTTCTGAGAAACAAAACAAAACAAAAAAACCCAAAAAACCAAAACAAAAAACATGACCCTTCTTTCTAAGGTCAACCTTCCTTTTTACACACTTGACTGCATTTGTTTCCTTCTTCAACACTGCTCTCAAAATCAATTTTTCCTTTGTTCTTGAGTATTGCCATATCTCATTCCTTATTACTAAAATCTGAAGACTTCCTTTAGCAATGTTTGAAAGGATGCTCTTGGAAGTTTTGGAGGACAGAAAAGATGGAAATATTGAGATGTAATTATGAAATGTGTCAGTCTTTCATTCTACAGTCAACAATTTTTTTTATTAAATGCTTAGCAGGTGTCAGGTAGTTTACTAAACCATGAGGATATAAATGTAATATACTATGGAGGGTATTGCTTGCCCACAAAGATCCTGGTATTTGTAGTTCTTCCTAGCTTGAGAAAAGAATAAACTAACAAGAGGTCATCCCTCAAAGGGGAGGATGAATGTTTTCCTGAATACATGTTATGAGAATTTTGAAGAATTCTCAAGAATAAGGAGAGGGGAAGGGAAAGCTACATGGTAGCTACATGACAACTGTGACAGTCTGTGCTTGACATCTTCAATTCCCTTCCCATTAGATTTCACTTCTAAATGGACAGGCAGAGAGGAGTATGGCTTCTCTTCAGCAGCATCAAACAACATGCAAACAACAACATATTTATGAGATATACATATAAAGCATATTCAGTTCTGTGCATGACTCCTCCACCTCAATTTTTGAAATCTGGTCTGATATTATCTATTCCCTCTTGGATATTTCAAACTGGTTCACCCGGGAGCATCTCAAAGTAAAAAACAAAACAAAACAAAACAAAAACAAACAAAAAAAGCAAACAAATATGCAAACAAAATCCCTGAATATATCATATTTTACCCCAAACCCAAGTCTTTTATTTGAATATCCTTATTTGTGCAGAGGGCATCACCCATATAGAAATCACACATATGACCTTTATATATCCATAATCTCTTATCTCTCTAGCGAAAAAAGGATCTGAGTTTACTAGTCACTAATTCATAACCAAGATTGGTCATTGGAATTGATTTGGCTTCAGTGAAATATTACCATTCTCTTCATTTTCCTATTGTCATCAATGTGTATATTATTCTGTTAGGGCAAAATAAAAAAAATATAGTGCAAAAAAAAAAAAAAGACCAATCCAGTATTAAAAAAAAAAAGCAACCTAGAAACACATTGAGAAAATGAATATCCATCAACTGGGGAATGCCTAAACAAATAGTAGCATGTGACCCTAAAGGAATATTATACTGTTTTCAAAAAAAAGGCAGATTTCTGAAGAACTGATGGAAATGTAGTATGATACATTGGAGAGTGAACAAACTAGAACATGGAGAACAATATGCAACTGACTTTAATAATAATAATGAATTTTCTTAAGTAATGTGTTGTGGACACTATAAAAATAGCCCAATAAGAGTTGGCTTACTTAAAAACAAAACAAACAAAAAACAAAACAAAAAAAGAAACTAGCTGCAAGATATAAAATGCCATTTGTAGGGCTTTGTTCTTTAAAATAGTGATTTGATGGATAAACCTATTCACTGATTCATTGTCATAGCAAATTTGAGAGAAGTGGAGTCAATCTGAATATGTAAATATTTTACCAAGTTTATATGGAAATTAAAAGAATGAAAACTAAAAGTGAAATCCAGATATGTCAAACATGTTTATTTCACTAGTGAAACACTTAACATATTGTCAGATAATACTTTAGTAACAAATAGAGAAGCTAGGCTTGTTGAATACTGAATATAGTACAACATTAATGATTTTGAAAGGTGAGCTCTTTCTTTCAAAGTTATAGTTTCTCAAAGCTTACATGTGAGAAAGAATAATTTCTAATGAACTAAATTGAATAATCCAATACAGGCACATAGTCAGATGAGATGATAGTGCTATAGAAATGGAAGAATGGGGGCAGTGAGGTGGCGCAGTGGATAGAGCACTGGCCCTGGAGTCAGGAGAACCTGAGTCCAAATCTGGTCTCACACCAGACACTTGCACTAGCTGTGTGATCCTGGGCAAGTCACTTAACTCCAATTGCCTAGCCAAAAAACAAACAAATAAAAAAAGAAATGGGAGAATGCCTATAATAAGAAAATTGAGGGTAAGATGGATGTTAGTACACAAAATCATTTTAATATGAAAATATATTGATTTGAATGGAGTAATTACTTATTTTTTATTATAGTTACAACTTTTTTTATAATTTGTATTTATAATTTTCCAGCAAGTCGGAAAGAACAATACTGTAGACATGAAGGGAGCAAGGTTTTATGTTTTTTCTTTCTGGATTAATTTTTAGATATGCAAATAGTATTTTCTGTGATTTTATCATATAGAGTCCTGTGGCTGTGTATAAGATTCTCGTGTAACAGCAGATGGAGCTCTTGAGCTGCCACTCAGTATCCCTGGAAGCTGAAGCCTAGGTCATACAATATTTTAATTGTTTGGATGTCTGACACTCTTCAAAAATGTCAGTGAAGTCTTTTAAGATATAAAAGTAGAATAAAAGTTGGAGAGATTTAAAAATAATCAAAATTGCATTTATTTTCAATTTTTGATCAAATATTAACATGTAAGATACATCATTTGTAATTAGCAGATTTCACAGTGATTAATTTTGCATATTTGTGTAAAGAACAAGGAAAGTACATTTATTTTTCCAATAGCAAGAACTGACTCCATGCTGATAATGTTATATTCATAAAAATCTAATAACAAAGAAATGTATTTATGGAAATAAATACTTTTCATCAAAAGGATAGGTTTCTCTAAATCCTACCAACATTCCCTTTCCTTAACCCATAGGTTTTGTCTCTTGGAGAAAAGAATTAAAGCCCTTTCATTTATTACTATACTTGGCCAACAGGATACAAATTAAGATGATCATATTAATATGACAGTAACGGAATTGAGGTTGGTACTTTATTCCATGTGGATAAACAAACAATTGGAAACAATCTTTTTAAAAAGACTTTTTATGAATATCAAAGATGTTGTTTTAATCTTTCTGCCTGGAGGGTGAGGTTAATAATTCATTACTAGGGCCCTGGATGCTTAGTCTTTGGCTTTCCATATTTCATGATTTTATTTATGTTTACATAACATAACATTTACAAGGTTAGCTAGTTAAACATAATTTCTGAATTTCATAACCTTTTTATCCCATTTTTCTCATAAGGAAGTAAAATAACATTTGGTAATCAGGAAAGTGCCCATTTTGAGATCACAGGTTTTAGGTTCTTAGATGGCTCTCTAGTGCTAAACCAAATTGTTATTCACAAAAGGTTTTTGGCTATTTGCACAACTGTCTTTTTATGACTGTTGATGTTTTACCACTGAATTGATGCTCTCTTTTCTGGTGGTTAGAAGCAAATCTTCAGAATATAGAATTTACCTAACTTACCATTTTCAATGGCAATTTAAGAATTAATTAGCCTTTATAAGCTCATTAGTCTTTATCACAACCTATCATCAGCTTAGCTAATATAAGGCTAAATTGCAATTTCCTCTGAACCTCAGCATGAGGTACCATGAAGTGACCTTGTATGTTGAAGAACACATCACAATTATCCCTTCCACATTGTTACTTTCCCTATCCCACTTTTGATATATCACCAGTCAGCATGTGAAATTAAATAGGAGTTTTGGGGGAGTTTTGTGGAAGCCACAGATAACACATGAAGGACAGCAGATAACAAAGATTCTATAACCAAATACTTAACCTAAATTTGACATTAAGTTACTATAAACGCCCCGTAAAAGAAGAAGAAAAAAAATCAGACTTCTCTAGTACAAAGGGAAGGCCAAAAACTTGAATATGCCTTTTCCAATACTGCGGTCACTGTATCCCTAATCCCAATGATGTGGAAAGGATAACTATATGTTGTCATGCCTTACTAGTTAATGTAGAAATGAGAAAGGTAATTCATATAGCAAGCATATTAAGATTTATTTATAATGATAAACTTGAATTATAGTAAATAACTTTCCTGGGATCAGAATAATTATAAAGGTAGTATAAAGCACATTGAATACTATGAAAGTAGGTTATCGGGTAGAGCTATCAAATTCTTGGCCATGAATAGTAGTTAGTGTTCACAGGTCCCATCTTTTACTTTATGGGCATGCTATTAAGGAAGTTATACTTTATGTTGGGTACAGAAGGGTAGAAAGAACATACTCAAATCTTATTCATCCCATGATGGATCCATAGTTCATAGTACTTATGTGGTTAACATTAATAAGATGAGTTACCATAGAGCTATAAACTAATTTATTTTTTTAAATTTTGGTTCTGTAGTTAAAATATAGGTACAGTTACTTGTCAAAAGATTCTGGGATTGTTTGTTCAATAAATGCAAATGAATGCAACCAGGTTCCACTTCCAGGAGCTAAGATGGTGGAGTAAGAAGTAAGTTGCTCTCACCCTCCCTTATTGACCTCTGAAAGCCCAGAAAATATTGCCCCAGGAAAATCCCTGGAACAGATGAACAAGCAGAAAGATGGGGTGCACAGTCTTGTAGCCCAGGAAGCTTGGTGGATTAACGGTAAAGACCCCTCTCACTCTGGGGGGGGGGGAGCAGTACAGAATAGGAGATGTCCCAACAAGCTAGTGGAAAGCCCCACCTCATCATACCAGGGAGAGATCCGGAACCCCAGGGTGGTAGAGCAGGCAAGCACCAACATCAGGACCCCCAAGTGCCTCAGTACAAGCAGAGGTACCAGTGGAAACCAGCTCAGGAAAACCACCACATGCCATGGCATTCTCTGGCAGCCAAGTCTCAGCAAAAGCCTAGGAAGCACAACTCCAATAGATAAAACTCCAGACTGAGAGACATCCTGCAGCAGCAAAACACCTCTGTGCAAGGCCCAAGTCAGCAGGAGCCAAAGAAAGAAGCATAAAACCCAGGTGAGCAGGCATCCTCTAGGGGCCAGACTCCACACCCCTACCCATAGAACTCCAGTGTTGCTGATCCCAACCTAATACCAGGTAAGCTGCCAGAACCCTACAGCCTCCAACTGCCAGTGCCTGAGGCCCCAGCACACAAAGCCAGTGACCAGGCCCTAGGTTCCCAGCAGAAGAAGCTTGAGTCAGTGGCCTCTGCTCTCCAGCAGGAGAGTTCAATTTTTTTTAAAAGTCAGAAAATAAGTAAACACCATGAGCAAAAAGAAACACACAACAACCATAGATTCTTATTATGGGAGTAGGAACGATGAAGGCAGAAATTCAGAAGAGGACAACTTGTCAACATATCCACATCCTAAATTTCAAAAGGAAATGTGAACTGGTCTCAAGACCAAAAAGTCTTCTTGGAAGAGCTCAAGAAGGATTTTCAAAGTCAAGTAAGAGAAGTAGAAGAAAAATGAGGAAAAGAAATGAGAGGTATGCAAGACAGAGTCAATAGCTTAGAAAAGGAAGGACAAAAATTAACTGTAGAAAACAAGTCCTTAGAAATACAATTGGTTGGGGCAGCTAGGTGGTGCAGTGAGTAGAGCACCAGCCCTGAAGTCAGTAGTACCTGAGTTCAAATCCGGCCTCAGACCAAACACTTGACACTTACTAGCTGTGTGACCCTGGGCAAGTCACTTAACCCCAATTGCCTAAAAATCTAAGAAAGAAAGAAAAAAATACAATTGGCCAAATTGGAAAAAAAAAGTACACTGATCAATAAAAGCAAATATATTAAGGTTTAAATGTTTTCCCTCCCCTCCAGACTACCAAATATTCTTAATTCATCCTTCTCTGAATTCAATGCCATAGAGCAAAGGGATAGCTACCATGGTGAGAATTCCAGATTCCCCAAGCAACATAATAGAAGAGGAAATGAGTTTAAAGAATATAGAACTGGACTAAAATTTAGAGGTAATTTAGTTCAATTTCATTTTTATATGAGAAAATTGAGGCTCAAAGGAGTGAAAAAATGTTCAAGGTCACATAAGTTTGAAAGATTTGGAATTGAAAGATACTTCCAAAGTCCTATAACCCAAACTCTCATTTTTCAGGTGAGGAAACTGAGGGGCAAAAATGGTTAAGAGACTTATCAAAAGTTGGGCAAGTAGGAAGTAGAGCATGGCAGGGTGGATTGAAATACTTAAAATGGAGGTGATCAAATGAGATAATATGAATAAACCACTTTGAAAACGTTAAAACACTATACAAATGTTAGCTATTGTTGTTATCAGTAGTGGTAGTAGTACTACCTACAAAATTCTCACTGGTACAGTAAAATTTCTCTTTCCACAAATAGCAAACTCATTATTTTTTCCTCTATTTCCAATTCCTTAGAGGAAACATACATTTATCTATTATTTTAGAGTTAACAAGAAGTTTGCCTTACAATAACTCTATGAAAAAAGTTGTGCAAGTAATACTTTCCTATTTTATACATTATATAACTTTTAGGATGAGGAAATTAAACTTCTGCTACATCACTTAACAATTGATCTGAATTAGTCCTATTCTTTATTTGATCAACCATCATTTCTCAGTTAAGTTATAAAAATTCTGTCTCTCCTAGTCAGAATTAAAAACCAAAACAAAAACAAAACACATGGTTATCATGCCCTCTCAGCTAGCCCCTGGGGTCTTTTTTTGTTATCTGTAAATAGAAACCAGTTTTAGATAAACCCCTTTCCAAATGACAGTTCTTCTGCCCCCTTCTCTCCTTGCAAAATTAGTGGTGGTTTGATCTCCCTGTGCGACAACTAACCAAGCAGTTCAGATTGGGGTGGTTCTTATTTTCTAGCCAAGATTATTAGCAGCAGTTGAGGCTCATGAAGCAATTAACATTCTTTAATTATCAGAGGGCTGTGATCATCCACCTGAATGAATCAACAGTAGAGAGCTAAAAAAAGAAAAACAAAAGGTTTCACAGATAGTTCTTGAATTCAAAAGCAGATTGTAGACTCCTTGAGGGCAGAGAATATTTTTGTTTTTCTTTGTGTTTCCAGTGCTTAGCACAATGCTTGACAAATAGCAGGCATTTAATACATACTTGTTGACTTAACTCTGAGATGAAGGATTGTCTATTTTTTCTTCTAATTATGTAATTATTTTTAGTGTTTTAAAATTTACTTTTATAGGGGCAGCTAGGTGGCACAGGGAATAGAGCACCAGCCCTGAAGTTAGGAGGAACGGAGTTCAAATCTGGCCTCAGACCACACTTGACACTTACTAGCTGTGTGACCTTGGGCAAGTTACTTAACCACAATTGCCTCACAAAAAAAAAATTACTTTTATAAGATTCTGAGTTCTAAATTCCATCCCTCCCCAAGATACTGTGCAATCTTATATAGGCTATACATGTACAATCATATTAAACATATTTTAACAAGTCATGTTGTAAAGAAGAATCAGAATCAAAGGAAATAAAATGAGAAAGAAAAAAAGAGGAAAAAAATAATATGCTTCAATCTGCATTCAGACTCCATAGTTCTTTCTCTGGATGTGGATAACATTTTCCATCATTAGTGTTTTAGAATTTTCTTAGATCATTGCTTGCTGAGAGGAGCTAAGTCTATCAAAATTGGTCATCACACAATGTTGCTGTTATTATAAACAATGTTCTTTTAGTTCTGATTACTTCACTCAGCATCTGTTCATTCAAGACTTTCCAGGTTTTTCTGAAGTCTGACTGTTTACCATTTCTTAAGGAACAATACTATTCCATTATATTGATATACCACAACATGTTCAGCCATTCCCCAACGGATGGACATCCCCTCAATTTCCAATTATTGGCCACCACAAGAAGAGGTACTATAAATATTTTTGTATATGTGGGTCCTTTTCCCTTTTTTATGATCTCTTTGGGATATAAGCATAGTAGTGCTATTCCTGGATCAAAGGGTGTGTATGTACAGCTTGATTGCCCTTTGGACATAGTTCCAAATTGCTCTCCAGAATAGGTGAATCAGTTCACAACTCCAGTAACAATGCGTTAGTGTTCTGAGTTTCCCACATCTTCTCCAACAGCAGAAAGCTGGGAAATATATATATATATATATATATATTTCCCAGCTTTCTGCTTCTCTTCTAATTTTGGTTGCATTGGTTTTGTGCAAAACCTTTTTAATTTAATGTAATCAGAATCATACATTTTGTATCTTATAATGGTCTCTATCTCTTTTTTGGTCATAAATTCTTCCCTTCTCCATAAATCTTAGAGGTAAACTATTCCAAGCTTTCCTAGTTTACTTATAGTATCAGCCTTTATATCTAAATCATGACTTTTGGTCTATGCCTAGTTTCTGCTTACTGTTTTCCAGTTTTCCTGAATTTTTTTGTTAAATATTGAGTTCTTATCTGGAATAAGAACTGGAATATTTGGGTTTATCAAACATTAGATTACTGGAGTCATTGACTACTGTGTCTTGCATACCTAACCTATTCCACTGACCCACCATTCCATTTCTTACTCAGTAGCAAGTAGTTTTGATGATTGTTGCTTTATAATATAATTTAAAATCTGTTATAGCTAGACCACCTTCCCTTGTATTTCTTTATATTAATTCCCTTGATATTCTGGAACTTCTGTTCTTCCAAATGAATTTTGTTATTATTTTTTCTATCTCTATAAAATATTTTTGATAGTTTGATTAGTATGGCACCAAAGAAGTAAATTAATTTGGGTAGAATTGTCATTTTTATTAGGACCACCTGTGAGCAACTGATATTTTTACAATTATTATATCTGACTTTATTTGTGTGAAAAGTGTTTGTAATTATATTCATATAGTTCCTGGGATTGTTTTGGCAGGTAGAATTCCAAATATTTTATAATGTCTACAGTAACTTTAAAAATAATCTAATTTTCAATCTCTTGTTGTTGAGCTTTGTTGGTAATATATAGAAATTCCAACGATTTATGTGTCTTTATTTTATATTTCGCAACTTTGCTAAATTTGTTTATTATTTCAAGTAAGTTTTGCTTGGTTCTCTAGGATTCTCTAAGTCATATTATCATATCTTCTGCAAAAAGTGATAACTTTGTTTCTTCTTTGCCTATTCTAATTTCTTCAATTTCTTTTTTCTTCTCTTATTGCTAAAGCTAGCATTTCTAGTCCAATATTGAATAACAGTGGTAATAATGGACATCCCGTTTCACCCCCAACTTTATTGGAAATTCTTCTAGCTTATCCCTATTACATATAATGTTTGTTGATGGTTTTAAATAGATGTTACCTATCATTTTGAAGGAGACTCCATTTATTCCTATGCTCTCTAGTGTTTCTAATAGTAATGGGTATTGTATTTTGTCAAATGCTTTTTTTCTGCATCTATTCAGATAATGCTATGGTTTCTCTTAGTTTTGTTGTTGATATGGTCAATTAGTCTGATAGTTTTCCTAATATTGAACCAGCCCTGCATTCCTGGTGTAAATACTACCTGGTCACAGTGTATTATCTTTGGGATTAGTTGCTGTAATCTCTTTGCTAATATTTTAAATTGTCTATATTCATTTGGGAAATTGGTCTATCATTTTCTTTATCTGTTTTGGCTCTTCCTGGTCCAGGTATCAGCACAATATTGGCATCATAAAAATGATCTAAATAGAACTCCACCAATTTGCTCACATAGTTTATACAGGTGGGATTAATTGTTCTTTAAATGTTTGGTAGAATTGACTTGTAAATCTATCTGGCCCTGGAGATTTTTCTTAGGGAGTTCATTGATGGCTTGTTCAATTTCTTTTTCTGAAATAGGGTCATTTAAGTATTTTACTTCCTTTTCTGTTAATCTGGGCAATTTATATTTTTGTAAATATTCATCCATTTCATGAAAATTATCAAATTTATTGACATATAGTTGGGCAAAATAGCTTCTTATTATTGTTTTAATTTCCTCTTCATTGGTGGTGAATTCACCCTTTTCATTTGTGATACTGGTCATTTTGTCTTCTTTCTTTTTTTTTTAAATCAAATTGACCAAAGGTTTATCAATTTTATTCTTTTTTTCCATAAAACCAGCACTTAGTTTTATTTATCTGTTCAATGTTTTTCTTTATTTCAATTTTATTAATCTCTTCTTTGGTTTTCAGAATTTCTAACTTATTATTTAATTGGGAATTTTTAATTTGTTCTTTTTCTAGCTTTTTTAGTTCCATAATTAATTTGTTCATCTCTTCTTTCTCTATTTTATTCATGTAAGCATTGAGGGATATAAAAATTTCCCTATAAACCACTTTTGCTGCTTCCCAAAAGTTTTGGTATGTTGTCTCATTATTGTCATTCTCTTAGATGAAGTTATGATTTTTTTCTATGATTTATTATTTAACTCAGTCATTCTTTAGGATTAGATTATTTCATTTCCAATTAATTTTTAGTCTATCTTTCCATGGCTTTTTATTACATGTAATTTTCATTGCATCGTTATCTGAAAAAAAGTATTTAATATTTCTGCCTTTCTCTATTGGATTGTGAAGTTTTATGCTCAAATACATGGTCAATTTTTGTGTAGGTGCCATGTATTGCCAAGAAAAAGTTATATTCTTTCTATTCCCATTCAATTTTCTCCAGAGGTCTATCATATAAAACTTTTTTTTTAAAAAATTCTGTTCACCCACTTAATGTTCTTTTTTAGTTTATTATGTGTTTAGATTCATCTAGTGCTGAGAGGGGCAGGTTAACATCCCCCCTAGTATAATTGTGTCATTTAATTCTTCTTGTAACTCCCTTAAGTCCTCTTCTAAGAATTTTTTTTTGCTATAACACATGGTGCATATGTGTTTAATAATTATATTACTTTATTATCTATGGTACCTTTTTAGCAGTATGTGGTTTCCTTCCTTATATCTTTTAATTAGATATATTTTTGCTTTTGCTTTTTCTGAGATCAGGATTGCTACACCTGATTTTTTTTTCTTCAAATGAAGCATAATATATTGTACTCTAGCCTTTTACCTTTACTCTGTGTGTATCCCTATGCTTCAAATGTGTTTCTTGTAAACAACCTATTGTAGAACTAAGATTTTCAATCCACTCTGCTATCTGCTTACATTTTATAGGGGAGTTCATTCCATTCACATTCACAGTTACGATTACTGACTGTGTCTTTCCAAACTATCTCCCCTCTCCTTTGTGCTTTTCTTTCTCCTTTCTCCCTTTCTTTCCCCACTAGAGTTTTGCTTTTTACTACCTCCACCCTCAATCTGCCCTCTTTTATCAGTTCCCTCCCGTTTCTATCTTCTTTCATCTACTAGCTCTTCCCTCCCTTCAGCTCTCCCCTTTATCTACCCCCTAACTTTTCTTTCTCTTTTCTCCTCCTACTTCCCTATAGACTAAGATAGCTTTCTGTAACCACCTGAACATATATTTTATTCCCTGTTTGAGCCAAATTTGATGGGAGTAAGTTTCAAACAATGTTCTTCTCCCACCCTTCTTTCCTATTGTAATAGGTCTTTGCACCTCTTCATATCATGTAATTTACTCTTTTCTCTTCTTCCATTATAATCCCTTCTTTTTTTTTACCTCAATTACTTTTTATCATCATATCAAAGTCAGCTTATACCCACCCCCTCTGTCAATGTATACACCTTCTAAATGTCATAATAAAGATAATGTTCTCAACTATTAAAAGTATCATCTTCCCATATACAAACATAAACAGTTTATTGAATATCATGGTTTTATTTTTCTTTCCTGTTTATATTTTAATACTTCTCTTGAGTCTTGTATTTGAAAACTGAATTTTCTGTTTAGCACTGTTTTTTTGATCAAGTCCTCTGTTTAATTGAACATCCATCTCATCCTCTGAAAGATTATCTTCAATTTTGCTGGGTAGTTGATTTTTGGTTGTAATCCAATATACTCTGCCTTTTGGAATATTATATTCCAGATCCTTTAATGTAGAACCTTCTAGATCCTCCTTATTCCTGATTGTGGTTCCATGATATTTAAATTGTTTCTTTGTGGCTCCTGGCAATGTTTTCTCCTTGACATGATAATTCTGGAATTTGGCTGCAATATTCCTTGGAGTCTTAATTTTGGGATCTCTTTCAGGAGGTGATCAATAGATTCTTTCAATGACTATTTTACCCTCTGGTTTTAGGATCGCTGAGTAGTTTTCCTTGATAATTTCTTGAAAGAAGCTATCTAGGCTCTTTTTTTTGATCATGGATTTTAGGTAAGACAATAATACTTAAATTATCTCCGCTGGAATGCCAATTTTCTATTCTAAACTTTGAGAAAGTTTATTTATAATATTTCTGCATATAGTTAGCTTTATTTTGCAAGAGTGAGCTTGTAATGGTGGATTTTTAGATCTAGAAAATAACTTGAGTTACTAAATGAAGTTTTGCAGGTGCTATAAATTCATTTCTGTAGATGATTTAATATTTGTAACACCTTTTTTCTCTTATAATATCCCTCTGAGTTGACATTTTTAAGGTGATTTGAAAGATGATTGGAATTACAACAAGTGGAGAAGGGTTGGGAAAGAGCATTTCCATCATAGGGAATAGGAAAAGCAAAGGCCATGTTGAAGAAAATGTGAGATGTACATGAGTGGATTGGAAGAAATGTAGTTTGAATAGTCTAGATTATCTGTAGGAAAGCTCAATGAGATTAAGAAAAGGTAGGGGAGGAGTATGTTGAGGGCAGGTAACAGAGGGACTTGTTTCTAGAGTAATTATTTAAGACTTTAATGATGAAAATATGATGACTCATGGAAAGATTTTGAATAGAGGAATGACTTGAACATATATCTAATATGTAAGAATAATTAGTAAGAATATAAATGATGAGATTGGCTAATATGATAAAAAAGGACAATGATAAATGTTGTTAAAGATGTGGGAAAATTGGAACACTAATGCATTGTTGATGGAGTTGTGAACTAGTCCAACGACTCTGGAGAGCAATTTGAAACTGTGCCCAAAAGGCTATAAAATTGTGCATGTCTTTTGACACAGCAACACCACTTCTAGGTCTGTATCACAAAAACATCATAAAAATGGGTAAAGGACCCACATGCACAAAACAACATTTATAGCAGCACTTTGTTTGGTGGCAAAGAATTGGAAATTTAGGGGATGCCCATCAATTGGGGAATGGCTAAACAAGTTGTGATATATGAATGTAACAGAATGCCATTGTGCTATGAGACATGATGGACTGGTGGACATTAGAAAAATCTGGAAAGACATATGAACTGATGCTGAGTGAAATGAGCAGAATCAGGAGAACATTGTGCACAGTAACAGCCACACTGTGCGATGACTAACTTTGATAGACTTGGCTTTTCTCAGTAATACATGGATCTAAGATAACACCAAAATACTCATGATGGAAAATGCTATACACATCCAGAGAAAGAACTCCTTGAATGAAGATGGAGGCATACTATTTGCTCTCCTTTTCCTTTGTTCTTTTGTTTTATTGCTTCATTCTTGTGGTTCCTCCCATTCATTCTAATTGTTCTTTACATCATGACTAATGGGAATATATGTTTAACATGACTGTATAAGTAGAGCTTACATCAGATTGCACACTGTCTTGGGAGGTGAGAAGAGGGAGGAGGAGAAAATTCAAAACTCAAAATCTTATGGAAGTGAATGTTAAAAACTAAAAAGAAATGAATTATTTTAAAAAATAATATAAATTACGAACTAGAGAGGAGTAATTTGAGGAGAAAAAGCACAGATAGGGGATAGCAAACTTTTAGATATTAGACCTAGGGTAGACTAGAACCAGGTCTACCTATCTTGTGAGAGCCAAATATTGAAATTTTCAGGGTAAGCATCTATATTTCAGAAATCAATCTCTATTTATAAGAGATTGATTTGTAGTATTTTTATCTAGACATGAAAAATACTAATAATGCAGATTAAACTTAAAAGTGTGTGCAACCTTGTTTTTTTTTTCACAGAACCAAGTTGTTAAATATTTCCCAGCACATTTCTGTGTTTTTCTGTAACCATTTATTGAGCACAAGAGTTCAAAAGGAAGATGACTTGTGCAGATGGAGCCAAGAGGATGGAGTAATGGTAGGGACTCACCTGAGCCCTTTCCCAAAATTCTCCAAATACCATTACATAATGGTTCTAAAAAATTCTAGAGCAGCAGAACCCACACAGAGATGTAATGAAACAATTTTCTAGTGCAATAAAATTTAGAAGTTCAGCAGGAGAATTCTGTTGCACCTAAAGGAAAAAGGAACACATTTCAGTGCAGGCAATGCCCACTCATACCTGGCCCCAGCAAACCAGGAGCAGGCCTTGGGGTGACTGAATCAGTGGCAGCAGTGACAGTTTCCAGACCTCCCAGCCCACAAATTCCAAAGACAATTTAGAAGGTTGTTGGGAAATGTCTGTCACTCCTGGGTGAGAATACAGGCCACGTAGGCACAGTGCCAGCCCTAGCAAACCAGAAGCATGCCTTGTGGGTGAATGAATTAGCAGTGGCAGCAGTTGCTTCTGGAGCTCTCTGTCCACAGACAGCAAAGGGTCAAACAGTTGGTCAGAAGTAAATGACAGGAGTCTCTTTGCTAGCACTGGTGGCAGAACTCCTTGCTTTGCCCATATTCAGATACTGGTCACAGTACTGGGTGACAGTCCCTGGAAAAGGAGGAACAGTAGCACACCAAAGTTTGTAGGTTGCAGTGAAGTGGGGACCCTCCTCATACTTTCAGGGCAGAAAAGAGTATTTGTGTTCACTCACAAATCGGAGGATAAGCCAGAAGAGTAGTAAGTACAATGCTCCTTAGATCATACCACCTTGAAAAAACTGAAACCTTGCAGGTCTCTAAAAGTATCTTTGAAAACAACTGCATGAAATCCTTGAAGCTTATGACAGTAACCCTCCACCCTAGAAATAGAGCCCTGCATTGACAAAGAGTTAAAAGTCAAGTAATAGGTTGGGGAAAGGAGCAAACAACAGAAAAAAAAAATCTAATCATAGAAAGTTGCTGTGGCAACAAGGAAGATCAAAACATACACTCAGAAGAAGATAACAAAATTAAACCTCCTGCATCAAAAGCTTCTAAGAAAAATATGAATTGGACTCAGGCCATGGAAGATCTCAGAAAAGATTTTGAAAATAAAGTAAGAAAGGGAGAGGAAAAATTGAGAAGAGAAATGAGAGTGATGGAAGAAGATATTGAAAAACAAGTCAACAGCTTGGTAAAAGAGACACACAAAAAATGCTGAAGAAAATAACAACTTAAAAAGCAGGCAAGACAAAAGATAAAAGAGCTACAAAAAGTCAATGAGGAGATAAATACCTTAAAAAGTGGAATTGGTCGAATGGAAAAGGAGGTACAAAAGCTCACTGAAAAAAATTTCCTTAAAAATTAGAATTCAGCAAATGGAAGCTATTGAATTTATGAGAAATCAAGAAAAAATAAAACAAAATCAAATGAATGAAAAAATAGAAGACAATGTGGAATATCTCATTGGCAAAACAAACCATCTGGAAATAGATCCAGGAGATATCATTTAAAAATGACTGGACTACCTGAAAGCCATAATAAAAATTTTAAAAAAGAGCCTAGACATCATCTTTGAGGATGTTATCAAGGAAAACTGCCCTGATATTATAGATCCAGAGGGTAAAATAGAAATTGAGAAATTCACCTACCCCCTCCTGAAAGAGATCCCAAAATGAATATTCCCAGGAATATTATAGCCAAATTCCAGAGTTCCCACATTAAAGATAAAATACTGCAATAAGCAGAAATAATTCAAGAATCATAGAGACACCGTCAAGATGACACAAGATTTAGCAGCTTCTACATTAAGGGATTGGAGGGTTTGGAATATGATATTCTGGAGGTCAAAGCAAATTGGATATGTTTTTGTGAAAAAGAGTGAGAACTTGAGGATAACACCAAAAGAGTGAGCTGACTGGAGGTCAGAAGAGAGGTTAGGACTAGATAAATAGATCTGAGAATCATACTCATAAAGATGATGATTGAATTCCTGAGAGATGAAGAGCAGGAAGAAATAATTTAAGAGAAAGGAACAGATGGAATATGGTATTCCATAAGCCAAACGAGCTTGGATTACAACCAAGGATCAACTACCTAGTGAGAATGAGCATGATCTTTCAGGGGAAGAGACGATATTCAACAAAATAGGGTACTTCCACAGCTTCTGATAAAAAAGACCAGAGCTCAACAGAAAATTTGATGTTCAAATACAAGACTCAAGAGACACATAAAAAGGTAAATGGGACAGAAAGAAACAACATGTTATTAATAAGGGCAAACTGTTTACATCCCTACAAGAAAGATGACAATTGTAACTCTTGAGAACCATATTGTTATTACACCATGTTAAAGGGGTATACATAAAGAGGGTGGGTATAAGTTGTCTTTGATGTAATGATGAAAAAAAATCTAATTAAGTGGGTTGAATGGATGCAAGTAAGTGGATTAGTCTGATATAATTAAGAAAATGGACTGAGAGGAAAGGAAAGGAGGAGGCAGACAAGGGTAAATTACATTACAGGAAAAGCACAAAAAAACTATTACAGCAGAGATAAAGAAGGGAGAGAGATAAGCATTGTTTGAACCTTACTCTCATCAGATTTGGCTGAAGAAGGGAATAACATAATTAGTTAGATATAGAAATCTAAATTGCCCTATAGGCAGTAGGAGAGAAAAGGAAAAAGAAAAGGGAGGGAGGATAGAAGGGAGGGAAGAGGTAGTAAGGGTAAAGGGGAAAAAAAAGGAAGGGATGAATAGAAAGGAGGCAGGACTGAAGGAGGTGGTGGTGAAAAGCAAAACACTAGTGAGGAGGGAAAATGAGAAAGGAGAAAGAAAAGCATAAATGGGGGGGAAGGATGGAAAGAAAGACACAGATAGTAATTTTAACTGTGAATGTGAATGGGATGAACTCTACCATAAAATGGAAGCACATAGCAGAATGGATTAAAAACCATAATCCTACAATATGTTGTTTACAGGAAACGCATTTGAAAAAGAGCAACACACACAGGGTAAAGGTAAAAGACTGGAGCAGAATATATTATGCTTCATCTGTAAAAAAAAAAAAAAAAAAAAAAAAAAAAACAGGGGTAGTAATCCTGATCTCAGACAAAGCAAAAGCAAAAAATAGATTTTATCAGAAGAGATAAGGAAACTACATCCTGCTAAAAGGCACCACAAAAAATGAAATAATATCATTACTAAACATATATGCATCAAATGATAAAGATCCAAATTCTTAGAGGAGAAGTTCAGGGAATTACAGGAAGAAACAGACAGTAAAACTATACTAGTGGGGAACCTCAACCTCTCTGAACTAGCTAAATCTAACCACAAAATAAACAAGAAAGAAGTTAAGGAGGTAAAGAGAATATTAGAAAAGTTAGGTATGATAGACCTCTGGAGAAAATTGAATAGGGATAGAGAGGAATATAATTTTTTCTAGGCAGTCCATGGCACATACACAAAAATTGACCATGTACTAGGGCATAAAAACTTCACAATCCAATGTAGAAAGGGAGAAATATTGAATGCATCCTTTTCAGATCATGATGCAATAAAATTACATGTAATAAAGGGTCATGGAAAGATAGACTAAAAAAGGCCATTGATGAACTCCCTAGGAAAAAATCCTCAGAGCCAGATGGATTTACAAGCAAATTCTATCAAATATTTGAAGAACAATTAATTCCCATACTATATAGACTATTTGGTAAAATAGGTGAAGAAGGATTCTTACCAAACTCTTTTTATGATACAAATATGGTGCTGATACCTAAACCAGGAAGAATCAAAACAGAGAAAGAAAATTATAGACCAATTTATCTAATGAATATAGATGCAAAAATGTGAAGCAAAATATTAGCAAATAGATTACAGCAACTTAACACAAAAATAATACATTATGACCAGGTAGGATTTATACCAGGAATGCAGGGCTGGTTCAATATAAGGAAAATTATCAGCATAATTCATCATATCAACACCAAAACTAACAGAAATCACATGATCATCTCAATAGATGCAGAAGAAAGCTTCTGACAAAATACAATGCCCATTCCTATTAGAAACACTAGAGAGCATAGGAATAAACGAAGTGTTCCTTAAAATAATAAACAGCATCTACCTAAAACCTTCAGCAAGCATCATATGTAATGGGGACAAGCTAGAAGCATTTCCAATAAGATTGGGAGTGAAACAAGGATGTCTATTATCACCACTATTGTTCAATATCATACTGGAAATGTTAGCTTTAGCAACAAGAGAAGAAAAAGACATTGAAGGTATATATAGGCAAAGAAGAAACAAAGCTATCACTCTTTGCAGATGATATGATGATATACTTAGAGAATCCCAGAGAATCAAGTAAAAAACTAATTGAAATAATAAACATCTTTAGCAAAGTTTCAGGCTATAAAATAAACCCATACAAATCATCAGCTTTTCTATATATTACAAAAAAGCCCAATAGCAAGAGATAGAAAGAGAAATTTCATTTAAAGTTACTGTGGACATTATAAAATATTTAGGTGTCTACCTATCAAAACAAACCCAGGAACTATATGAACACAATTACAAAACACTTTTCACACAAATAAAGTCAGATCTAAATAATTGGAAAAACATCAGTTGCTCATGGTAGGCCGAGCTAATATAATAAAAATGACAATTCTACCTAAGCTAATCTACTTATTCAGTGCCATACCAATCAAACTACCAAAAATTATTTGATGGAATTAGAAAAAATAATAAGAAGATTCATTTGGAAGAACATAAGGTCCATAATATCCAGGGAACTAATGAAAAGAAATGCAGGGGAAGGTGACCTAGTCATTCCAGATCTTAAATTGTATTATAAAGTAGTAATCATCAAAACTACTTGCTACTCACTAAGAAATAAATTGGTGGATCAGTGGAATAGGTAAAATATGCAAGACAGAGTAGTCAATGACTAAAGTAATCTATTATTTGATAAACCCAAAAATCCCAGCTTCTTAGATAAGAACTCACTCTTTGACAAAAACAGCTGGGAAAACTGGAAAAGAGTATGGCAGAAACTAGGTATAGATCAAAACCTCACACCGTATACCAAAATACAGTCAAAACAGGTTCATGATTTAGATATAAAAGCTGATACTGTAAACAAACTGGGAGAGCAAGGAATAGTTTACCTATCAGATTTATGGAGAACAGAAGAATTCATGACCGAACAGGAGATAGAGAACATTACGGGATGCAAAACGGATAATGTCTGATTGTATTTTATTGGAATGGTTTTGCACAAGCAAAGCCAATGTAACCAAGATTAGAAAGAAAGAAGAAAATTGGGAAAGAATTTTTTACAACCATTCTCTCTGATAAGGGTCTCATTTCTAAAATATATAGATAATTAAGTCAAATTTATAAGAATACAAGTCATTCCCCAATTGATAAATGGTCAAAGGATATGGACAGGCAGTTCTTAGATGAAGAAATTAAAGTCATCTATAGTCATATAAAAAAATGCTCTAAATCACTATTGATTAGAGAAATGCAAATCAAAACAACTTGGAAGTACCACATCACACCTATCAGATTGGTCAACATGACAAAATAGGAAAATGGTACATGTTGGAGAAGATGTGAGAAAATGGGAACAGTAATGCATTGTTGGTGGAGTTGTGAAATGATCCAACCATTTCAGAGAGCAAATTGGAACCATGTACAAAGAGCTATAAAAATGTGCATATTCTTTGACCCAGCAATTGTACTTCTAGGGTTACATCCCACAGAAAAAAGGACCCACATGTACAAAAATATTTATAGCAGCTCTTTTTGTGGTGGCAAATAGTTGGAAATTGAGAGGATGCCCATCAATTGGGGAATGGCTGAACAAGTTGCGTTATATGAATGTAATGGAATACTATTGTGCTGTAAGAAATGATGAACAGGCTGACTTCAGAAATACCTGGAAAGATTTATATGATGTGAAGCTGAGTGAAGTAAGCAGAACCAGGAGAATGATGTACACAGTAACAGCCACGTTGTGCAATGACTAATATTGATAGACTTAACCCTTCTCAGCAATACAAGGATCTAAGACATGTCCAAAGGCCTCATGATGGAAAATGTTATCCACAAAGAAGAAAAAACTATGGGGTTTGAATGCAGATCGAAGCATACTATTTGCTATTTTTTTTCTTCTGTTATGTTTTGTTTCCTCTTTCTGGTGGTTTTTCCTATTAGTTCTAATTCTTACAACATCATTAATTTGAAAATATGTTTAATAGGAAAGTATATGTATAGCCTATGTCAGACTGCACACCATCTTGGAGAGGGAGGTGGGATGGGAGGGGGAGCAAAACTTTAAACTCAAAAGCTTATGGAAGTGATTGTTGATAATTCAAAATAAATTAATTAAAGAAAAAAGAAAAGGAAATAAAGAGAAAGGAACAGATAGATTTTATTTGAATAAGAAAAGGCAAAGTGTGTTTATGATATTTTGGACATAAAAATCAACCAATAAATGAGCATTTTTAAAAATAAAAGAAGCATAATCACTGATTATGATGATAATGATGATGATGATGATGACGTTATGATGATGATGTTATGATTGCTGTGGTGGTGGTGGTGGTGATGGTGAGGATAGTAATAATAATAATAACACCACCACCAGTAACAACTGTAACAACAAGAGCAAAACAACAACAATAATAATAATAATTTAAAATTGTTTGGTCCATAAATTTCAGGGTCCACTTAATTCAGTGAAATTTTAGAAAGAAAAAATTCCCAGAAAAAGATTGGGGATACTGTAAGGATCACTAATAAAATTATGTACAATATTGCATGAAACTACAAAGAAAAATATTTAAATTTAAAACATTGTCATGTTGTCACTCTCTATTTACAACAGAGGCTTTGAAATTTCCCTTTGTAGTTAAGAAGGAGGTGATCTCTAAATAATATTTCTTGTTTTGACCTTCTTAATTACTTGTGTGAACATGGAAGTGATTGATTTAACTGTTCAGGTTTTTAGCAAAAAAAAAAAATGAACTCACATTGATAAATCTAGGTTCAAGAATTCTAATGTGTGCTCATGAAGGGGAGCATATCATTGTAGCTGTGAACTTTTGTTCTAAGGTCAGTTCCTAGGTCTTTAAACTTGATAAATAGCTTCTTCAGAATAAATGAAAAATTCTGACATATGATTGACAGTCTTGTTCAATCAGTTTGAGTGAGTGAGTGTACATTTGTGAGTGTGTGTGTGTGTGTGTGTGTTTACGGGGGGGGGTGCTGCAACTTTACCTATTGTTGCAGTGGTGTAGGGCAGAGATATCAAACATTCTTCCTGTTTGTGTCATGAGATCTGTAACAGTCTCAAGTGCAACCTGAACCAGATTAAAATGTAATTGGGAAATATTTAACAAAATGAAATACAACAAAACACAAATAATATTAATATGTCATTTTCTAAGTTAACATGAGGCCCACAGAGATCCTTATATGGTTAATCCCCTTTTTTATTTTAGTTTGACACAACTGACATAGGTAGCTCTGAGGTTAAGTAACTTTCTCAGCACTCCAGAGGTAATTTGTTTTCAGGACTAGACTTGAACACAGATCTTTTCTCATTCTAAGGCTGACTCTCTTCTACTATCCTACATTGCCTCTCAGTGTTCCAGATTTATTCCTCTTTTATTTCTTTAAATTCTGCTTTCATTTTTTATCTCTTTTCACACATTAAAAAATTCCTGTTTTTTTTCTAGCTCATAGGTTAATCTTTCTCATTTTGTACTTTTTTCATATACTTATACTGATTTATATTTTTGTGTTCATTCTGTTGTTTTCAAGTCAAATAATCTGCTATTGTTATGGTGTGGGAAAACATAAGTATCGTAATTAATGTTTTATATTAAGGAAATGCTGATAAGTACCCTAAAATTACTTTTACTTAGGTCATGTTTTTTTTTCTATTTTCCAGTGTAACCTGGACTAATCTGGGCATATTTAGTTCTCTAGAGATGGAGTCATCCTTAAGAGGCATTTGGAGCAAATCCAGATTACCAAAAATAAAGGTCTTTGTGTTTCTTACCACATGGGTACTTATGGGATCTTTTGATTGGGTGCATCTTTAAAACTAATCATTCTCTTCATAGTTCATTTCTTTTACTTTAGCACTGGATGCCATGAACTGACCTGGTGAAAGAAGAGGGACCCACTTAAGGATTAGATTATTTAGTTCCAATTAATTTTTAATCTATATTTCCACTGCCCTGTTTGAATGTTGTTTTAATTGCATGATGATCTAAAAAAATACATTTACTATTCACGCATTTTTGCATTTAGTTTTGAGGTTTTATGCTCTTTTATATGGTCAATTTTTGTGTAGGTACTTTGTGCTGCTGAGAAAAAAAAAAAGTTATATTCCTTTCTGTTCCCTCTCAGTTTTCTCCAAAGATTTGTCATTTATAACTTTTCTGATAGTCCATTTACCTCCTTAGTTTCTTTCTTGTTTATTTTTTGGTAGGGTTTGTTGAGTTTGTTCTGGGTTTATAGCCATTTGAAGTCCCCCACTAGTATAATTTTGCTGTCTATTTCTTCCTATAACTTATTTAACTTTTTTAATAATTTGGATGCTAAGCCACTTTGTGCATATATGTTTAATATTGATATCACTTCGTTATCTACGGTACCTTTTTAGCAAGATGTAGTTTTCTCCCTCATCTCTTTTAATTAGGTCTATTTTGCTTTTACTTTGTCTGAGATCGAGATTGTTACTTGATTATTATTATTATTATTATTATTATTATTATTATTATTATTATTAT